>NC_136727.1:19352569-19697569 GCF_936440315.1 Barbus barbus | reverse complement strand
CACATATATATATATATTTAATGTCTATGGAAGACTTGCTATTCCTTTTCAACTAATCGTTACACCACATTTTCTTTCTTTTTTTCAAACTAGACTGTTCAAAACTTTTTCTTTTCATAATTTTGAACATCCTTTATCATTGACCAATATTAAACAAAAAGGTCCAACAGCCCATGACACAAACCCTTCTGAAGAATTTCTTACCAAGACGAAGCTCAGACGCAAGCGAATGTTTTCACACAGAGCTGTGCTTTACCCCAGCAATCTGTCACTGATAACCGATGTCAGATGTGTTTTAACACAGCTCGAGAAGTCTGTCGAGTTATGGAATGTATCTGAGGGTCAGACAGAGTGGATGCTCGGCTATCAGCATCACATTGTGTGTGGGGCCGTTTCCACAGAACCGCCGCTTTGTTAGTACAGTTTGTCAGAGGGTGTGAGACATTGTGTCTCTAAGAGAGAGCCAGCCGTCTGGCCACACTCAACCACACAACAATTTCTGAAGTGCACACAGAAAGCGGGCCAGTGACCTTGTTATCTGTCTAGGAGGGACACTCATTTATGGGCCCAGGAATTCATAGACATTTCGAGTGGGTGATATTGTCTGACACTTAATGACACTGAATGACTTGAAGTCAGTCAAGTACAAAACTCACAAGCGCAATGGATGTGCATGTCCTTTGAAAAGCTCGCTTCGCCATTTGGCGCGGTTCAGTTGCGGTGAATAAAACATGAAGCTCCTTATTTGCCTTTTCTCCTCTGTTTTCGTATTGAGCTGTAAATGACTGTAATTAAGCAATTAAGAAGTCTGAGATTAATTAGAAGACAATCTATTTTCATTTTCCAAAGGAAATGTAGCACAATGTGCAGAGATTCCCAAAGTGCACTCCTGATAAAAAACTAATGAATGAGAGCAAGTTATCGGAGGAGTGTCGGTGGAAACAGAAAATGGGATTGTTTCAAAACGCTTCTCTTCTTCCAATCATATCCGTTGCATTCTCATTAAAACTTAATTAACCTGATTTTACTCATAACTAATGGCGTCGTTAGATTCACAATGGTAACAAAGAAATTCAGACGCGCTATTCAAAGTACAAATGTCACAGTTTCATAAAAGCCATCTAATATTTTGTGTGTGTGTGTTCAATTTGTTTATTGAAGGGAAGGTTTTTGGTTTAATGCATTTAAAATGACTTAATTTGAGTTGTTGTGTACGTGTGTATGTGTGTGTATTTTCTAATAATAAGAAAAAGTACATTTTCTAAAGTACAAACTGGGAGTTGTGTAGTCACTGAAATAACCCATCCTCCAGTCTCTAAGATATTCTGTTCTCAAGATATGGCTCGGCTCCATCTTACATTGAATGTCTATTGAATGGAAAGTAAAAATCATACATCTGATTGCTTGCAAAAGTAATAGCACATTTCTCCTCAACAAGCCGTGTGATTTGAGGCATGATTCATGTCTCTTAAGCAAATGGTGCAGGACGAGTTGGCTAAGTACGAGCAATAGTCAGCGATGCTTGTCTTAGCAAACCTAAGACAGACCTAAGAAAATTTCCTATCTTAATCCAAAATAATAATAGTGAGAATATTGTATGGTATAGTGATTTTTGTGACATGTTTTGGAAACCAAATATAGCACGTCATGGCAATATCTATTTTTTGAGTATATGGAGCAGTTTATTTCATTATTTCTGGACTTGTGTAACTGTTTTTGTAGTTTGAGTGAAATTGTCACGACTTCTTTTCTGAGTCTGAGAAAGGGAGGCATATTTTTCTCTCATCTCATGTTGTCTATTAGGTCTGTCCATATATAATTACTTGGAGTTTTCCCAGACAAAAGGAATAGGTACAGTGAAATGCATGCACTAAGAAACAAAACAAGAAAAAAAAAAGAAAGAAAAATAACAAAGACAATATGCAAGCACAGAAAACAATACAAAACAGCTGTATCAGTGAAAGCAAAGAACGCCATTTGTGGTAGGTTGTGATATCACTATATTTAAAGAGTTCATGAATATTAATTAGGCGTCTAATGTCCAGTCAAGTTACCTAATGAATATTCATGAGCAAAACCTTCACCTTGGTACTGTTTATATATTGATGATCTGTGCAGATGTGCTGGATTTGCATGGTTTTGTAGACTTTTTGTGGTTTTGACCTTACGATTTGGTTTTATCCAGTTTTGTTATGTAAAAAGTTCTACAATGAAAGTCAATGGGAATTCAAAACTTCAAAATATCTTCTTTAGCGTTCCACAGAAAGTATGTCATACAGGTTTGGAACGGCGTGAGTAAATGATGAAAAACTTATCCTTTTTGGGTGAACTGATAACTGTTTAAACGCTCAAGAGCATGACAGCAAACATTCACTGCAAGTATTGAAGCTTGTAACTCCAAAGAGCACAAAGGAAGCAGAAATGTCGGCCCGCTGGTCATTTCTTTGGCCTGACAGGTTCTGACATGGTCTGGCTGCTGACCACAGGCTCTTTGAACTTCCCTCAGCGTATAACTGGAGGAGTGGAAACTTCTGGAACAAACCCGAGGCCTGGCAGTACAGCTCTGGGCTTTGTCCAGCAGTCTATAGGAGAGGCCGTGTTGGACTAGCCAAACTCCCAGGTGACAAGCAAGCATGACAAGCTCGCCGCGGTACACTAATGAAAAGTCTGAGACATTTTGTTATTCTGTGCCCCGGGATGTGTGCATAGTGTAATTTGGAGACAGCGGAGAGGTCAAGACATTGTGTTTGAGTGTCAGCTAAAGTTAATGCGGCGTAATGATCGTTTGAACCGAGTTGCGTCTCCTGCTGTTTCATAGAAAGTCGGTTTGGAGTGGCATAGCTAATTATGTGGTGCGTATGAGTCATATGTTTGATTCGCATCCAGTTAGCATAACCATCCTGTTGATATCACAACATCAAAACACCAGCGAGCCTCCCACGGTTTGCTGTCGGCCCCACCGCCTCAGTCATTGTATTGTAAGCAAGCTGAGCAAATATATAAAGTGGGCTTAGGGTTTCCAGCAGAGCTAACGAAGATCCCAACAGATTCCACGACTGAACTACTGATTAAAACGGTGCTTCTCATAAGCTGTCATCAACTTTCCCCTGTTGTGAACAGTGTGACCACCAATAACCAGCTATGTACTCTCTCAGCCGCTTTCAGTAGTTTAGTCTCCCCGAGTGACTTGCTTTAACGTCTTCCCAAGGCTATATTGAATTATGTGTCTGTCAGATCTATAAGCCGCGCCATATTTCCTTTTCACTGCGAGACCCCGGAGTTCGGTATCAGATTCCCTGCATGCTGGTATTTAACGCATCCTTTTGCCCCGGCCTCGTCCTCCGTGCAGTCTACCGGCCGAATTCCCCGGACTGCGGACGACATAAATTGGGTGTCAAATGTTTTCGCTTCCCCTCTTTGTTTTATCAACAGGGCATACTGATGTCCATGCAGCAATCAATCAAGCGCTTAGGGCTGGGAACAGAATCTCTCTTCTAAACAGAGCCACTGAATCTCCCCTGAGGGACAACTAAACAATGACTGTCTGTCTGTTTATATATGATAGATAGATAGATAGATAGATAGATAGATAGATAGATAGATAGATAGATAGATAGATAGATAGATAGATCGATCCATCCATGCATCTATCTATATCTGTCCATCCATCTGTCTGTCTATCAATCCTGCAATCTCTTACTGAAATCTGTGCACTTAGGAAAGGTTCAAACAAATTCCGAATCCATGTTACTTCACTCTCATGGCAGCTGATCATTAGACTGGACGGGTTTGTCTCTTCAAAAGCTCAAATAAGTGGTGTGCATTTTCCCTCCATCACCCCTGCACGCCTCATAGATTTCTGTTTGAGTCATCAGTGCTTAAAGACCAGTGAAAATCGGGACTATTTTATAAATGAGGCAATTATAAGTGAGGCCTGAACTGAGATCAGACTTGGTATCGGCATGCCAATGATATTGAGAGAAACTAGCAGATGAAAGAATGGCTCTGTGAATCACACAGTCGATTCTGTTCCCTACAGTTTCTCACGTCGAAGCCTTCTGGCCTCCTGTGGTAATTGATTAAGTATCGGAGCCAAGTCTGATTCTGGTGAAACACAACTCCTACCTCCCTTGATGCAAAATAATGATACAGAGGATGCCTAAGGCCTAAAACTGTTGCCATCACTGAAATCTGCACATTTAGATCAAGATGACAACTCCAAAAAGATGTTCCACAGCTTCTGGACTTGTCAAAAGTGGAAGAATAAAGATAACTAGCCTTGTTATTAAAACATGAAAACTAATGCATTTAGTAGAGCTAAGAAAGATGAAATAATATATTCTCCATTCTGTCACATGATGGACTCTGTTCATGGAAGCTTAACTTGGCTTTTCTAGTCAGGTGGTTTAATTAATGACACAGAGGACATCAATGTGATATAAATATTTATGTGACTGTTTATATTAGGATTAAAGGCTTTATATGTAATATAGAGTTGTTAAACTGTATAGTCATGATAAGAGGAATATGAAGCTGGCCTTGATGTTACTGACTTTCTTGAAGCTTTAGACTAGCATTTCCCAACTGAGGGTTCACCAGATTGTGAAATGCCAATATTATTATAAAAATTTTCATAATAATAATTAAAACAATGCATGTAAATTGAAGGGAAATAATTTAATGAAATGTAACAATTGCTGTAGATTATCTCAGCAGTCATCTAAAAAGACATTATTAGTTTGGCTTCACATTTACTGTGTTTTAATTAGACTCACGTTTAGTAGTTTTATCTTGTCCATCAGCAGATGTTAATCTGGCTCACATCTGGAGTCTACTAGCCCCCATCATACTTCATCAAACTCTGACCACTTACTCAACACGTCTTTTACCAGACGCCAACTACATGGGCCTGAACTTAAAGACTGGAATAAATAAATAAAATAGTTCAAAAATAGTAAAAAAAAATAATAATAATAATTACTAATTATAATATTCTAAATAATGTTGGTGTTATAGCCTTATGGGCAGTGCTTTGGCAAAGTGTTTATTTGACTGTCCTATCTGAAAAATAGCAAGGCCAAACAAACACAGACAGCTAAAGATGGATGGATGGATGGATGGATGGATGGATGGATGGATGGATGGATGGATGGATGGATGGATGGATGGATGGATGGATGGATGGATGGATGGATGGATGGATGGATGGATGGATGGATGGATAGATAGATAGATAGATAGATAGATAGATAGATAGGTGTACATACGGATGGACATACATACATATATGGATGGATGGATGGATGGATGGATGGATGGATGATGGACAGAAGGATATAGATAGATGCATGGATGGATGATGGATGGACAGAAGGATATAGATAGATGCATGGATGGATGATGGATGGACAGAAGGATATAGACAGATGGATGAATGGACAAATGGACGGATGGAAGGATAAATGAATAGATGGATGATTAAAAAAAATGTGTACTCCAAATCAATGGAAATTGTATATGCATTTCAAATACTTAAATCTTAAACTTAGGTTTAAAAAATGTTAGTTTATTAATAATATTTGATTAATCATATTTGAGTTTATGTCATTATATTTAATAAAGACAGAAACATAAAAATACCCTGTGCATCTTATTTATCCTCAGCTTAAAGTACCAAGTGGCTCATTTTACCCCACTCTCTTCATAAGCCAAAATCCCGTATCTAAAAGACCACAACGCACCTGCAGTTTGGTTTTATGTGACATCACATATGCATCACAACTCCTGTCAGCTTTACTAATGTAAAAAAATGAAAACACTGAAAGTTGATACATGATTGAAAAGCTTTCTGGGAACTGTATTAAAAGTGTAGACATTCCAGTCTATATTAAGTGCATGTTGCCATTTCCTGAACAATAAATCGCAATAAAAAGGCCTAGGCAAGTAGTATACCATGGGTATTGGAAACTCCGCTACGGCCAAGTCGGTGTTGGCGATTGTCTCGGACGTATTAAGAGAGTTCAGTCTCCTCTGCATTTGTGTTAGACCTTTCCTCTTTGTCTTCATAGCTCACCTTTCTTACGCCCGCGGTGACACACATATGCGTTTACGCTAAACGTTTCAGCAGCATATAAATCTCTATTCCTTTGTCCTGGGGAGTCGTTTATTATCCGACTAGCGTGTTGCCGCTCTGTGGGAATTTTTAACAGCTACTTGAGGCCAAAGGTTACAGCTTCACAGCGTTGCCACTTCTAAAGGACATGCTAGAAATGCTACCCTAAAAAAAAGCTCAAGTTGCGTTGTACTTTCAAACCAAACAACTTTTGGAACATCTTTCAACATGTAAGTTTAAGGCTGGAATACACTACACAACTTTTGCCCAGATATTTGCCCTAATTTACTGTCTGGATGAGTCGGCGCTAGTTGCAGGAAGTCAAAATCTGCTATATTGGCTTCATGCTATTCTGCATAATGCAAATCCAGACAAGACTCAATTAATTCCCATGGCTCCTGACAATATATTAAGGTCTTATGAAGCAAAATAATCAGTCTGTGTAAGAAACAGAACATTATTGATAACATTATTATCTGTAATCCAGAGTGAATAATTCAATGAATCAATCATAAATACAAAGTTCTGTTACGAAACTCTAGATGTCGCAGGCCGATAGGTTCAAACTCAATCTGACAATCTCCCATAAATTTTGCATCTGAAAGGGAACTCCTACAAATGTATATTCAATAAGGTCAGGTGCAAAAATAACTGTATCCATGCCTTTTCCGTGCTAATTCTTCACTGCGTGTCTTTAGTAAAACCTGACAGTACTATTTTAACACCAAAAGATTGTTTGCGCTGGCAAGTGTTTGAAACCATTGCATCCCGTTCACACTTTTAAAGTAAACTGTTTCCATAGTAAGTATTCTTTTTAAAATTATGCTAAAGTCTACTTCTTTTTTACAAGGGCTAGGGGTCCAAATGAATAGATAAACAAAGGGAACAATGAGCTGAAATAAGCGTCAGCAATAGAACAAAATGCGCTTTTGCATTCAGCGTGGATCGTGAGCTGACGATGCTTCTCTTCAAAAATGTTCTTTCATCACGCTATCCCAGCACAAGTTCTGCTTGAGTTTCTTCTTTACTGCAGCTGTAATGACTGATGCTACTTATTTCAGTGGAAAATTTGGAGTCAGTAATAATTTATTCTGTTGAACAGCATTTAAATCTTGCTCATCCAAGCACAGCGATGCAACTTAAACAAGCTTGAGCGCGTCCACCTCGGGGAGGGGAGGGTATTGCTGGCGTTTCGTAGCGGGATGGCCTTTGATATGGCCTTGGTTATGGTTTTGAGGCCTGGTGGAGGGAAGCGCGGACAGCATGCAGTGCTTTCTCACACCCCAGGGCCTCCGGGGGCCTCTCTGGCCCAGAGCTCTTGGCAGGCGGAGCGGCTCCAGCGGTGGTGTCTCCTTGTGGCGCTGTCTGTAGTGCATCCAGAGCTGGAGCTGTGCTCTGTCAGGGATCAAGCTGGCTGCAGTTTGATGAGAGGCAGAAAATGAGGCGGCCGAGGTTTTATGTGTGTGTGGGAGGCTGGGGACTCTCACACATATCAAACGCTTTTGTATAGTGTGGCATAGGCATCCAAAAAGTACACTTTTGGACAGTTAAGAAACACAGAAGAATGCCTGAACGTCTTTGCTTTATATAACTTATCAAACGGAGTGGAGTTTATGATAAAGAAATTGCTCAGGCAGACTTTTAAAGCACAACATTTCATGAAAAAAAAAAAAAGATTTGTTTGGTTTGAAATGATAAAACAATAGAAATACTGAATAAAATGAAGAAAAAAAAAAAAAAAAAAAAAAAAATATATATATATATATATATATATATATATATATATATATATATATATATATATATATATATATATATATTGTGTATTAACTGAGACTCTTATTTAGAACTGTCTTTAAAAAAAACAAAAAATCCAGTCGTAAACCAAGTGGTGTTTATGTAACTGAAATAGCACATGCTCACTGTTTAAGCAAAACATTTGACATTTCTTTGATTTGAAATGATAAAACAATAGAAATACTGATTAAATAATTGATGAGAAAAGTACTGTTGACAAGACTGAAAAGTGAGGATCTTATTTAGAACCATCTTAAAAAAATAAAATAAAATAAAATAACATTCGGTTCTATACTTTAAAAAAAAATTGTAAACCAAATAGCATTTATTTAAAAAGAATAGCATTAACAATAACATCACACACACACAAACTATTTTTCTTTAGTTTGAAATAAAACAATATATATAGTGGATAAAAACAAACAAACGAAAACTGAATAAAACAGAGAACTGGGATTATATGGAGAACCATAAAATAGATAAATAGCCTACATGCATACATAAATACATACACACATACATAGGAACACGTTTGTTTTAAAACAAATATGTAAAATAATATTATGGAAAATGTATGTATGTAAGTTATGCATTTATGGCATTTATGTAAAATAAATAACGAAGGTGCACTTTTCCACCCAAAAAATTGACAGTTTTTGTTTAAAATAATAAAACAATAGAAATACTGAAAATAATAATAATAATAATAATAATACAATGTGTATATATATATATATATATATATATATATATATATATATATATATATATATATATAGTTAATAAGACTGATAACTGTGAATCCTATTTAATAATAATACTAATCATCATAAAATAAAAAAATAGAATTCTTAAAAACATTCTGTTTTATTCAATTATACAAACTAGAACTACAGGATTTTTATTATTATTTGTATTTTATTATTATTCTCATTTTGTGTTCCAAAAAAGAAGGTCAGATCAAAACAACACCAGGGTGAGTAAATAATAACTGAACTATCCAAAGTGAATCCAGCTAATTCACGATTTTACAGAAAATCTGGGATCTCACAATCCAGTGATAATATTGATGCAATGATGCATAATAAAGCACTGAATCGTAACATTTAATGTGATGTTCATCACTTTGCATGGTAGTTACCGATACCCATTCCATCTATGAAACAGAAAGAATAAAAAATGCAAGGGTTGTTGGACTGGCAGAGCAATGCCAAGGTCATGGCTTTGATTGCTCAAACACACTGATAAATAATGTACACGCTGAATGCACTGTACGTTGTTTTGATAAAAACACCTGCAAAATGCATTAAAGGACTTTATACCATGTATTTTATACATACATTTGGGAATTATTAAATCAAATGTTTAATGTTCTACATAGAGAAATAACATTATTTAAGTTGATAGATAAGAAGTCAGAAATAGAATAATTTATCAGAAGTTTATCCAAGCGACTCAAAGTACACTTCTGAAGGTATGTCTTACTCATATGTGATAATAGGGGTGCATTTCATGAAAATATGTCCACCACAAATATGTTGACTTTCCATTGTTGTTAAGTATGAAACTCAAAATACTAAAAATCACTTTCGGTAATTGAATACTTAATTGTTTGAATGTGGACTTGTAGTGGACTTAAGATCTTGAAAGTATATACTGTATACTTTTAAAACTGTACACTTAAATACAGTTTCATAACTGTGTTTCTTAACACACTTAAGTATTTTTTTTTAAATGCACTTAATGTCAAATTAACCATTTTACAGTAAAGTTAATTTAAACCATTATGTTTTAATAAACTTTTGTCAAACTATACACTCTTTTTGATGTGTTTACTAAAATACTAAGGCACATGTAAAGTACTTGATTATATTTATTCAATATTATATTTAACCTTAATATATTTTAACACCCTGCATTTTAACTTCAGCATCCCAAATGTGCAATTTCGAAATATTTATTCAATATAATATATAGTAATAACCAGGTACTAAACCCGAACCTACCCCTAAACCTAACCTTAACCCATGTAGTTGCCTTATACCACCTAGTGCTTGGGTAAGTAAACTGTAAGTACATATACTGTAAAATTAAGTGTAACCATATTTTTACCATAGATGATTCTCAGTACATTCAGTAGTGCGCTTTAATTATATGAAGACAGTAGAGGTCATTTTGAAATTATAGATAAAGATGTAACCAAGTGCTACTTAAGTGTTTTAAACAAAGTACTCCTAATTTATTTTTAAAACTAAATACATCTAACTTAATTTAATATAAATTGTATTTTAATTGTAAATCACATGCAATTAATTGATCAAAAATTACATCCAGTTATATTCCTTTAAATATATTTCTTCTATACATAAAATATCCATTTTTAAAAGTTTGCTAACATGTTCGACTTTTCCACAATGGAAAGCTTAAATCAAATAAAATAAAATGTAAACGTTAGATGAAAAACATAAACTTGGAAAACCTCAGAAATGAATAGAAATACTTTAAGATTAGTAATAAAATGACTAAATAAAGTGTCTATTTACATTAAGTGCAAATAGCCTTGTGGCGTAGATGTTAAAGCGCAAATCAAGTTTTTTTGACACAAACAACCTGGATTCGAACCTGCCTTTTGCCAACCTTTTTTTTTCTCCCTTTTCAAATCTCATTTTGAAGGAAATAATCAAAAAGTTGAAAATAAAGTATCGGGTAGAGTTAGAGTAGGTGTAGGGGAGGGCATTATTATCCCAATAAGGTGGCATCCATTTAATAATTTGAGTTAAAAGGATCACGTAATTATTGCATGCTGTTTTATAATGTACTACAATACTGAGGTGCAGATAATTGCCAATATTTGCGTTAAGTAGTACAAATAGCAGCAAATCCTAATACTTTAAAATAGTGCAAATAGACACTATTTGCACTTAGTATAAACACCATCTATCGCTAAGAAAATAAGTTATTTTCACTTAGTGTAAATAGCTGCTGATGTTACTAAAACTAACACTGAAATAAAATTTAATATAAAAATACATAGTAAAAAAATTAAAAATAAATTTCAATATTGATTTTTTTACAGGTGTTTTACCTGTATTTCGAATTTTGCACATAATTGCATTGTGTTTTAAGGTTAACAGAAATGTCTATAAAATGAATAGATAATGTCCTGTCAGTAAATTACTTTTTTGATAAATTGTGAAATGTGACCTGACCCGAACACCCCAAAAAGGCCTAAGTTTCTCACTAGTATACAGCAGAATACATTAGCATGATCTTAGTTGAGCATTTAAATAATGTCTGGACAGCGGTAATCCTTTGCTGCCATTTTTGACTTTCTGATCAGAGGCGCTTGAGCTTTGCCCTTCTCATTTGTTTTCGCCAGCTTTCCGACCGTCTGCCCAGCGTGTCTTCCACCTCTCCCGTCCTCGCTCTCATCTCCATTCCGCTCACACACGGCGTGAAGGCAAGGACAGAGACCGCTGCTGCACGAGGACGAACCTCACTCATTCATATTCACCCTCATCTGGCGGGGGCCGGCGGGGCCGCACACAGATTTTAATCAAGCCCCAGCCGTGTGTGAGAGCCGCTTTTAGTGCCGCGGCCAAGCAGTGGGCAGAATTAGCATTTAAGAGTACATTAGCCATGCTGAATTTCCAACCTCATTAACGGCGGACTGGACACGTTCCTGCTTTCCTGCAATATGCTGAAATATTCCCACCGTCTAAGCTTGTGCATATTCATCCCTATACTTCATCTTAATACCAATTAGTGCTTCGGTTTGCTATCAGATGAATGAAATAGATATGGGGTGTGTAAGTGTATTAAATTGGGCTGTTGAAAGAGACACGCAAAGGACAGTAATTATTCGCTTAGACTTTCCTCTTCAAACATCTAACACACCTACATTTGCATTTCATACATAAATAGAAGTAGCTGTTCCAACATTGCCAGTTTCTGACGAAAGCTTTTTGCATAAAACATGCATAACGTTGAATTTTCCAACTCGGACAGGCTGGCAGTATTAGATATTTTGTCCCGAAGATGTGTAACAACCAAAACAGTGCTTTTTCGTGAATTATTTCTCAAGGGTGTGGCTTACTAGCTTAGCCACATTGTAATAAACCTTTTTAACTTTTGTTTTTAAGTGCTTAAAATGTAATAACTACCTTTTCGCAGCATTGCAGAAATGTTGTTCATGATGTGGTTAGCTCACTTGTGATGTTTTAAGAACGGCAGAACCATGGAGTATTATTTTAGATTTATTTAAATATATTTTACATTTATATTGATGCATTTAAGCAGACACTTTTATCCCATAAACAATTCATAACAGAGCCAACAATATTTGAAGAAAACAATGTCACTTTTAATAGAAACAATTTAAAGCAGGGGAGAAAATCAAAGAAGAGAAGGGGAAATCTTTTTATTTTATTTTATTTTGTTGTGCTATCATATAACTATTTTAGAATTATCTTTTATTATTATATTTTTGGTTTAAATTTCAATTTCAGTTTAAAATTTATATGTGTTTTGGTCTTTTCTTGAGTTTTCTTTATAGCTTTATTTTTTATTTCAGTTTCAAACATTGTATTACTTCAACTGAAACTTGTTTCTTTATACAAATTTTAGGTCGTTCATGTTTGTATATTATTTCAGATTTATATCAATTATAAAATACTAAAGAAATATTGGTAACTATTAAAATAGTTAATAAGGTAGTTGTTAAATTTAGGTATTGGGTAGGATTAGGGGTATAGAATAAGTTAATGTAGAATAAGGCATTAATATGTGCTTAATTACTACATGGCTAATATTCTATTAATATGCATGCTAATTAGCAACTAGTTTAGAGACCCTAAAATAAAGTGTTACAGAAATATATAAAGAAATATACTATATAGTTTTCATTGTAGTTAACAACAAGAACACTGGTGACATGCCCTTCTTTTCTTTTCTTTTCGACAAAATTTAAAAATAATATTTTTGAAACTACTTTGTAATTTTTTTTAATGGCAAAGTTGAAAAAAAAGCTAAAATGTACTTTTATCAAGGGAAAAACGTAAACTTATTGTTAAAATTATTATTACAGATTATTTAAATTTAATAGAAATGTTCAAATATCATATTTAAACCAAAATAAAATGTCACACAAACTTTGCATTTTGATCTAGCATTATTTTTGTTATATAATATTGGTGACCCTACTTTAAAAATTTTCACAATGATACTAAAATGTTGTATTGTTGTTGTTATTATTATTATTATTTTAGGTATGGTTTCTAGAATGTTTTAAACATGTAGTGTGGTATAACCACAATACAGCACTGTAAAAAATGCTTTATGCCTGTTTAGACTTATATAAACACATATGTTTCAAAGCCACTGAATCTTTTGGCTTACATTGAGGAGGTCCATCTGTGTGCACAGTGTGCGACTATGGGAATATGTCACTTTAACAACAAGTGACAGAAACCCAATAGAAGTAAATATTAATATATTTGAGCTGCTGTTTTTAAATTGTACCCTGTCGACTTTCAGAAGGGTGTCTCATATTGCGCTGTGAGTGAAACAGCCTTGATATCCAGCATTCTTCTAAAGTGACCCGCACATTAGTCACAGCTATCCAAGCGGAAATGAACCCGATCGTTGGTAGTTGGCTGACGTTGAGAGCCCAAAGCTAAGGGTGACAGAGTGGGTGCCATCCATCTTTGGGCTGAGGTTATGTCGTGCGCTGGTGCAGGGGCTTGTGGGACGGTCTCCTGTGCGTCCGGGGGCACTGCTGCTGGACCAAAGGGCAGCGGAACAGCCAGGTCCAGATGGCAGTCAGCCTTCACACCCACATGCTTTAGGCTGGCAACCCCAGCCCTGCATGCCATGACTGTGCCCACTGAATGCTAGCTGTCAGGCCAGGCATGTAGTCTCGCTCTTAGCTTCCCTGACCAGAAGCAGCTCACTGGCAAAAACTGCCCAAAAAATACCCGGTAAAATTTAATATATATAATGTGATGCTGTATCTTTATCATGCAATCAACATGTAATTAATTAGAGGTTTAATGCAATTGTGAGCTTTTTGCACATACCATTAATGTATGGGAAAAGATATGGATAGATATTGTGGTCCAGGGTCACAAATAATAATAAAAAATAAATAAAAAAAGGATCCGTAATCTTATGTCTTGACAACATTTAAGAAAATCTTTCAGGCTTCTGTGCTAAAATGTGCATTGTATAAAACAGTGTAAATCCTCATTAGGAAAAAATACAAAAACAAGGTACTCCAGTTGTATAAAAAATACATTGATGTAGAAAAATAAAATATAAATTAAATTACACAAATAAAGCTGTTAAAACTTATTTTTAAGACTTTTTGGGCTGCTACTATGGGCTCAGTGTGAAAAATATTTTCTACAAATAACAAATGAACAAAGAACTAAGACAAATTAAATAAAATAAACTGTGTTTTTCAGGTTTTCAGGTAGGTCTAAAATAAATATTCAGGTACAGAAATGTAATAATTATATTTATAATGAAACTGCATAGTCTTCTCTGTATAAATTAAATATAGATTAATCCTTTAAGTTACAAAGGTTGTTCAGTCAAGAGCAGTGAGAGATTTTGTTTTCTTTGGCAGAGGTTTATTGTTAGTCTGCTCTCACAACTGAAAGCACGGATCCAATACTGATACATGTGTGTTTTCTTTCTCAACTCTTTATGTTAAGACATAGGCCTAACTACGGTGGCCGGGAAGTGTTAAGCAACATTACAAAGAATGAAACACTTTGACTGTGTTTACTACGATATTTGGCAAGATGTGCATTTTGATGTAATTTAGTCTGTATTTGTTCATCCAAGCACTAAGAAAAGCAGGAGAGAACTCGATTCAGTATTCGTGCACTGTCGATGCTGCTGTATGTTTGCATGCGCTTCGGATGTGTGCGCACTCAGAAAACTTCTCAGACAGTGCTCAACAGTTCCGTCAACTTTCCCGAGCGTCTTTTACGCTTGCCTTATGCTTTCAGGCAGCCTTATCATTAGCCCCTTTCACACAGTAAATTGCTGTAAAATAACCTGAACAACTTTACTGGTAAATTAAAAAATGTACTGTTCACACAGCCAACGACTTTCTGTCTTTTTTTACCAGAAAAACACCATTCACGCATCGGTTTCAAATTACCGGTAAATTCTGTGACATCATTAACCCCCTGGGGTCAACAAACGCACCGGAATCTGTAAAGGGTCTACTTTTATTTGTATACACTCGTAATAACAACAAAACTTAGTGCTTTTGTAAAATAAAGAAAACAAACAGGGTGCGCTGTCTGCGGCCTTGGTCTCTGTGATCTTCATTTAGAAACGCGTCACTAAAATTAACTGAATACTTGACAACGAGACATGAGAGATATATCTATAGAAAGCTTGAAGTGTCTACTTTTAACCGAAGCAAGTCTTATCGAAAACAAATATTCAGTGATAAAGTAATCCATATGAAACTAACGCGATGTCCAGTCTTTCCCATCTGACTTTATTATCTCTAATTAGATCACGCCCACGAGCTACTTTCTTTGATATTACAATAGTCCACGTGAGACGCGTGGCATTTAAATGCCCACATCATGTCGTAAACAATAAAGAATAAGACAGAACTTACCTCAGAAGAAGACGTGCTGAGAGGAATAAGCTTTGTATTTTCCTCAGAACAACAACACGGTGGCTTGATCCAGAGGAGATCATTTACACGAGTAAGTCCAGAAATGACCTCTAAACGGCTGTGCCTCCCAGTGTTGTGGTTTTAAACACGAAGTTGTAAACGCAGTCAGTGTTTTTGTTGATGTTTTTTTTATTTTTGCATCAAACGATCATATTCATGCAGCACTTTTGGCCCAGATGCATCATGACTTCAAACCGAACTACACTGCATAGATTAAATGCGTCATCTGCATCAGAATGTTATGATTGGCCTGGAGTGGACGTATAACATCAGTGCATTCTGAACTCATATCTTCATTCTGTGTTCACACACAGCATCATTCTGGCAATTTACTGGTAATGTTACAACCTCTCATACCGATAAATTGCCCGAATGAATTTACCAGTATTTTTGAAAAGGTCCTGTTCACACATGATCTCTTTACGGCAATTTACAGGTAATTTTCCAGTAAAGCCTGTATGTGTGAAATGGGGCTATTGAGTCCTGACCGGTGAGTTTGAACAAAAATGCATGTGTTGGCGGTAATGCTTAGATGGACATTGCGTGAAAATGTGGACCAAAATAAGGTTATCGATATTTATGCATGGCGATGGATGGTTACACCCCTTCTATCTATCTATCCATCCATCCATCCATCCATCTATCCATGTATGTAGCTATCAAGTTAATCTGTCTGACAGTCAGTCAGTCTGTCAGACTGTTTGTGTGACTTTCTAACAGTCTCTCTCTCTCTCTGTGTGTGTATTTGCATCTTGTTGTAAAGCCAAATATCAGCTTGTATTGATGAAGTGTCCCTTTTCTAATTAAGAAGTTAGAATTTCCCTGTTTTATGCAAATTATACACTATACTGTATATAACAAAATGATGAAAGTAAAAACACAGCACAAAGATTTCATTGTGTGTTGTTCATTTGTTTATCATCTACCTCCGTCTGGCAAGACCACACTCTTTGCTTGAGGTTAAACCGTCCAAGTCTGTGTTTAATCCTCAAGATTTGAATGAGCAGTACATTAAAAAAAAACCTTACATTTCATCTACACTGTCATGTAACGACGAAAGCGCTACACGAACCCAGAGGAAAAATCGTCCATCACCAGCAGGGAATAGACCGATTAGGTGAAGGGAGAAGCTATCTTTCTACCAACGCCTGCAGGTGAACAGACTAGACAAAGACAAACCAGTCTATTCCTGTGTCCTAATGATGGGAGAGAAATCTAGTCACCCACCCCCACTATACTGCACTTTCCACACACTCTAACCGCTAACACAGGCTAGCTTAGAGACAATGAAGTTAGTGTGTGTTGTTTTATTATGCAAAGTCTTCTCCAAACTGGATTAGGATCCCACTGCATAAATTCAAACTCACACTCACACACATTATACATAAACATCACACATAAACAGTATGAATTGCCTTGCTTGCATGCAGCTGCTACAGTCGAGACAGACATTTGTCTTAACATCAATGAAAAGACAATGTTGTAGTGTAAATGTGGTGTACCGCAAATGGTGCTCTGTGCTGTTTTGTCTCACAGTGATTGAGTGCTACACCGCAAAAATAGACTTTTAGTGCCAAGGCAATGGTTATGATGCACTCCAGTGGGCATTAAGGTTTGAGGTCTTTTCTCTGTACCACAGGCCAGCATTGCCAGGGCCAGTTCCATTCACAAGTGACATCCTTAAACTCTTTCAGAGTACAGGGCAAATAGCATGGAAGATTTAATAGCTTTTGGATCAATTCTTGCAGGGATCTAAGCAAAGTGAACAGCTCAATGTCCACGCGCTGAGAGTCAACCAATACACATCACGCAAGCACAGCAAGAAATCAATGGCTGGAACCGAACAACACTTCATTTTGTGCAGTTCAGAACTCAGAGCTTTTGAAACTCTCATTGAGAATGAAGTCATTGTCTATTTAGAAATTCATTATGCTATTCATTAATTTAGCTATTTTAACACTTGGCTACTAGGGATGTTCAGTGGAGTTATCATCTGTACATGAATAGCAACAAAAAAAAAATCAGTTTTTGTATTTGTGAGTAAAATCATATAGGGGAAGGACTTAAACAAGAAGTGCATGTTGAAATTTATTTTGAGTCATCTCAGTGAATTGATTCCTTTGAATCTGTTCACCAAAACGTTTTGTTCAGAATCAGTTGCATTGTTATACCACTGACTCATTTCTCGGAGTTTACAAATTAAAATGTAAAAAAAAAAAAAACCTTCCAGTAACAATCCCATTTTCCAAAAAGAGATTCCAAAAAGAGCATTTAAGGATTATGCAAATGACAACAAACCAAATTTAACTCATTCACAGCAATTATAAATACAGAGTTAAATACTTTCTCAATCATCTCGGTCTCTTTGTGCCCAAGCATGGCTTCACATCCATAATGCAACAGAGAAGCTCCACCTCCCAGACCAGAAGATTCTTTGAAATTGAACTCGGCGTTTTCTCCCCGCAGCTAATTCCTGCGAGACGTCGGACGGCATCGGCGCTTAATGAGAGATGGCATTTCAAAAGCATTAATTGAGAGAGCTCCGACAGAAACCTGCTTTCAGATTGTGTCGAGGCTTTGTGTTGATTCAGAGAGAGGCCATCTTTTGATTTAATGCCACCCTCGAGGCTGACGAGTAAACTTGCTGTTTCTTGTTGAGAAGATCAGGGACGTTTAATCACAGGAGGTCGTCCAAGAGTTATTTTTCAAGAAGATAAATAAGCAAGTCGTTTTTAAAGAAACTCAACAATTTGACGCGACATACTACTTGTTTTACATAATAGCTCCCCTAAAAAATGAAATGCCGTCATTTACTCAACCTCATGTCAAATGTTTCTTTCTTTCTTCTGAATCTCTTAAAAATGAAGGTTCCAAAAGGGTTTTTATTACGCATTGATGTCACAGAAGAACCATTTTGAGTTCTCCAAAGAACCTTTAAGTGAAGTTCTTAGTGTGAACAACATTTTAATTATCTAAATACCTTTTTATTTATTTTTTCCAGTATATTGAATCTTTTGTGCTACAGAAAGATTCCACACTTCTGAAGACAACAGTTCTTCTTTGGCATTGATATTTCCATGAAGAACATGTAACTTTCCATTCTTAAAAAAAAAGATTCTTTAGACTTTTAAAATTTTCTAAGAATGGTTCTTAACAGATGCTTGTTAGATATTCAGTCTAAAGCTGTGGTCACATGGCTGTTATCAGCTAATTTCAGCAGCTATTAGACCAGGACACCAATTGGAACAACATTTGGTGGGCCTGTTTAAGAATTTTGAAAGGAATTGGAAATTGGAGTTGATTGTGTGAAGGCTTTGTGCTGATTCTTTTGATTTAATGCTACCCTCGAGGCTGACGAGAAAACTTGATGTTTCTTGTTGAAAATATGGCATGTTTTATGATATCCAAGAGTTATTTTTTCAAAAAGATAAATAAATCATTATTTTTTTTTATTTTTTTTTTTAACTAGAATATGACACAACATACAGTACTGTAGTACTTCATGTCTTATAGGTCCCCTAAAATGGGTTCTCCAAAGAACTTTTAAGTGAACAGTTCTTAGTGTGAAGAACAGTTTAATTTGGGCAACCATAAGATTCCACACTTCTAAAAATAACTGTTCTTTATAGGCATTGATGGAGTTTAATATTTAACATCCATGGAACTTTTCCATTCCACAAAAAAATCTTTAGATTTTTTAAATGTTCCAAGAAATATTATTGACGGAACAAAAACAAATCTGTCATTAAACTTGTAATATACCACATAAATTGTATTTTTATTACACTTTTCCAGTCCTTTTTGAAGCTTCAAAGTTTTATTCATTTATTTAATTTTCCATTTTTTTCACGTTGCATGGAAAAGAGCAACCAGAACATTGTGCAAAATATCTCTTTATGGGTTCCAAAGAAGAAAGCAGGTTTACAGTAACATAAGTGTGACCATTTGTCATTTCTGAGTGAACTATTCCTTTAATTGTTAAAGATAGAACGCTAAACGTGAGTTTGTGACTTATGAATTACTTTACCTATTAAATCTTATTCAGTTATGTAAATTGCATTATAAAAGAATGAAATCACATTTTATTTCAGCAAACTGCTTCAGACTTGTCAGAAAATGCACCTCATATCCACAGTAAGGGAAGGTCACTGTCTAGATGGGATTGACCCTCTAGCCCATCTATGATTTTTTCTCTTTTAAGCAGTCGCACTGGGATCCCACACACTGCCTTTAATAGAAATACAGCTCTGAATTTGCCTTTAGTGTCCTGAGGTTATGAATAACCAAGAATGGATTATTTAAGCAGTATATCCTTTGTAATTCCCCTTGTAAAAACACTCAGTAGAATCATTTTGTAGCATGTAGTTATTGATTGCTGGCATGAAAATTAAAGGCATAATCATTTTGTCAATCACAATGCTTGTTTATTTGCATGTTCATTTTGAGAGGTCAATAAAGACACCAACAGGGGGTTACAATTTGGCTGGTTAACAAAGTCCTATTAGCCCCTGCTGGTAGAGACTACCAACTACACCATTATGTGGACAAAAAAAAAGGGGAAAGAAAGATAATTTTGATATTTTTTCATGCATAACATATAATGCAACATATAATTAATGATGTATACCCTCACAAAAAAAAATTTTGTTTTATTTATTTATTTATTTTTCAATTTATTATTAATTCAATTAATTTGTATTCTACAGTGTCCTTATTATGTTACATGTACTTACGACAGAAAAAATGTAAATTATGCAAAACTGAAAGCTTTACTAATCCTGAACCAAACCAGAACCAAGTTTAATCGTATAGTAAGTGCATGTTGTTGGTTAATATTACTCAGTACTTAATTACACTGTGGAAATGGCACCTTAATTAAGTGTAACATAAAATAACAGTGTAATTATACATTTAAGTACTGAGTAATATTAATTACCTACATGTAAAGAATGTGGTTAGGGATTTGTTTAGGGTTACTTGTATGTAATTATGCATATTTTATTGTTATTATCATAGTAAGTACATGTAAAAATTTGTAACAAGGACACAAATTAAGTGTTAACATATAATACTATATTATTATTGTTCTTTAATAGATATAAATACATAATTAAATATAATATAAAATGTATAGTGACGTACACTGGCAAAAAATGCAAGCAAAATGCATTATGTATTTAATAGATAAAACAACTTTATGTATATTATGTGCTATAAATATATATTAGTGTGTGCATACACAAATAAATATTTTTTAAAGCAAAAAATAATATAATGCATTATTATTAGTAGTAGTAGTAGTATTACATATTGTTATTATTATTAATCATATAATATAGTTGTTACAGAAGTATAGCCAGGACGAAGAGAGGAATGTTAGATAGTTTATTAAAGCAGCACAGCAGAATGAGCAGGTGGTTCAGGTGAGTATTCAGAGTATGTAACTTCGGATAACTTGAGGATATGGGTGATGGTATCCGTGGCTTACTGAACTAGGAGATCGTGGAGAGTTGAACTGGTGTGAGAATCCACAACAGGAACTTAATCGGCGACTTGGAGGACGAGGAGACAATGGAGGACGAGGAATACACGCTGGAGAAACACAGGAGGCAAGTACAGGAAATAACACTTGACGATAACTAGGTAGGCTTGCGTAGAGAAGAGTCCAATATGTGTGAACAAGACCGGACGTTGAAGTGAGGTGATGGAACTGCTTATAAAGCCCATCTAATGAGTGTGCTGATGAGAGACAGGTGCATGTGATTAGAACTCTGGTGAGGGAGTGCACTGGGATTGGCTGGTGTGATACTCTGGCTGTTCTGTGTCAATAATCATATAACACAATTCTATTTAAAAGATATAAAATAGTATTATGCATATTATGTGCTACAAATATTCATCAATACGTGTGTGTGTGTGTATACAGTATGTATATATATTATATTTATATACATTGTATGTATATTAACATCAATATATTGATTATATGTTTAAATATAATTCATATAATATAGTACAATACAATAGACCTTTGTGGGTCCTGCCGTCTCTTATCCTAACACAGAAAGCATTGAGCGTATGCTGTCAGACAGTCACTCGGCAATGGGAATGTTTTTGAATGATCAGGTGTGCAAGAGCACAAACGCTCCTCTTTGACAGACAGACAACAGTGACAACAGTCACTTCATCTACCAAAATAGCTGCTCAGTTTTAGCTGTAGCCAATGGAGGAGTCGATATCTCTGAGATCAGATTTCCTTTCAAGTTAAACATGGCTTAAAGTTTGTTTTCATGCTCTGAGCGGGAAAGAGACATGTGTGGAGGTCTACAGATATTGTGACAGCTTGTCTTGACGCTCAGGTTCAGCTCTCCAACGCAAAAACACACTGAGTGTCTGTTTTCAGGTGACTATCAAACTCAAGAAGAACGAAAGCAGCGACTGTTTCCTCAGGTACTTCAATGACATGTTTTGATGTTAGCAGAATCACTGACGCACACTGACCTGCACATGATTCACACACCTGTGTGTTTGCTCTGCTGTGTGATAGGATCAAACGCCTTCACCGTGTGGCCAGCAGCTGTGAGGCAGACGTGCTGGAGAGAGGGATTTTCAGGGCTGATGGAGGAACCGTACAGCTCAGGCTTCTGCTTTGAGTAAAGGTCTGTTTTACATGCAGGAAAAAAAAAACATTAACACCATCCGTGACTCTGCCAGCATGACTGTGTGCCTTAAATAAAAAAAAAAAAAAAAAATCCTGCTTCACTTCTAAAGAATCAAATGGGAAATGTATAGTATTTTGATATGTGGATCCGATCGTGGTTATATCTCTCTATTAGTGCTACTGGATCTTAGCTCTGCGTTTGACACTATCGGCAACAACATCCTTTTGAATAGACTAGAAAACTTTGCTGGCATTAGTGGAAGTGCATTGGCATGGTTTAAATCGTACTTATCTGACCGCCATCAGTTCGTGGCAGGAAATGAAGACGTATCATATCAATCAGAAGTATGGAGTACCTCAAGGCTCAGTACTAGGGCCGTTACTTTTCACGCTTTATATGTTACCCTAGAGAGATATCATCAAGAAACATGGTGTTAGCTTTCACTGTTATGCTGATGATACTCAGCTCTATATTTCTTCGCAACCCGACGAAACATACCAATTTGCAAAACTAATAGAATGCATATTTGATATAAAAAACTGGATGACTGGTAATTTCTTACTGACCTAAAACCTCCACATGTAATAACCTAAAACACTGCCTAACTGTTGATGGCTGCTCTGTCAATTATTCATCATCAGTTATGAACCTCGGTATGCTATTAGACAGCAATCGTTCTTTTGAAAGCCACATTTCTAGCATTTGTAAAATCGCATTTCTCCATCTCAGAAATCTCATATCTAAATTATGACCTATGCTCTCAATGTCAAATGCAGAAACTTTAATTCATGCGTTCATGACCTCAAGGTTAGATTATTGTAATGCTCTATTGGGTGGTTGCTCTGCATGCTTAAGTTCTTACTAAAACCAAGAAGCATGACCACATTAGCCCGATTCTGTCAACACTACACTGGCTCCCTATTAAATATTGTATATATTTTAAAATCTTGCTAATCACCAATAAAGACCTGAATGGTTTAGATTTCTCCTATCTGCACATATGATCATGGAGCTCAACTAGAGTGACCATCAGGTTCTTGGTCACCACTCTAACCAAAGCCCTTCTCCATCAATTGCTCAGTTTGGCCTGGAGGCCGGATCTTGGAAGAGTCCTGGTTGTTTCAAACTTAAGGGTAACAGAGACTACATGCTTCTGTGGCCCTTCAATGCAGCAGAATTGTTTCTGAACTTTTCCCCAGATGTGTGGCTTGACGCAAACCTATTTCTGAGCTCTACAGACTGTTCATTTGACCCCAGAGCTTGGTTTTTGTTGTAATTTTTTTTTTAATGACAACAAAACTATGGCAATCCTATAAATCATATAATTCCACATGATTTTTGCTGTAATTTCCTTTAATCATCACCATAAGCATAGCAGTTTGTTGTTTTATGAAATAGTTCAGATAAATCAATCCAATAGTTGTACTAACATGCTTTAATGGACATTCAGTGCTGCTCAAGACAACTGTACTGTCAAAAGTGTGTGTCCAACAAACGAGAATTAATTAAATAAGAGAGAGAATTTAAATACTGCTGGAATATGATATGTATTGTGGCGGGAGGAGCCAACGACAGACACAGTGGGCGTGGCGTCAAGCCTCGGAGAGGTTTTTATTAAACGATATATCAAAATAAAGTGTCCAAAGGGGGGGGAAAGTGTCCAAAATAAACGGGGATCTGGTGTCCTCGTCGTGCTGCGGGGCTGTGCAGGAGGGCAGTGTTCAGGAGGGAAGGGTCCAGGGAAGGGGCGGAGTCCGGTGGCCGCACGCGCTCCCCTCTCGGGGCCGGGAGCGAGTGGCGGCGGCGTCTCTTGCGCGGCTTCGTCCATCTCTTCGGTTCCCGGCGCTTCTGGGGGATTCGACGGCCCGGCATCCTGGCCCGTCAGCCGTCTCACGGGTGCGGCAGTCCTGCTCGACGCTCCCTTCCTGGACCCACGAGGACACCAGCGTGCATGCACGGGGGAGAGACCGGTCTCCCGAGGAGAGGCGCGTTCGGCATTTAACGGCGGCGGTGATGAGGCTCTATTCACGTCAGGTGCGCCTCATCACACGCCGCCAGCCCTGGCTGTTTCAGCGCCCCTCCTCTCTCACACACCCACTCCTGTCGGGAGCCTGGTGAAGGGCGGCGAATATGGGACGGGGTGGTGATGATGGACAGGGGGGAGGCAGCCGACTCGTCACATTCCCCCCCCCAAGCGACATCCCCGTCCTAGGGTCGCCGCCCACGCAGGAGTGCTACCTTCCTCAACCAGGCTCCAGCGGTCGGAGTGGGCGGGGCGGGGATTCCTCTCCGGGCAACGCTCCCTCTCGCATCGCGCCGGAACCGGGACAGAGAAACCGGGTATTAGTTGTCAGCCTCAACCAGCCACAGGGTAAATGACCAATAGAAAGAACGTCACTTACCCCTTTGGTGGCTGGGAGGCTGTCCCCGTCGTTCCTCTGTCCCCGTGCGGGTTCCACGGCTTTTTGCGAGCGAGAGGGGATGACGTCATCAGATGTTGCCCAACTGCGCTGTCTAGGCTCCGCCTGCCCGCATTCTCCACCACTGTGGCGGGAGGAGCCAACGACAGACACAGTGGGCGTGGCGTCAAGCCTCGGAGAGGTTTTTATTAAACGATATATCAAAATAAAGTGTCCAAAGGGGGGGGAAAGTGTCCAAAATAAACGGGGATCTGGTGTCCTCGTCGTGCTGCGGGGCTGTGCAGGAGGGCAGTGTTCAGGAGGGAAGGGTCCCGGGAAGGGGCGGAGTCCGGTGGCCGCACGCGCTCCCCTCTCGGGGCCGGGAGCGAGTGGCGGCGGCGTCTCTTGCGCGGCTTCGTCCATCTCTTCGGTTCCCGGCGCTTCTGGGGGATTCGACGGCCCGGCATCCTGGCCCGTCAGCCGTCTCACGGGTGCGGCAGTCCTGCTCGACGCTCCCTTCCTGGACCCACGAGGACACCAGCGTGCATGCACGGGGGAGAGACCGGTCTCCCGAGGAGAGGCGCGTTCGGCATTTAACGGCGGCGGTGATGAGGCTCTATTCACGTCAGGTGCGCCTCATCACACGCCGCCAGCCCTGGCTGTTTCAGCGCCCCTCCTCTCTCACACACCCACTCCTGTCGGGAGCCTGGTGAAGGGCGGCGAATATGGGACGGGGTGGTGATGATGGACAGGGGGGAGGCAGCCGACTCGTCACAGTATATTGAAGCTACAGATGAATGTGTGTGTTGTGGACAGACACTCAGGTCAGACTCTTGATATACGTCGCGTCTGGGGAGGAGGAACACTCATTTGGGTTTAACATTGCAACAATAAAAAAACCTTTCAAGATGTGGACCATAGTAAATCTTGAAAGGCTCCCAGAAAAAAAGGGCAATAAACATAGCAGGAGATGAATATTTCTCTGCATCTGTCCCATTGGCCTCATCGGCACACATGAAGCCTGCAGCAGACAATAAAAACCATACATGTGAGGAACGGTTCCCAAAGCGACATGTACTCCGTCACAGCACACTGATCACTTTTCCAATTGTTCATTTTCAATGCGTTTCTTTCATGTCTGTACCTCTTTAAAGCATTTGGCCTCTGACTTCTTGATGTAATTCTGACCTGAGCTTCCCTTCAGGCCTTCTGTATTTACACTGGCTAATTTATTTTTTAGTATTTTTAACTTTAATGCACTTTATATTTTGTTGTTTCACATCCATGCCTGCTTTTAGTTACATCACTACACATTTTTATTTATATGATGTGTATTCTGAAAATGTTTATTTAAATAATTATATTTAAAATGACTATTTAATCAGTAATTATAAATACATAAATTACAAGACCAACAACAGCAACAATGCCTATTTAATTGTATTATTATTATTATTATTATTATTATTATTATTATTTTGTAATATTTTAATATGAATTACTGTGTATAAATATTTTTAAACATTTCATATATATTTATAAGAAATATTACAAAAGTAGAAATAAATAAATAATATTATTAATAACATGTAAATGCACAAAACCATGACATTTCAATAAAAATGGAAATAATACAAATATTTAATTTTACTTTAATTTTACAAAAGCAACCACAATAATAATAATAATAATAATAATTATTATTATTATTATTATTATTATTATATGTTTAAACACAATTTCTATTTGTGTGTAGAAATAAAAAAGTATTATATTTTTGTTGATTATTTTAAAAATTTCTGTAAATATTTTTATATATTTTAGAATATGTTATTAAATAAACAAATTACAACAATATTAACACTAATAATTGTATATAATTATTAGTGTTTTTATTGTTTTAATTTGCTATTAAAATTGTATAAATAGTAATAATGTGATAATAATAATAATAATAATTATTATTATTATATTTAAACCATTTATATGTCTGTCGAAATAAAGTAAAAAAGCATGATATTCATATCTATTATTTTTCATATGTATGTAAATATTTTATATAATTTATAATATTTTATTACAAATAAATTAAACCAATATTGACACTAACAATTAAACACGATTACTATGTATACAACAATGCCTGACAAAAATTTTAAGTTAAATGTAATCTGTCTGTTAACACAGCTGCTGCTCCTTCATTATGACGTCGTGTTATTTTTGATATTTTTATATGTTTTCAGGCCGAGGCCACCAGACCACCCAGTGCTGTGCACAGTGTAGCACTCTGAACTATGTTACACATAAACAAAGGGTCCTGTCAGGGCAAACGCTTTCCTCTCTGCTCTTTATGAAGTGTGAAGTGCTGTCTGGAGCTGTATGTTCAAGTCAATCAAGCTCTGGACAATGTCTCAGGACCCTTTCAGCGGCTGTTGACCCTTTGCTCTTTGTGCTGATTCCACACACACAGGAACCACCGGAGGGCCAGATGACTTCACAACCTTGATATTTGCTGTACCGATGACTGAGACACACTACGGCTTAAACGGACACTGTGTGTGTGCATTCAGGACACCGATAAGAGGATCTTTATATGGATCTGTTCCTGAGTGAAAGACGAGAGCAGAATGACTGTGAATATCAAGCTGGGAATGATGAATAAAGTTCAAAGCTCTGTTTGTCACACACACACACACACACACACACATCTGGTACAGCGGAGAGTGAAATATGGCCTTCGCTAGAGTTTGTTGACAAAATGAGTCCCATGGAAAACGTCCAAAACATGTAGGCCAGGAATTAATACAGACATAGTGTATTAAAAAAAAAAAAAAAAAAAAAAAAAAACTTTTTTACATGAAACACAAAAGAAGATAATTAATGTCAAAACAACAACAACTGAAACAAAACAACAAAAATATAGAAACAAAAAAAGAACAGAAAACAAACAAAATACAAAACAAAACAAAATTTAAAGAAAACAAAGAAAAAACAAACATGACAAAATGCAAAACAAACAAACAAAAAAACAAAAACTGAAACAAAACCAAATAATAAAAAATAATAAATAAAATATAAATAATGAATAAAAAAAAAAAAATAAATAGAACAAAAACAAACAAACAAAAGCAAAACAAAACACTTATTTCAATACAATGAAAGCATATTGTGACCACAGGCTTTCAGTCACAGTTAATTTATTCTACAGACATACTTGCATATATATTATATTTGTCAAAATATATAAATATACACTGCAGTATGTTTTTTTATTAATTAATTTTTAATACTTCAATTGATTGCAAAAATGTTTTGTATGTGTCATGTGAAAGGCAGCTCACAAAAAATAAATAAATATATAAACTGATCTACGAATATTATAAAATTAGTTCGAAAAGCAATATAAAAGACAGTTTGTAACGACTTTTTGTTGAGTTTGTAACACAATGCTATTCTATAGCTTCAGAAGGCACGAGTTCCATTTTTGTTTTTTTGGATTGTCTATTGGGAAATTTCTACTGGTGATGATCAAACTGGCCCATTTTTATCCAGATATTTTAAGTAGACTCTTGGATTGTTGATGGTAATGTATTCGAAATCCAAACCAGACACACAAAAAACATTTAGCCTTTGGACAATTATTCCAACTCTTTGGCTCTCTCCACAGAGTTTCAACAGAAGCCTCTGTGACCGCGGAGGACTGACCCGTGTTTTGCCATCACAAGACTCTGCCTTTGGCCTTCGTGTATCAGCACACACATCTTCGCTTGTTTGGAGCTCCGTTCCTGCCTAAAGACCAGCGCCATCTTCCATTAACATCCCAGGAATTTGAATCTGGCTTTCTCTCGTACAGCACCAGAGACGCACTGATGATGGGATCGTGGACAGATTCCTCTTTGTTTCGCCGGCACCCCTCCCTGCCTCCCTCCCTCCCATGTTTCTTTCTCCAGCTTCCTCTGGTAATCCCAGCATCCCTCTCTTCATGTTACACCCTGCAGGAGTTTGGGGCAACGTATAAGCTATTGTAATCATCAGCTGTCATTATCTCGCCCATTGATGGATTGGTGGGTTTATCTGTGATGAAAGAATGGAAATACTCCGGCTTCACCTTACCGGCTGCATCACGTCTGAGGCGAGACTGAAGCAGAATTTCACTTTTATCGAGGGGCAGATGGTGAATTTTATGTAAACTCTACCAGCGATTCTCTCAGAGGGGAGAAAATGTACACTGCTGTGCAAAATAAAGGCCTTGAATGACAAACAAAGAAGATTTCTGATCAGTTAGCTGATATAAAAGGGTAGATGACACAGTGTGTAGTTACATTTACTGCTGCTCAGCGAAATTTGGTGGGTAATTTCAATAGGAATCTACACAATTGGAAATTTCACATGAGAGTGAAAGATTTTCCTGCACAGATTTAGCATTGGATTCAAGCTGACCAACACTAACTGTTTGAAAGTGACTTCCGTGTTTAGCTGTGCTTCATTTATCACTACACTATTGAAAATAGACCTTTTTTGTTTGTGAAATTTCACCAAAATATCAGCGTCATTATTGTTGTTATTTTTTTTTTATATTTCTAAGTCACTAATTATTATTATTATTATTTTATTATATGTCAATGTTTTTTTTTTTTGTTTTTTTGTATTTCTGTTTTGACTTATAAAGTTAACTAAAACAAAATTAGAAATATTGGAAACTACCTGCAATGTATTCTTTATTTATTTGTGTGTTTGTTTGTTTGAATGTATAGATTACACAGAGATATATTATTTATATATATGTCTGTGTAATATATATAATATATGTCTGTGTAATATATATATTATATAACACACTTTTATTTTGAATGCGATTAATCACGATTAATCGATTTGACAGCACGCATTTATTTATTGTTTGTTTGTTTACCTTTATTTTATTTTAAATATTTTTAATGTATTATTTTGTCTTGCTAAGGCTAATTTATAGCATTTCTTTTGATTTAATTTAGTATTTAATAAAAAAAAAAAAATACTTAAAAAAAAAAAAAAAATCAAATAACACTTTTTTTATGGACTGTGGAACTGCACAAAAATAATTACCTTGATTTGTATACATATTTGTATGTATGTGTGTGTTTGTGTGTGTGTGTGTAAGCATGTATGTGTGTGTGTGTGTGTGTGTGTGTGTGTGTGTGTGCGCGCACTTGTGAATATAAATGGAAAGGTTCAAATAATATAATCTTTCCATAAAATATGCATAAAATTAAATAATAAAAATAATAATAATAGTAATAATAATAATAATGTGATCCTTTAATATGACCATTTTTATCTACATACATCTTGAAAAATCACAAAGAAGTAGCATATTTTTAGACACAGCGACAATTCACCACTTCCTTTAAATTTTTCCACCATTCTACCATCCTTTTTTTTTTTTTTTGCCTTAATTCATTTAAGTGCTCCTGCGGTGTGATAAATGATTTTTTTTAAGTACTAATATCCCATGTAGTCTCTCATTAATACGAGCTCATAAAAGCCGCATGCATAATGATTATAAAAGAATTAGTAAATTGCAGTTTAAAATAGTTTAAACACAGCATCGGATGTCAACTCAAGTATTTCACATCAACTTCCAAAAAAAAAAAAAGAGTCCACTGAATGAATTAACATTTCTCAGTACACTCCAGAGGACCTGCTGTGTCCTCCAGGACCGTGATAAGACACTCTCTAGGGGTCAGAAACTCAGACTGTAGCCTGCGTAGATATATAGACAGCGACTGCTGCATAGAATTCACAGTGGAACCAAGAAAATATGTGAAATACAGCACATAAAGCTGAGATATGTGTGATATGGGGAAGGTTTCTTATCCCATTTGTGATTCTTTGAGGCATTTCGAAACTTTCTTCCAGTACTTTTAAAAGCAGAAACTTTGAGCTGACGGCTTTTAAAGATGTTTTTCTATTGTGTGACAGGCTAAGCACTTCATCAAGCCTGGCTTAAACAAAATCCAGAAGTGACGGCGAGGTTGTGCGGGATTAGACATGCTCTTTGGCCAAGGAGCGCCTGCACAGACCCGCAGGCCATAAGCCTTATTGAGATTTTAATGGTGTGGATGCTGACAAAGACGAACGATGGCACATGCACAATTTACTCCATCTGTGTGTTTAATTTAGATTTAGAGGCCGTGCTTAATGAGAAACGTGCAGAATGTTAACTTAGACATCATATTTAAATGCTGATGGATGCTCATGCTCTCCAAAACACCCACTCACAAAACTTACAGTAGATGTTATTAAACACAACAACGTTTTTGATTTATGCATTCGGACGATCGTTTTATTCAAATCAACTTACAGTGCATGCAAGGTATCTGTTTAGCGTCATGATATATTTTAATGCACTTAAAGGAATAGTCCACCCAAAATTAGAATTTGCTGAATGTTTACTCACCCTCAGGTCATCCAAGATGTAGATGAGTTTGTTTCTTCATCAGATTTGGAGATATGTAGCATTACATCACTTGCTCACCAATGGATGTGGATGGGTGCCGTCAGAATGAGAGTCCAAACAGCTGATAAAAACATCACAATAATCCACATCACTCCAGTCCATCAGTTAATGACTTGAGGAGCAAAAACAGTCCATCTAGACATTTTAACTTTAAACTGTTGTTACCGGCTGAAATACAAATCCATAATCCATAAAAATTGCTTTCCCCAATATTCTTAAAGGAATATTCTGGGTCCTAAGGTTGAGTTTAATTGTCAGTATTTGTGACATAAAGTTGAAAAAAAAATAATAAAACACTTAAAAAAAGTAACCCAAAATGTGTGAACTTTTCGGAAAAATACAATAAATAAGTAATAAACAAGTAATAAAATATATTATTATTATTATTGCATTGCAACATTATTTTCAAGACAATTATACACATTTCCCCCCTAAATGATTATTACTCAAATGCAAAAATGTATATAAAATTAAAACAATATTTTTTTCAAGTACATTTGTAAAATTGAATATATATTGTATTTGTTGTGCTTGAATGAATTTTACCTTGAGGCAGTACCAACTGATGTAAATAGGATTTAAAAGCAGAAATGTGAACCTTATAATTGTATAAAACCACTTAAATTGATTATTACGTTGAAACTTGTGTATTATCTGGGCTATACATTTATTTAAAACATATTTTTTTATGGTCACATATTTTTCATTTACTCGTTTAAGCATTGCCTCCCTTTCCTCCTAGAAAAGCTTTTATTTCAAATCTAATATTTACCTCATTTAGAAGCAGTTACAGTATTAATAGACTTGGCGCACAGAAAGGGTCTACCTCTTATTGATTCCTTCAGTACAGTGGCTATCAATAGACAATTACATTTGCAGATCAATACATAATATTTTAGGCATAATGGCATAATGCAGCATAAGATAAATGTAACTGTGTTCTATCCACGTGGAGTGTTAAGAAACCTAAGCACCTATTTGAACAAATCCAGCCGTAATGCTTTTTCGCTAATCCTGTCTTTCGTATCACTGAATAAACTATTTGCATCACAGCGTTTCTTCCAAATCCTGTCTGTTCTATTCTGTTCAGCACTGCACAATCCATAGTTCCATTTTTCCATTTTTCAGTTCTCGCACCAGTTGGCAGAGGAGGCGTCTATGTTGAGCTGTTTCAGAGATGGCTCCAGATTAGAACTCACTCTTTTACTCGTTTGAGGTCCGTTGCTGGCTGACCTGTAGCTCTTTGAGAGGCAGTGAGGAGAGCTGCCAAACTTATCTATATCTGAGGCCAAAAATAGTGCTTTCCTCTGGCGCTGTGTCTATTAGCAGTGTTCACTTCACAACACACATCAGCACTCGTACAGCACCCAGAGCGCTTTCAGAGCCCCTTTTTCTGATAGTTCAACTTCTAAGAACCAGCAGACTCTCCACACAGGCTTTGAGTCATAGGGGACACCAGGGGCGATGCTAACTTTAATTCTTATTATTTTATTCCATCGTAACTCTACTTCAAATCTATGGGAATAAAATGAAAAATTTACCTATGGCGACATTTCAGTGAAATCGTATTACATTGCTTCTTGCACGTTTTGCGATGCCTTCAAATTGAAGCACGTTTGGTTTTATCCAAAGCAGATTAATGAGGTAAAAAAGCATTTGCTGAAGCAACCATGCCATTTTAGCTTGTTTCTACAAGTCTTCAAGTGCTTTTATCGTGACTTGCGTTTCACAGGACTTGTCCTCGAGTGTGTCACATCATATACTGTTGGGTCCATATATATTTGGACACAGGCACAATTTTTATTAATTTTAGCTGTTGACCAAAACATATTCAAGTTACAGTTATATAATTAATATGGTATGAGCATTAATGTGCGGGTACTCTCATCAAAACTGGAGGAAAGGTTAAGGAATTACAGCTCTTTAATATGTACCCCCCCCCCCTTTTCAAGGGACCATAAGTAATTGGACAATTGACCCAAAAGCTGTTTCATGGACAGATGTGTGTTATTCCTTCATTTTTTCTACATCAATTAAGCAGGCATAAGGTCTGGAGTTGATTCTAAGTGTGCCATTTGCATTTGGAAGCTGTTGCTGTGAACCCACATCATGCGGTCAAAGGAGCTCTCCATACAAGTGAAACAGACAAAATGTTAGGCTATAAGAACAAAACAAATTCATCAGAGAGATAGCAGGAACATTAAGAGTGGCCAAATCAACAGTTTGGTACATTTTGAGATAAAAAGAAAACAGTGGTGAGCTCAGCAACATAAAAAGACCTGGACATCCACGGAGGACACCAGTGGTGGAAGATCGAAGAACAACACAACATCCAAGAGGGAAAGAACCCTTTCACAGCATCCAGCCAAGAGAAGAACACTCTCCAGGAGGCAGACGTGTCTCTGTCAAAGCCTACAATCAAGAGAAGACTTCACCAGAGCAAATACCACAAGCTGCAAACAAGGCCAGATTAGACTTTGTCTAAAAAAAAACATCTACAAAAGCCAGTGCACTTCTGGAAAAGCATTCTTTAGACGGCTGAAATTAAGAACAACCTGTACCAGAATGACTGGAAGAAAAAAAGTATGGGGAAGGATTGGAACAGCTCATGATCCAAAGCTCACAATCTAATCTGTGAAACAGTGTGGAGCAGTGTGATGCATGAGCATGGCTTCCAGTGGCACTGAGTTACTGGTGTTTAGTGATGTTGAGACAGAACACAGAAGCAGCCGGAAGAATTCTGAAGTGTATAGGGATATACTCAGGGCCGCGTCTGGCCAAATGGGTGCCCTAAGCAGAATTGTATTGTTGTGCCCCCTCCTTCAAATATTATGGAAGTAAAAAAAAAAAAACAATAGGGATCAAAATATAACTTTAATAAAATATAAAAGTAAATATATGAATAAATTGAAATGAAATTGCATTATTTACAAATTACAACTGTAGCTCTAGAGAGTTACCTATGATCATGATTTTATTAATACAGTTGTCTTATTGATTTTATAGTCTCAAGCATTCAGAAATCACGCAAAATAAAATTACGCAGTTTTACTATGATAAAACCATGGTTAATTTTTGTAAGGGTTGTGATGTCCACATGTTTTTGTTGAAGAAATTATAGAGGCTGTTTCATCTATCACAAAAAGGTGGCCAAAAATTAAAGAGTAATTGGATATTTGAATTAAATGTATAGTCAATATTAAACAAGAAATTGATCGTCCTGTAAGTGTATAACAGCAGCAATTATCAGGCCTTTGGCGCCCTTTGCAGGCATTTGTAATTATATTTAAGGTACATGAATTGTTTATTTTGTATTACATTATGTATTTTAACAGTGTTATACAATGAAACCATATTATTCTTAATTAACAAATCATTATCGCCTCCCTATTTTTATATTATGCATTTAAAGTCATTGTAAAGATTGTTGTTGGCTTTTATAACGGCAAAAAAAATATTTTCATAATACTTCTTTGTGAACTATTATTTGAAGGAAAACAAAATAACAAAAAAAAAAAAAATTTGTGGTCTCATGGCATAAACATACCTGGGGGCACTTTTTAGCGAGACGCAAAATATACCAATAATTATATTTCATTGCAGTTTCCAAAATAAATGAACACTAGAGGCAGTAAAACTCAGACGCCTTTTATTCCATTTCACACAAATTTAGAGTTTCGATTAATAAAGTGTAATTTTCGCACAATTACTTGAAGGGTATCATGATATGACTTCAAAACAATATTAATATGCTGGGAGATTTGAAAACTGATGCTTTTGAACGTTAGCATCACACATATCCAGCTTCATATCTATGGGTTTTCATAGATGCTAGGTTTGTTCGGTAGCTCACGGAGTACGGAGACGTACTTGAGGAGCTCCGGTTCGAATCCCGTGTAACTACTGTTCGACAAAACAGTTCAAATCTGCATATAAGGAAGTTCAAATAGCAATAGGTTTAGGTTTGGTTTAGGCCATATTTCCAACCCGATAGAGCATTCATTTTTAGCGACGGCCCTTGGATATTTGAATTCTGAACCGCTGCAATACGTACCTGAAGCAACGTAATAAAAACACAGCAATACGTACCTATATCAACATAACAAAAGCGTGCCAGGGTTTACGTACTGAACCCATATTTTAGCGCCACTCAGTGGATATTTCTCTGCGACCAAACGTGCAGTAAGGTACGTACAAACGGTCTCGCTAAAAAGTGCTCCCAGGAACGTTTATGCCATGAGACCAGGTTAAAAATAAAACATGGTTAATTTGTGGTTACCATGGCTACAAAAACAATGATTATTGGTTTTATTTGTTGTAAATCCATGGTTAATTTTTGTAAGGGAACATGGAAAGTCAGAGAGAATATTAGATTTGTTGGTGGTGGTGAAATTATTACCGACATTAAAACTTGTTATTAATGTCAACAACCAAAAAGTTTTCACCTGAAAGTGATGCACGGGTTTCTTTGTCTTTTCTCGGCACCGGATTGCTGATGTCTTTTCACGGGCATAGTTGTCCATCCATTATGATCATTTGCATGTCTAAAAATAGATGTAATTCCTAAACTTTTTATGTTATATTTTTATTCAACCCCTTAAATTAAAGCTTAAAGTCTGCACTTCAATTTAATCTTGATTGTTTCATTTGTATTCTATTCTGGTGGCATACAGAGCCGAAATTATGAAAATTGTGTCAGTGTCTAAATATATATGGGCCTAAGTGTATGCAATGCTGTACCGGGTGCGCTACTGAGCAAGATTACCACATAAGAAAAAAAAACATATACAGAGCTAATTATGTGGTGCAAATGTCAAAATGTATTAGTTTTCATTCATAAGTGCTTAAGGAAATAACATAGTATAGTGCAAGGAACTGTGCAAAAATAAGTCTTTATTAATGGATAATCTACCCCTCTAATCTAATAATTGTGTGAAAATGAATGAAATTGTTAGTTTACACCACCACTAGTGTTCATTTCAGATGGAAACTGCTGCAAATTTTATGTATGAAGTGTATACATTCTATTTCTTTCTTTCTTTCTTTCTTTCTTTCTTTCTTTCTTTCTTTCTTTCTTTCTTTCTTTCTTTCTTTCAGACCAAAAACAGTTGGGGCTAATTGTAAGATAAATAATTAAATAAAAATAAAATAAAATAAGTAATATTGTGATCGATTTAGCACTTAGTTCTATTATTGAATAGATGTTTGCTTATTTCTCCTTATGTTATTGCTTAAGGGATTATATTCAGAGGAAAAGTCTGTTTGCTACTTAAATTAAAGCTGCAGTCCGTAAATTTTTTTTGTTCAAAATGTACAAAATTTATATAATAAGTGAGTACACCATGAATCCATTTTCCAAACCGTGTTTTTGGCTTGTCCTGAATCACTACAGTACACCTATAATAAGTGTTTATATTCGGACTATTTAGACTGGTTCAGGTAGGTACCGCTGCAGAGTAGCTCAGTACCTGCGTGATTTGTCATAGACATAAACAGAGATAAGTAGCTCCGGCTACAATGTTCTTCCACAACACGCACACAGTTCTGTTTATTAACCGCTAGAGGGCCAAAAGTTATGGCCTGCAGCTTTAATTAAAAAAAATTGAGTTTGAGAGTCAAAAGTCATTACATTTTAAGTGTTACAATTGTCCCCAGCTTCACAGTCATGCTAAAATCTTGTATGGTACTGACCAGCCACAGTTTTAGCATCGGTCAGGCTTCTTAACGATAAATATATTATATATCCAAAAATCAGCTTTTGTTGAACATTTCTTTAAAAACAAAATGATTAGTCTTACTTAGGACTGAAAAAAAATTTATGGGGGAATTCTTTAATAATTATGTATGCCTGCTTGTAGCATCATGTATTTGCATGTTGTTTGTTTGTACCCGATTCACTAAAGAAATGATCCAAAATATCCTGCTGCACCACTGCTGCTTGAAATGCAGCTGACATACTGCACAATAAGCATTAATAAAAGCTAAGATTCATGAAGCATTCTCACCTACTGTGATGCATTTAAAATGACTCCTTAAACAGCTTCTGCAGACTAACGCTTTGAGAGGGTAAGTGTGCGGCACACAACATGTTGAATATTACACAGGCCATACTTCAGAAACTAAAATCCAGGGCTGGAAAACATAAATCACAGCTAGCAAATTCAGTTGTTGGCAGCTCTGACAAAACAATGAGCGATAGAAATAAAGGGGCAAAGGCATGGCTAATTTCACCCACAACTGATTGTCAAATGAGGAAGGCACCTTCACATTAAAAAAAAATGAGACAGTTTCACGCTAAATGCCTTTCCAGTTCAGCAAAAACATGCTGTGAGCCAGGAGAACGAGATAGATGCTCTGCATTAATAATCTGCCGACAACACACAGGGAAAAGTGTTAGTGTAATTGTCTGTATAGTGTAGTCTAAATAAAAGCTGGTCTAAAAAGCTCATAGGCACTATTGAAATGAGTGGGTAAGATTCCCTTAAAGGGATAGTTCACCCAAAAATGTCTCAAGTATTTACAAACCTGTATAACTTTCTTTCTTGACTGAAACATTAAAGAATATATTTTGAAGAATGATGGTAATCAAAGAGTTGCTGGTACAGCTACTTCCATAGTATGGAGAGAGAGAGAGAGAGAGAGAGAGAGAGAGAGATAGAGAGAGAGAGAAAAAAAGTAGTTCAGTGGCCAACGTTCAAATACCAACGTTCTTGAAAAAGAAAGAAAAGTTTCATTACTTGAAACAAAATTAACTGAAATAAACTGAACTGAACAATTGTTAAGCAAAATATTAAATAACTGAACAAACTGGAAATTTAAAAAAAAAAAAAATATATATATATATATATAAAAATATGTTTAAGGTAACAGCTCATTCTCGTTTTGTTTAACTTAAACCAATGTACTAAAATAACTACAATTAAAAGTGATAGGTCTATGTAATAATAATAATAATAATAATTATTATTATTATTAAATAATATAGAGCTATTTAAAAATGCACATTAACTTTTATCGCTTTTTACATTAACATTTATCGCTTAATCATGTTTGGCTTCTAGCAGTAAAATATGGCACAACTTACCACACTCTCCTCTAAATTGCTGAAAAAGGTTGGTTTACATATCTGCCCAGCCTCATGCTCAACTTAGACCAGCAAACCACCTTAGGCTACTTTAATCTGTTTTGTCAGCTGGGTATGAATAAATACCATCAGTTTAATTTGCAATTCTCAACTAAACAGCAATCTGTTATCATATGCCCCGATACATTAACTCTGAAATCTGGATTCAAAATAACCTTTCATTCCTTCCCCTACTACAGCCTGCCAAGAGATGCCCTCCAGAGGCAAACATGCATTTAGCATTCAGCTACAAGGATACCACCCATTAGCTGCATACATATTTGCTTTGGGTTCATTCAGTGTTTAACATGTCGGGGGAAACCTTAAGTTCTTTCACCCCTGCATGTGTCTTCCCGTGATACATTGGGCCTGCCAACGTAACGGTAATGAACTCGCTGCCCCACGCAGATAATTAGGCGGCTACCTGTGGAGCCGCTAATGAAGCAGCTAAGTGAGGTGGGAGTTGAGAGATTAACAGATTGAGAACAAGCTAAGAAATTAGAGGTGACGTTTAACTCAAGAAATACATATCTGAAGTCCAACTCTTCTGCTGGGAATTACATAGATGTTGGTAAAAACAATCATCTTGCAAAGCAAACAGCGCTTACACCTGCTAACAGGACTTGTTAGCACACAGTTTCTCCACAGCTGCCATTTAGTTTACTGTAATTAAAATGCATTTTGGGAAATCCAGGTTGATATTGAGGCCAGTAAGTTAGGGCATAAAGTGCCTGACAGCTGTTTGGTTTAGTTAAAGGGGGCCTATTATGCTTGTTTACAAAGTCTTGATTTTGTTTTGGGGGTGTACTAGAACATGCTCTCATGCTTGGTGAACATAATTTACGTTATTACAATACCTTTCTCCCCAGCCTGGCACAAACAGCTCGATTAGTTCCGGGTTTGATGAAGGCCCGCCTTCCGAAAAACTAAATGTGTTATGATTGGTTAGCGGTCCCAGTGCGTTGTGATTGGTGAACATCTTAGAAGGCGTTTCATGACTACCCCGCCCCTTGCCAAAGCAGCAAGTTCATCAATATTGCCATATCAATTCAGACCCCGAGAATATTGAACAAGAGGATCGCGCAGAACCTTTGCACGCACGGATATTGCAAAACATATTAAAGTGGTATCGTTATTGTTGTCATTGTTTTTTTGGATCATGTTTTAGATAGGATGTCAACAACAGCTAAAAAATAACTGCATTTACTATGTACATAAGTGCAACGATATTATGTTTATTGTTCTTTAATTGGACAGTATAATATGAATTTCAGTGAAACTGTTATACAGTTGAATTTATTTATACCATAGTCCCATAGATTGACACTATTTGTGGTGGCATATATATGCAAATTCATCCTCTGCCAACAGGAGGCGCTGTTGGATCAGGAGAGATTCTCCGGTAACGCTGTACACAAAGCAGAGCTCCTCTCACAAACACTGCTTTATCAGATATGACATGCAAGATGAATTGAAAAAGACATCCAACATTTTCTGAAGACAGTCGGTTTCCTTCAGAAATATAGTGATATAAAAACACCCGCACTGGGTTTTGATTTTGAAAGGTGCAGTGCTCAACCTAGCGTTCTCCCCACCCGCCAACCATTCGAATTTCCATAGGCGGTATTTATTTTAATGATATTCTAACGGGACGCTTTGTGATATCACAAACACCGGAAAACAACGCTTTAGTCCAAACGAGACGTTTGTTGTAGTTCTTGAAAAGGGATTTTTTTTTTTTTAACGAAATATCCCTTTGGAGTGAACTTTGAGATTTGTAACTCTGTAGATCTTATGCCCAAACAGATACACTACACACTGACTAAAATTCAAAAAGTGAAAAAGCATAATAGGACCCCTTTAAATGAATACACAGCATGCTAGCTAGTGGATTAGAAACTCATCTGGGAGAGTCAAAATGTAACTGCTGTGCTAAATCTTTAGCGATTTCAGCAGAAACTGTGCATCAAAAACTACTCCTGAAGGTAAACATTAATTAGTGAGTACGTTTACATAGACAACAATATTTCAATTTCAACAACTGATAAGAAAAAAAATCAGCTCCTCTCGCCAGGGAGACTGTCGACCCCAGAGAGTTAAGACAATACTCTGATTCTACCATGTAAACTGAGATTTTTGATTACCTTAATCCGGCTAAAGTCATACTCGAAGTAAACAAAAAACGAATTAAGATGTGGAGTATTCCTATTTTAGTCGCATTATCAAAGTGAAGTATAGGCATGACTGTAATCACATTATTACCGTCGTGTAGGAGTTTTCGCTGCATTTTGCAACAGGATACACACACGGCAGTGGTCAATCATTTGACGGCAAACAAAAGAGCATGGCTTCAACAACGGCTCCATCTGTTTGCATGTATAGCATGACAAATAATTAACTGCACTTGAAGCTTTTGTAAAATTAAAAAAGAAACACCCAAAACTGTATATGGCATCGCTTTGTTTGGACGCCGTCCAGGTCGCTCCACTAAGATTGTGTTTTTATCTACTTTTTTACTTAGTTTTACTTTCTCTTTTTACACATCTCACGTCGGCACTGATCACCTATAACAAAGAAACACTTTTGGACATTGGAAACCGCTACACCAACCTGTTCCAGGACACTTTATCCAGGAATCCAGCATGGCCTCTGGAGATTCTTCGGAACCCAGAGATGAACAATAACCCCCCGAGGCGACGGATCAAGAAACACCGCGGGAAACGCGCTGGGATTCGAGATAGACTCAGGAAAAGGGCTCACAGTCCTCCTCTTCCGAGCATTCTGCTCGCAAATGTCCAATCCTTGGAGAATAAAATGGACGATCTTAGAGCCAGGATTAGTTTCCAACGGGACATAAGGGTCTGCAACATCCTTTGTTTGTCAGAAATGTGGCTTTCGTCCATGGTCCCGGACACTGCTGTAATGCCAAGTGATAACTTCTCTGTTTTTCGGATGGACAGAACAGCAGAGGCCGGTAAATCCAGGGGCGGAGGAGTGTGTTTCATGATTAACAAGAAATGGTGTGATCCCAGGAATATCTCCATTCTGTCGCGTTCCTGCTCGCCTCATCTGGAACATCTTTCCATTATCTGCCGTCAATTTTATCTGCCCCGGGAGTTTTCATTGATCATAGTTACTGCTGTGTACATTTCACCACAGGCGGACACCGGCTTGGCTTTGTCTAAACTTCACAATGTGCTCAGCGGCTACATTAACAAACATCCTGACGCTGCCTTCATCATCGCGGGAGACTTCAACAAAGCCAACCTCAGGCAGGTCATGCTGAACTTTCACCAACATGTATCCTGTCCAACTAGAGGACCAAATACACTGGATCATTGCTATACTCAGTTCAAGAATGCCTACAAAGCCCGCTCACTACCAGCTTTTAGCAAATCGGACCATGAGTCCGGAATCTATGTACTTTAACATGTAAAACAGGAACATGAAATGAATATTCTAAAAGCAACTCATGTAAACACCTTAATCAAAATATTGTCTTTTTTTAGAATAAGGTAAATAATTCGAATACTGATGTCCATGTAAACGTAGTCATTTAGTGATATACTAGGTAACAGTATGTCTACATTGGACGAGAGTGGCATAATGTGACACAACAAAATAAAAAAGAACCCATTATAATCCGTGTTACTTTCACAACATGACAGTAAACTAATGCCGAAGCACAAAAACGAAGCACAATAAATGCTACAAATTGAGGTGAATGCTTCTGTTTGGGAATACAGTCGTGTAAGACAATTTTACAGAAATACTTTGATGACAGACTTTGCTCAGGCATTTCAGAACGACCATAACATTTCAGATGCTGTGGAACGAGATCAGTTCGCTGCTAGTCAAGTTATCCCGCCTCATAGCAAAAAGTCACATGACTTTTTTGATGCTCTTGGAGGAATTTATTCGCAAAATGCATTTTCATCTCCCATTATTCGCATTAACCCTTTTTCTCACAAGTCAAAAACCATCTCAAGCGAGCGTAAACCTTTTTTGCGAATTTAGGGATTTTTATTCTAAATTTGGCATTTCCATCACTTGTTTCTCATGCGATACTTCAAAATGCGCATTAAAACAGGGTGATGGAAACCCAGGTACAGTTGCAGTCAGCGCGACCAACAACCAGTGTGGACACGTGGTAAGAATCACTGCCAGCTTTGGAAAAGCTGCGTATATGATTTAGCTATATACAATAGCTATTCTACATTCAATGTAGAAAAATTCGAGAGCTACCATAAAGTAGCTACTTAAACAACAATCTACAGAGAAAATGTAGATGGCTACATTCGAAGCAAAGTTAAAACCTTCCTACCGAGAAATGTACTTAAACTTCAAAAAAAGGTTTCACTTTATTTTAATGGTCCCTCTAACACATTCTGTTGACTATAAGTAATGTAGCACCTACTTCTCTACTAACTCCCTCTCGTTAGAGTGTTAGTAGTGTATTAGTAGACTGGTAGGGTTAGGGTTAGATTAGTCTCGTGTAGCCAGACATTCAGACTGATGGCTGAAGGTCTGGAATAGATGCCAGCTTTCATTGGCCAAGGCCCGCCCATGAGGCCATTTGACTTTTAAAGATTCTATGCTGCGAACTTTAAATATTTCACATACTATTGAAAATCCAGCGTTTAGTTGATCCTGATTAAGCGTTCGTCATCACAGTTGTAAACACGATAGCTTTCTTCTTTCGTGAGGTGGTTTGGCACCACGGCATCGTTGTTTCCAGGCAGAACGTTAAAGAATGCAACACACACCTCTCCCAGAAATCCTGTAGAATTCAACCAATCAGACGACGACTTTGACACTCCTGAAGTGATTCCAGATAAGTGTGCCATATGCATCAGACGTTTAGCCAACGTTCCGTGGGCGTGACATCTGAGGCTGAGACTAGGGTTAGGTTAAGTTGACATGTACTTGCAAAGTTACTTATAGTCAGTAGAATGTCAGTTGGGAGACCATCAAAATAAAGTGTTACAAAAAAAAGTTGTAAACTGTAGAAATATTAACTAAGCTAGGCTTAAAGCTACCCTAAAGTAGCTAGCTACTCCAGAATATACACAGAAAATGAGAAAAAATGGACATTAATAAAGCGAAATAGCGATGTTAACACCTATTTAAAAAATTACAGCGATTTTTGTAAGCAACCACTTGGCAACTACCCAGGGGTGCGCTTCTTAAAAGAATTGTACGAAAACTATGATCGCAAGTTCCGTCATTCAACAATTCAGTGTTACCTGAAATCATAGTTTATATAAACTTTTGCTAACAGTGTATGTTGGAACTACAACTATCAACCTGCGGTTAGAAGTTTCGATTCTTGTAAGTGGACTTGTACTGTACGACATCAGAAGGAATACGTGACTGAATCAAACATCCAGTTTTCAATATTTTGTTGAACCAATGTGGTTTGAATCAGTGGTGTAGTCCTAAAGAAAAAAAGTGGTTTACTATTACCCAGTCGCCAACCCCCCCCCCCCCCCCCCCCCCCAATCCCTCGTCCCACCACCACCACCAATATATATATGTATATATATTGTTTTTTTATTTTTTTATTGTTGTTGTTGGTTTATTAGTAATAGAGTAATTTAGTAATATCAATACTGTGCACTCTAAAATTGGTTGATAGATTATTTTTCAAGTAGTCTACTGCATGACTTCCTGGTTGTTCCAGCCCATCTGTTGACCGCATTAATACAGTTCTATATAATTTCAACATGTTTCTTTGGAATCATATTTATTGTGAAAAGTGCTTCACAGATACATCTGAATTGAATGTTTTATTTTATGCATTTAAACACTGATTGTATTATTTAGGAAGGGAATTATACTTCCTGCAAGGGGATTTTGCGTGTAGGCAGGGTTGGACTGGGGTTAAAATTTGGCCCTAGACATATCCGGCCAACGAGTTCCCCCATGAATGTTTTTCTGGGTTATAGGGCCTTCAATCGGAGTAAATAAATGAATAAATAAAACATGACAGAAACAAATAATGATGGATATTACTGAATTCAAAGCAAATGCATTTTTGTCAGATAGAAATGCACTTGACAATAAAGCAATGATTTTGAGCTAGAATGCAGAAAATTTAGGCCTACTTCTAATACATTCTCCTCATCCTCTCCTCACCCTCATGTGTTTCCAACCCTGTATGACTTACTTTCTTCTGTGGAATACAAAAGAAGACATTTTGTAGAATGTTACCAAACCATTTTGCTTACCCTACTGTATGTACAAAATGGTTTTTATGTCCCACAGTAGAAAGAAATTCATACAGGTTTGGAATGACATGATGTTGAGTAAATTATCATTTTTGTTTTTGGGTGAACTATCCCTTTAACATTTACATTTACATTTAGTCATTTGGCAGACACTTTTATCCAAAGCGACTTACAATTGGGGAACTATAAGTATTGTACTATAGTACTATAAGTATAACTATAAGTACAGACTTGCACTGTTTATCACTTTACATTGTGCGCAGCTGGTGGATACATTGCATAGCGCCGATTCACACTTTTTGAGTATTTGCTTTTTTCAGTTCTCTGTAAAACAGTTTGAAAACAGTGCCTAATGTGGGGGAGGACTTCCTCGCTTTGGCGATCGACTCACTACTCGACCGATCCACCGGGAATATTCCGGTGCTCCAGATGGCCAGTACGCTCTCCCTGCTCGTAGGGGAAAAACAAAAGCGGCATTGAGTGGAGGGAGTTCTCTCAATGCAGCGGACACGCACACTCAATCGATGATGGGCAGGAAAAGGTAGAATGACTGAAGTGATAATGCACCAATTACAACAAAGAATCACGAGTTTCACACAACTGTATGGGACACCATTAAAGGGGAAGCTACAGTAGATTACGGACTTGCGAAGCAACAAAACAAGTGGGTATACTGAGGGTAAATGCAAATATTGATCCTTAGAAGTCGTAATACACAAACAGCCCGAGGAAAAAAGTAAGTATACGGCGTATATGGCCCCGACTACACCACTGGTTTGAATGATGAATGAGCTACAAATTTACTACATTTTCAGAACTAGCAGGTTCATTTCTCAAATGATTATTCATGCTATAGTAGTTAAGCAGCTAGTAATGTTGGCGTATGAGAAAAACACCCCTGAAGAACTTGGCAACCACCTTAAGCATCTCAGCATTGTAGCATCTGTTCTTGAGAATAAGTAAGACTCTAGTTCTAACTATTGGCCAAGTCTACAGTGCAAAACATTCTTGAAGCAAAACCAGTTAATAACGACTTGTTCAGAAGGTTTTGGATGTCTCAGACCACATCTTACCCCTTGCTAAGCTGGACATGTACAGTTGCTGAGGCTCCTCCACTGGACCCAGACCTCTGTAGGACACAAGGGGATTAGGCCTAAGTGCACCTCCACCTCTGGACCACGTCTGCTGGGGTTTGTTGATCCCCTGATTAACATGTCACTCAGCCCCCAGTGTTCAAACCAGACTTTATGGCTCCTCAAGAGAAAAGGCCTTTTATGAATGGCTTAAGAACTTCGAGAGAGGTGCCCCCATGTTTTCGTACCCTCGGTTGCTAGCAGGAACTTCTAATTTAAAATGGAATGCACCATTACAGTATTGGGCACTTGGGTGAGGGTATATTCAAGGGCTTCATTTATGGTGTGGACATACCATAAATGACTTTAACTTTATGAAGTCGTCTCCAATTGGAAGCATAGATCATATTAAGTTAATTTATAAGTAATATTTGTGAGTAATAGTCGTGGTAAGATCAAAAGCTGTGGTACCTTGGGAATACCATGTTCTTTTGGACATGTACCATGGTATTCTTTGGAGAAACATGTAAATATGGTACAAACATATGGGAATTACCCAGTACCATATCAAAGTGTTATGGTATATCATCGGAAACTGTTGAATAATACACTTTTATGCATTATTTGTGAAGAATAGTGTTCTTCTACATTCTTATTCCAATTTGTATTCCATTTTTAAACTTGCATGTTGAGAAAATCTGTTAAGTTAAATATGATATATACTTATGTTCTCAAATAAAGTCTAAAAGGAAGAAGCTGCGCATAAATGCTGAGGCAACATATTCCCTGTGGAATACATTATATATTTGTACTCTCTGCACAATGCTATCATTCATCTTATGTTGTCGTTTTTCTTCTGCTGTGTTTCAAACAAACACTGATCTATTATTTATACAGTTCAATAAGACTATTTTCCCTTCTTGTATGGTACACAAATCTCCTCCTTTGTAATATGAATTGGAGGTTATAAATAAATCACGAAGTTTAGTATACAGTAAAAAGCATTTCTATCCTAGTGAAGAACATTTCTTTTACGAGCTGACATGTTCGCTTCTTCAAAGACTAAAATAGCTAGTTAAGTGAATTTCATGCAAACATATCCAGGTCACATTTTATTTCAAAACAGAATATATATATATATATATATTTAGAAACATAGCTTTAATGGTAACGTATCTATCATCGCTTTGTTTGTTTGTGGTTATTCATTATTTTATTTATTTATTTGTAATTATTGTTTTCACTTAATGGCATAATTGATTAGAACTATGAATATATTCATTTAATTTATATATACTCACAAATGTTATATGTATATATTTTTATTTACAGATATTTTTCATTTAATATCAGTGCAGTGATGTGTTTTATTATTTAAAACAGTTTAAAGAAAGTGCTACAAACAATGTAATGATTTATAGATACTTTTCACTTTAAATATTTTAAATTATTTATTTCATTATATTAATCATTTCACATTATTAGCATTAGTATTATTTTAATAATATATCGTTATATTAATAACTTTCCCACCACAGGAATAAATCACATTTAAAAATTTAGTAAAAGAGAAAACATTATTAGTAATAATATTACTGTTTTTACAGTATTTTTTTCATAAATATTATCCCTTTTTGATGTTTTTGGTTTAATGGTCAAAATCTCCCAGTTAAAAATAAATAAATAAATAAATAATAATAATAATAATCCAAAAAATGCTGCTATTCATTTATTTATTTATTTTATTTTATAATTTTGTTTTTTTTATAAAATATGACCCAGACATGCCAGACGTTTAATCTTTGTTTTTGCCCTCTGAAAGGCCTGCGGGCCAGAAGCCCTCCTTGCATTTTTGCTGAGCATCTGCGGTGCGCTCATGAACATGAACAAACAAGGTATAACGCAATTTGGTATTGATCTGTTGTTGACTTACTATGAAGCAGTTATCATCCAATAATCCACTCCTCATGTTCTCCTAATGAAATCAATGGCCTTCTCTGAGCACCGTTGAAATAGTAGCCTTGAATTTCAGCACTGTAAAAAAAAAAAAAAAAAAAACTATTCTGATGGATTTATTTACTCCCACGTTTGATAAAATTGACACGGACACAAAAATTGCTGATTAATTTTTCAGACTTAATGAATGAAGCACTGCACCAAAGCGATTTATGATTACACTGCGGCATTTCAAAAAGTTGGGAATAATATGAATATTTGTCCTTGAAATTCTCATTGAAACCACTGAGTGAAGAGTTTGTTATTCAGGCCATCACAGTATGCCTTGTACCATTTTGGCTCTGGCTTATATGTGTAGTAGGAAAGTAAGTACATTACACTATATACTGGGGAGGTAAATGCCCTACTGAAATTATTACAGAAAATACCTGAATGTGAAGACAGATTGCAAGTGACTGCCTCCTTTACACCTTTCTTTATAGGTTTATTCACAAGCTCACTCTCAACCCAAGCTTTTGCTACCATGTTTGAAAGGAAAGTAAAAACGGTAATGCATCAATCCTTACACAAACGTTACAGCTCAGTCCATGTAACTTTGTGATTGTCTAGCCTGCGATAAAATTAATGTAGTAAATAATTTGATGTCAATCAAACGGATGTACATAAATGCTGAATGATTTTTATGTATTTGTTTATTTTGGAACGAACAAACAAATAAACAAATCTACACACAAACAAATAAATAAATAAAAGCTTAATTTAAAATAAAACACAAATATTAGACAAATAACCTGGCAACTGTTGGAAATAAAATAAGTTGTATTAAAATTATTAAAACCTAAAACTGAAGTAAAAATAAAGTAAAATATAAAAACAATACTTAAAAACAAAAACGCATAACTAATAAACTAATTTAGTAATTACTAAAATGAATAAAACTTAAACTTATTAAACAATTAAAATGTATACAAATAGTATACAATTAATCCTTAACTAATAATACATGAATAATACTAAAATAACACTAAATCACTCATTTAAAAAATCCTGCTTTGTTTTATTTTATAATTTTTTTAAGCTGATCAAGTTTAAAAATAGCACAATTCTATGTTATTTAGTGCTTAGTTAAGAAGGTTTGTAGATGGTTAGCCATACGTTAATGTGCAAAATTTTGAATTCTCATCTTTGCTCTCTTTGCAAGCCTAGCAACGCATACATTTTTAATACCGCAAAGTCTATCGACAATGCATTTGATGAACTTGCTTGTTTTGTGAGTTTGGGAAAGTAGGCTAATTCGCGCTTGCTGGAGAAACTGCCTTACTTACCCAGGTATGTTAAAATTCCTTTCCAAACACACAGAAAAGCTCTCCAGTCACCTTGGGTGTGCGGTTTGTGTGCGTTGGAGGTAAATCACTAATCTTTGTTGATCCAGGGTGAGAGGACACGAGGGGAATGTTCTTGGGAACAGCAAACTAAAACTCATCAACAACTTAGAGTGGATACATAAGAGATTTGACCAACAGAGAACAAAAACGGGGCTAAAAAAGTAAACAACTGTGCAAAGAAAGACAATAAACATACAGAGAGAGGGCGACTGTTTATTTCCATACTGCTGGGACAGGACCAAACCTACGGCGGGCGGCTAAAGTTGACGCAGGCCAATCACAGCGCGCCATCCAAATAACATTTTGTATGAAATCAACAACCGCATTGTTGGACCAGCTGTCAAGGTGACTTTGCCGGGGCTGTTACTGAGCCGTTGTAGACACAAGTACTTTTCGTGAAAAAATACTCCCCTCCCAAATGCTCTCGTTGGCCTCCGACCAAAATATACACTGGCCAATTAAGCCTAAATTGAAAACGTGGAAGTAAAACGATAAGTCTCCGGTTAAGTGAGTTTCGCTAAGCGTGATTGATACTAAGACGGTGTGACTCTTGGATTCCAGTGTAAACACATCATGATGCATTGCTGAGGCATGCGTGTGCTGGATTTCATGCGGTATTGAAGTGGAACATGACGTGCGATTTGACGAGAAAGAATATTTCGCTGACAGCCTGATGACAAGCAACTTATTATCAGATAAGGAAAGCCCCTATCCCGCCGGCTAACTCTGATCCCGACATATAGGCTCATGAAAGCGAGCTGGAGTCTTATGAAGGGGTCCTTTTAATACGAGGGACCAGAAGATCACAGATGTGTTTCAGATGCAGTTCAACATACAAAGTGGTTTATATTAGAGAGTAGATATTTACAGTATCAGTAAGTAGTGCGGGTCTTTGAAATGTGTGTTAAGTTTGGAAAGTCTGGTTTGAAACTGATGCAACTAAGCGTAGAGAGCATTGGAAGGCCAAAAAAATGACCACTTTTCAGATGCAGTTCAACATACAAAGTGACTTATATTAGAGAGTGGTTATTTACAGTATCAGTAAGTAGTGCGGGTCTTTGAAATGTGTGTTAAATTTGGAAAGTCTGGTTTGAAATTGATGCAAGTAAGTATAGAGAGCACTATAAGGCCAAAAACGACCAAGAATAGCGTACTTTCAAAGTAGATTGGATGATGTTTTACAAAATACTGACTCAAAACTAAATTCTGACATCCTTGAGTTCACCTTCAGGTTATTTGAAACCCTTATGGATGTATTTTACATATTCAAACTTGCCATGTCATTATTAGTTAGACCAATGGAGTTGAAAACACCTGCAAAACACCTCCATTCATATCAATGGCAGTTGATAGGTTGACGCATGATACAACCTGCATGCATCCATCTCATTGATGCTCAGTTTCAGATATAGTTTTTATACGATAATGGTGCAATTACAGCATTATTTAATTTAAAATACATTAATATATATATATATATATATATATATATATATATATATATATATATATATATATATATATATGTGCATTTTATAAAATGTATTTTTGTGCTTTACAGCATATTTACAATTTTGAAGGCTGAGGCAGAGAGAAAGATTTTCAGTGAATGATTAATACAATTTCAGTCTGTTACTCATGTCGTATAAATTATTTAATTAACTTGTTATAAATTAACTTGATAGCATCCATCTTCATTCACTTTCACTAGGAAAGAACATTCTGCTAAATTTCTATTTCAGAACAAGAAATAAAATCATATGAGTTTGGAACGACATGAGTAAAATAATTATTTCAAATTTGCATACTTAATGTTAGGATAATGAAAGCATTGAGAAAATACATATATGGTTTTGCATCGCATGACATACGATTGGCAGCTATGTCATTTTTAGACTTCAACCATAAGTCTGTTCCCAAATAAGCAAAATTCCAACATCATACCGTTCACTCAGCAACTAGACACAAATATGTTTCCCTCCTATTAAGGGAGAGTGCTCTGAAATTGCCGTCTTTTGAGATTCTTCAGTAGCTTTAGGAAAGAAAGGCGGCGAGAAATGAGCAGCAGAAATGAGAGGCGAAGAGGCAGAGGAAAGGGGAGGCAGAAAGTCTATAACAGTGCATGTGTGAAAAATGAAAAGTAAACAGCGAGAAAACGACTGAATCGCTGATGAGTTCTCCTCAGACAACTGCCCTTCACATACTCAGAAAAGAGAAATGGGGAAAGTAGGATAGTGGGAGGCACCACAAGGAATCAATTTTTATCTTTCTTTTTTCTTCCACCAACAAAAAGCAATTACGACACAGCACCGGCAAATTGGGAGACAGCCAGATATCTTGCGCTCACCAGAGGGAAGGGGAGGAGAGAGAAACCGGGGGAGATGAAGAACTAGACCCTTGGTACGATAGAGAGGAGTACAAGGAGAACCACATGTAGGAAAGAACAATAGAGCGGGGAATGCAGAGATAGAATCTCATTTACAACAATAAATTCAAAAAAATAAATGTAATAGTTGTGGGGATTCATCCAGCTACCTCTCAATTTGTAACTATTTAACATTTTGGAGAATTGGTAGTTCTTTCATACAAATTTGTTTAATCGAATTTATTATTCATACAATCTGCTGTTAAGTTTACGGCTGGACTTTCATATTAATTTACATATGTTATTTCTATATCGTACGTTTCCATACAAATCACAAATTGTACGAATTCATATAAAATTGCCACCTCGTGAGATCGGGTTCAATTCATCGTAATTCACCTACAGCGAAGACTATTTCCATCGTTTCCAGAATAGTCCGAATAATCGTAATTAAGATTTTGCTGAGCAGTTCACGTCTATGTACTTAAAAATAATGGCAACACTCATAATGCCAAATTTGATCCTTTTTCATATTGATTGTAAATATTGATATACTTTCAGATTTTTTGCATCTTGTATTAAAATATTACTAGAAAATATTTTTCTTTCCCAATAACTTTTAGTGTATGGGAAAGAAAAAAGATTTTCTCCTACTTTGATGCTAGTAAACAGGCTTCAAAGTCCACTTTTTTGAAAACAATATCGTTATTGTTCCCATGCAAACTACAAAAATTGAAATTTGTGAAAACAGCGAAGTTGTGCGCATGTGTAGTACGTGTTCAGTCTGTAGGTATGTGTACAGCCACGAAGCGTTTCTTTACAAAGTGACACACAATAATACAGCGATTTTAGTCGTTTTTGCAGGTTCGTGTGAGCGGGGATCATTTTGACAACATTGTCGTCTGTGTGCGAAACTTTGCAAATACGCAAAAGATAAACTTTTCTGTTTTAGTACAATTGTTGTTGTGTAAACATACCTTAAAGCTGAACTAATCTTTACACGTGAATTATGAAGAATCCAAACCGGTCGCATAAAAAAACGTAATAATTTTAAAAATGGTGTAATTGTATGGATTTCTACAATGTGATTTGTACCAGAATGTACGATTCAGAAAGAGTCAACAAAACCTAAACGTCAAGCAGAATGTACGGAAATGTAAGAATGAAATCATGCAAATGCCTACGAATTAGCTACCAATCAATTTTATCTTGTTTTTCTCCCTGATGTCATTCCAAAGCTTTTACTTTCTTCTGTTGGATATGAAGGATTTTGTTTGTCCATTTGTGTTCCATACAATAAAAGTCAATGGCATCCCCAACATTCTTCAAAATATCTTCGTTAAGTTTTGCACAAGAATGAAAGTCATACAGGTTTGGAACGATGTGGGGGTGAGTAAATGATGACAGATTTTTTAGTTAGTTTCTCCTCAACACTGTTGTCAGCCGCCTAAATAATGATATGAAAATTAGGTTGTATCGCTGCCATTTAAAACAATAATAAAGCTTTAAAGCGCTTGTGATTGAAAGCTTTGTTTGGCATTGAGAGTCTCTTTATGGATCCACCCACACCAACCCCCTCACCAGCGGCAGCCACCATCTTAACCCAGTAATCCACATCTACTTCATTTACATTTACAAACACCAGCCCAGAACACAATCTGCAGTTGCCAAATGTGTCCTTTTGAAACCGGTTTCTGCAGCGCATAAATCAGAAAAACAAACAAAGGTTTGCGCAGCCAGCTAAAACTGAAGAAAAGGATTTAAGATAGAGCCCGGGCTATTTCACAAAGTGCGAATGTGGCATAAACTCCCCCTACGCTGAAGGAGGTGAGGAACAGAGAGAAATTACAGTTGCACCATCATCACAGTGTGTATTAGATAAAAATAGCTCTCATTTAACCAGGCTAGATGGTTGATAAAGCAGTTTTTTCTGCTTTCATAATGAGCTGTACAGTGAGCAGAGCGCAGTGGAGATAATTACACATTGCATGGCTGGATTATTATTATGTCTCTTTTTTTTAACATGATCAGGTAATAATGTTTTGTCAGGTAACCTAAAATGTTCTGGCTCTTGGAAAAGTCTGGCTTTTAAGTGTAAAATATTGTTAAATATGTTCAGCTTGACAAAATCAATGAAAGTCTTTACTAAGATCAGGTATTGTGTCTTGGATTTAAAAAACCTAAATGCTAAAATGGTTAATACTTAAATATGGTTTGTATTTATAATTTTTCCCAGATATTACACAGTATATATTATTATTGTTATATATTTTAATGTTACTTTAACTGCCGTTTTTTATATAAGAATTTATATATTTTTTTTTATTATTACAAGTTTAAAAGTTGAAAGAAAAACAACTGTAAAAGTTATTTTAAGTTCAATTTAAAACATTACTGCACAACTGTACATTACCGATTCATATTTGCAAACTTTTAAAATATTCAGGTTCACCTGGCCTTGCACATTTGCTCACATATCACGGCTTGCATAGCTTTACAGTGTTCAAAGAAAGAATTAATTTAGTATACATTCAGTCTAAAATCAAATAAAGTCATTGTTACAGGTGGATTTTTCAGTTGGGTGGAACTGTGTATTTTGACTGTTTAAATGTATGTAACACTTGAAGAATTGTGCAACGTCCAGTCATTATCCTGCTGTATAGCGGCAAAGTAATTAATCACTGTTTGGCTGATTCGCAGCAAATTCAGCTGTGTTGACTCTTAGCTTTCAGCAGGTTCGTAATGAATTGAGCCATTGTTAGCATAGCGCTGTTGCATGTATATTATACATTTGAGAATTCGGTTGTTTCATTAATGCAGGACAGCGTATAATTTATGTTCGGCCTGAAAAAGAATTACGCCTTTGCCTGATGTGCCTCTTGTGTACATTGTTTTAATTCAATTCACAAAAACAATCAATAAAACTGACCCTTATCTCCAGCCTAACAAGTTTATTGACAACCTCAAGTGTGGAGAAAGACCAACGTTCCATTGTGCGACAAACCAAATACTACTAGTATTACTAGCTGACACCGGTGGTTGGCCAGACTTCATGCCTCAGTAGTGTGCATCTAACCTCAGGTGGTGTGGGGTCAAGGGTACAATAGATCTTTAGAAAGTGTCTTTTCTCCAGATGGCCACGCTCAGTCCGTAAGACAAAAGGCACATAGCTAAAGCTCTTTTAATGTTTTCTTAAGGCTGACCTGACCTTCTGACCTCAAAATATCAGACGCGCCATTGTCGCATGTGATTGACGCTCCATAAGTAATACTTTATCGTTGACATTCCATTAAAGAATCCATAAAGTGGAGAATCTTTCTTTGAGGTTTTCTGGTCTAAGACGAGGGACGTTCTGAATGCTTGTACCTCGGGGCACCGAAAGCAGCAAAGAGAATGAGAATATGGGAATGTAATGTTAGGGCTCCTCTTATAGGCCAAAAAGATTTACAACCACCCACATTCAAAGGACTGCCAGAGAGCTCTTTCAAAAACTACAGGAAGTTTGAGGCACTATGCTGGAATTCAGAAACGAATAACAGAGCTTAACAAAGCAAAGAAATCCATTGTATGCTTAGTAGTAGTCTTGGAAAATGAGTTAAGGAAGCATTACTATTACTCTTCATCATATTTGATGTTATTGATTTGAAAACACTCTTACAGTGTACTTTATTGAGGTCTTGAAATGTTTATATATATATATATAATTAATCAGACTTACGATTTTTGCATGATGGGTAAAACTTTGTAAAAATGTATTATAAGTATACATTTAAGTTTTATGCCAAGTAACTTATTTATGCTTGAATTGGTGGCAAATTTGTATTTCAGTTCATACAGTCTAATGTGTATATTTTCATAGTTATGTTCAAGGGTAGAGTTAGGGGTGGAACTTTAATCTAAAATCGTAGGTTCAAATTAATCAAATTGTATAAATTCATATGAATTTGCCGCCAATCTGACAAAATATAAAATACTTATGTTTTCTTGTGAGACTGGGCTAATCACACCCTAGAATCAACCAGAACATGCTAGAAACTACCTAGAAAACCGTAGTAACCATCCAGAACACCATAATAATAATACACATTGCTCATTTACTTATACTGCTGACATTGTAACAATACAAACCTAGTTAAACATTTTGTGAACTTACCCTTTAAAAATAACCTCAAATTGCTTAGCCAGTGTTGGGGAAAGTAACTTAAAAGTAATCCATTACAATACTGCATTACTCCAAAAAATGTAACTGGTTTACTTTATTTTTTTATAAAAAAAACAAATAGTTATATTTTTTGGCAACTGTAAAGGCCCTTTCATACCAAAAGTGATATTAATAAGCCTCAAGGTGAAGAAAATGTTTCTTCCTCTGCACTTCACTCCCAATTTCTCTTAACATGAGGACAGGGGACCTGTCAGTAAATAAATGGGAAAACAGGAATTTGAAAAAAAAAATAACTCCAATGTTTTCTTGCAAATTTAAAAGTAATGCATTACTTTACTAGTTACTGAAAAAAAGTAATCTGATTATGTAACTCGCATTACTTGTAATGTGTTACCCCCAGCCCGGTTGGGGTAAAGGTTAGTTGACCTTAACAATTAGCAATTGCAACACTCTAGTAATCACTTTTGCAGAACAAACTTCTGCAGAGACTAGCACCATTCAATTTTTTATTTAATTTTTTAATTCAGAAAATTTAAAATTGAGCTCCTTTACATCGTTCCATATCAAAAGCTCAGGACAGGTGAAATCTCCACCCTCTTTCCTTCTCCCATAATTCAATGCTCACTTTTAACCCTGGGAAACGGCTTCTGTGCTGTCTCAAACAAACACAAACGATCTACCTGACTAATGAACCCAAGGGAGCTGACATTTGAACCCATGGAAGGTCAACCTTCAAGACCACAGTGTCTTTTTGTCCTGCATCAACAAATACTCCCTCAAAAGGCTGTCTGGTATCTGGCATGAAAAAGAGGATTCTGGGGCAGATAGACAATCCTATGCTTGAATGAAGAATTATTTTGAGAGCATTCTGGGTTAAAATCAATGGATGTTGTAAATCCAGTCTCAGCAAATCCAATGCAGGAATACTGAACCTGCATTGTTTACTCCACAGTCAAATGCTAGGTGGACCATTCTACAGTTCATTTAATGTGATATAATTTAAGTATTTCATACACACAGTATAGAGGCAATAGCACAGTATGCTAGTTTTCCTTTCTGAGCATATCTGAGAGCTGAGAAATGGGAAAAGCAGTGTCTTAGGGGAAAGTTGAATTTACTGCTTTAAATGCTTTAGGAGTGCAGTGCAGAAGGCTGTATATAAATCAGGAAGTTGATCTGGCTGCTGTGCTGGGCGTCTTCAATGCCTTATCTGAGCTGGATACACTGAGCACTGCAGTGATATAAATAATGCCTATTGATTTCAACGAAGCTGGGACACTGGAGCCGCACAAACACAGTGTGTGATTATAAACTGTTTACCTCTTGCTTGGAATAAGCAGTATTTGGAACAAACGTTTCTCTACATGTGAACGGTAGCAGTAGGTAAAAGGGGTTTGTTTTGTTAAATTGTTTCACTTTCAGCACAAGAGTCACATTTGGCATTAGTTAAGCTGAAAATATTTAAAAATTTTACATTAAAACTGATATTAAAACATAATGTTGATGGTTGGTGCTCATATGGGTGATGTGAGTTCAAATCTGACTTGCAACATATATCATTATCCCCCTCTTCACTGCTCCATTTTCTCCTCTATACTTTCTAGTCAATAAAGAGACAAAAAGGCTGAAAATGTTTTTAAAAGATGAAACAAATAAATAAAATTCCTCCCAGCAGTGTGTGAGCGCCGTGCCAAGACTCGTACAGGGAAAGAGCAGAGACAACAGAGATCCATGCAGGAAAAGAGAGTTCCTCAAATTAATAGCATCCATTCTCCCTGGTGTGGCGTTAAGTGCTGATCATATATACCTGATAAGAGAGGCACAAAGAGTTTGCAGCCAAGCCCATTCCTCCCTCGAACAGACTGAGCCAAAGCATCCTAATGTAACCCACAGGGCTGTTTTTGCTTTGTACCGCTTGATAGCGGCGGTATCAACAATATCTCATTTTGCACTTTTGCCTATCTTCATCAAATGTACTGTAATCCCATTATCTCATTGCAGGATCTTAATTAATTTTGTAATTTCATTGCCTCTGTCATACGCTGGGGATTTTGGAGGGAATGTGGAGTATACCCCTGCGGTAATACTCTCTGTCATTGCAGTTTAGTTGGCCGCTAAAATGGTGTCAAGCATGCTCATGAGGTCCTGACAACACTGATTGGCTGGTGGCACCACAAGTATGTGCACAGTCCCAAGGCCTTCCACAAGCAACTATCTTGCCTTGATGTAAAATGTAGCAGACGGGAAATAAATCCAGTTCACGCTTTTATAAGCCTCCAAAAATATTAGCTTTTGTCAGCATAGTCGTGTTGTTACGAAATCTATCAGCAGAGTCTAATTCCCCAAAACTAGCCAGCCAATCCTTGATCCCATAGTTCTGGAGCAACTCTAACCATTAACTGCCCCTAAGACCAGAGGAACGTTATGACCTCTAAGAATGCTGTCCAGGTCCCAGTCCTTTGCATAACCCTAAACCTAACCTTGGAACCCGACTAGAATTCTAAAATCAACCAGGATGATAATTATATAAATATCTTCCTTGGTAAAATCATAGTATCTAAATCAAAGCGGTTAGGATTAGGTTTGGAGTTGGGACGGAGTATCTAAACTTGGAGGACCACATTCCTGCAGAGTTGGCTCTATCCTACTCCATGACCCCTGTTTATAGTCCAGATTCTTAATATGCCTACTTTCCCTACTGTATAGTTTGACCAAAAGCAGTACATGATATGAACAGTAAGTCCAAATTCACAGTATTCATAAAACAGTAGGCAACAAAAGTACCCAGATAGCCTGTTACTTCCACTAAGATTCATAAGTGTGACTCTTTATTATATCATGAGGCCAAAGGAGAAGAGTCAAGAATTGCTGGGAGGCAAAACTTGACATTGTATGTCCGGATTGCATTCATACCATACTTTATAGAACTTTTTTTTTTTTCTAATGATTGCGAGACATGTTCTTTATCAAATGTAGCACCTATGCTGACAAAGTAACCCTGAAGACCTCAATTAAGTGGTTAAGGTGTGTTTAATTAAGATTGGAGCTAAACTCTGTCAGCCTCCAGGGGCTGGATTGGACACCCCGGGTTGAAGTAGAGATATATTGCTATCGCTGTATGTACGGGTATTAGGATTCATTGAAAATTAAATGTTCAACTTGAATGCCTTGGATACAGTATTCCAATATGATTCAAAATGGTTCCTCTCAAGAGAGCTAGTTACACCTCCACTGTTTCTGTTACAGTCATCAGGAATGATTTTTGAGACAGTGGGACATCAGTGAAACAGATGGTTAAATTAGACACCGGCGAGTGATAACTGCGTGAGGCCAGTCCTCACCCAGAGCCACAATCTACTAAAGACCTGCTCTCGGCTTTCCTGTTCTTTTGCTGTATGGAGTAACTCTAACCCATTCCAGATGCTCCCAGACAGAGCAACTCAGGGAGTGAGTTGAGGAGAGGATGAGCTCATTTTTCACTCTTGTTGGTGATAAATAAAGAACATATGCTGACCATTCGTTTGATTTTATCCCCTCGTCCACATGTCCATAAATCAGTTCGACACATGAGTTCGATCGTTCTCATCTGCATGTGAATGGAACAGGACAGAAGTAGCTGGTCTCTGCTTAGGGGAAATTTCACCACTTGCATCGAAGGAGTGCCGCAGACCCTCTTTAGGGAAATCAACAATCTCTTTCCCTCATTGCAGCATCCAACATCCAGTCTTTATAGCCCTGGCACGTGATCCAAGCAGTATGAAGTGAATTATTAAAACAACAGCCCACATCAGTTGGAGATGCTGCATTAGTTAGCTTGATTAATTTTATAAATCCTCTGTCACACACTTGCGATTTTTGAGGGAATATAGGTTTATACAGTCTGTCATAGCAGATAAAATTATAACAACCAAGACTCATTGAAAAGATGTGTTTGTGGCAACGTTTATGCAACACCGATTTTGCATAGCTTTCTAAGTGAAACGTCCAGTCAAGGCGCTAAAACACACATTCAATATGTGACTGTGGCCACATTTTTTATTTTTATTGGTACGTATTTTTATTATGTTGCTTCTTGTACGTATTGTGGCGGTTCAGAATTGTGCGGGAGTGTTGCTAAAAGGTTAATGCTCTGTCGTGTTGGAAAATAACAAGCCGTCTACACCAAACCCAACTCTAAACCGATAATGTTAACGAATGCAAAAGTGACTGGGGTTTAAACAAATTGTACAAAATCATACGAGTGAGTTCGCACAAATTTGTACGAATTAGTCACCTTGTAAAATACATATGTATTGGTCATGAGATAGCATTGAGGAAACCTCAAATAGAATTCGATAGAAACCCAAAAATGTGAAGCTGTATATGTGATGCTAACGGTGTTCAAATCTCGCAGATTGTTAAATTGTTTCAAAGTCGTAAGGTAATATTGTGCAAGGAATTGTGCAAAAAATTTGGCTTAGTCAAAACTATTGCCATGCAAATCATACTTTGTGTGAAAAGGAATAAAAGTTGTCTGAGTTTAACTGCCATTGGTGTTCATTTGACCTGAAACTGCAGTGATTCATATGTATTTTTGAGTTTTGCAGAAATGTAGGTAGAGGCATGTATTTCCAATGAGCTTAGGTAGAATTATACAGTTACTTTTTGACCTCAAACCAAATAGACATTCAAAGCAACATTTAACTCTGATTCAACAAATTATTGTTAAATAACAAGGTGTTACTTAAAGGTGATTGATTTATTGAGCATGAATTCCAAGGGATTTGTTCGACTTCCTTGATGATACAAATACATTCCTATGCAACAAATAATCTCTCAAGTCTCAACCATTAACAACCAACTAAAATTGGAGAGAAAATTTTAGTTGAAAAGAATGTTGTTTAAGGCTTGGGTTGTCCAATCCTGCTCCTGGAAGGCCACTCTCAGGTAATCATGGTGTTCACGATGCCAAGAAATCAAAATCGCACAGTGGGGATTGGCCGCTACCTTTCACCACCTTATTTGTTGGTGAAAAAGAACACACGCTAACCATTTATTTTATTTTCTCCTCTCATCCATGAATCACTGTGGCATGTTAACATGCAAGGATGTGAGTAAAACTGGATGGGAGCATCTAAGCTCTGCTCAGAGGAAATTTCAGCACTTGCGCTGAAGTCCTGCTCCAGACCCTCTGCAGGGAAATGAACAATCCCTTCCACTCGTTTCAGCCAGATCCCTGGAAGCATCCAACATTTCCTGTAGAGAGCAAGATCAGAGTCATTATAGCACTGGCCGGGGATGCAGGCAGTCTGAAGCAAACATTCAAACAAAACAGTCAGAGATTTGCACGGCACGCTTGATTTAGGATGTCAGATTCCCATGGCTGTGGGGCTGAGATGAAGTGGACGGCCTGGGGCAATGTCAACATCGGGGCTTTGGCCCCTCTCAACCCACTCGTGCGAGAGGGAGAGACCGTGACCAAGTCCAGGAAACAGCTGCGGAAAAGAGTGTAATCCCAGGCTTGGAGGTAAACCTGAGCCGCCGAGGAGGCTTTGAGATTGCATTTTGTTTAGGTCTTCAATTTCCGGATTTGCCAAGGTAGGCCTCGCTAGAATTTTCTGCTCAGTGACTTCTGCATAGCTTATTGGGTCATTTCTGCATTGAGGCTTGATATTGAGATGTCGTGCGTACTGCTGGGGAAAGGGCAGAGAAAACTGCACAGAGCAGAAAGCAAAGCAGACATAATATAAATATTATGACAAGTTGAGTAGCGAGGCGCATTTGAAGTGGCATTTGAAAGGATGAGAACATCAGAAAAGCATGCATCAAACCCTACCACAGCATGCTCAGAGTGCATGTGTTACTTTTCCCAGGTACAAAGGACTCCCTCCAGCTATTTATCTTTCTGTGGCAGAGAAGAAAAGGTAAGACGTTTTTCTTTAATATTTCACTAGGCCTCACAGGTCTATCCTGTACTAACATGACTATTCATAGAATGCGGAAGACGCGTGGAGAAAATTAAGCTTAAATGTAATTATCACAACAAAAAGCAATTGTCAAGCAGATAAACATGATCGTTTGTCATGAACTAGATTCATTGCATACTTTTAAAATACATTTCTCGTTCCCTCCCGTGACATGTCTATTGAGTGATTTTGATGAGGGATATTGTCCATGTCAAGATATGACCTAGTTATGTTTGGCTTTTGTTTTATTGTAGCAACCGTAGAATATCTCAAAGCCAAACTGACACCTAGAGGCCTCGCAAAAGCAGAGGAGTTCAATGTTGGAGTTGAAAAAGCTGGGAGGCATCTCTGAAATGGATAAATACTGGGTAGCAATTTAGTTTAGGGGCCAATTCTTACTATTAACTAGTTGCTTATTAACATGCATATTACTAGCATAATGGCTGTTTATCGGTACTTATAAAGCACATATTAATTCTGCATGACTGCATTCTCCATCCCTTAGCTCACACCTAATCTTAACAACTACCATACTAAGTATTAATAAGCAGCAAATTAAAGTGTGACCAAATATGGTTGCAGGAGAAATTTAGATGTGTGAATTTGAATGATTTTTTTTTTTCTCTCTCTCTCTTTCAATACGTTGTGAAGTTAGGAACAGTGAAGCTTCTTTCTCTTTCTTTCTTTCTTTCTTTCTTTCTTTCTTTCTTTCTTTTTTTCTATTTAAACTTTATAATTTTTTTCTCAACAATTTATGTATGTTTACCATGGAGGTAATGCATATTTTCTTTCTTTCTTTCTTTCTTTCTTTCTTTCTTTCTTTCTTTCTTTCTTTCTTTCTTTCTTTCTTTTAAGCTTTATTCTTATCTTGGAAACCTTTTAAGTCTTAGTTTTTTCCCAATTCCAGACTTTCATTCAATATAGAAATTCATGAAAATTCATGATTAAAATATTACTGTTATATTTGTACAACTTTTATAGTCTAAACATAAATGTACAAAAAAATATTTTTTATTATTGTTATTTTGTGAAATTGACTTTGAACTTTGCACATCATTTCCACCCCAACCAACAATTTTTCCACGAACATGGCCTATTTTGAAACAGTGAATTAATTCAACATTGCTACAATTACATCTGTGTCCAACAAAACCTGATGTGAAGTTTCCAGCATTGGTCAATGAGCCTGTCTACATATCATGTTTTGGTTACACTTTATTTCGATAGTCCACTTTAGACATTCTACTAACTATAAGTAACGTTGTAACTACATGTCAACTACATGTTAACCAATTCTCATTAATTTGCAACTACATATCTACTAACTCTCAGAGTAGTCTGTTACAGTAGGTTAGGTTTAGGGTTAGTAGAATAAGTTGACATATACTTGCATAGTTTCTAATACTCAGTATGTTGTATGTTGTGGACCCATAAAAATAAAGTGTTAGAAGATATTAAGCAGACAGTCTACTAATACTCTAATGACTGCTAGTTGACATGTAGTTGCAAAGTTACTTACTGTTAGTAGAATGTCTAAAGTGGACTATCAAAATAAAGTGTTACCATTTTTTACATTTATCACATTGATTTAATGTAATGAAAAAAAAAAGTGTTTATATCAGACGAGCAGGGAAAGCAGTGCCTGAAGTGGACTTGCAGCACGTCAAAAACAGAAATGGGTTAAAGAAGCAAAGCAACTGGCTCTTCCAGTATAGACAGTTTCATTGATTATAATGGGTGTGATTTAGTCTTGGCGTGTCAAGGCGCCAATCACGTCCGGCGCCGACATTGTGTTAACAAAAACAAACTGACGGAAAATTCACCACATTACGACTATGACAGGCCGGCCATCAAGAGAATGTTTTGTTTTCATTAATCTGTGAGTCACTCAATAGGAGGTCGCTGTCAGTTGGACGTTATAGCAGCATTTGTTGACAACATGTGATTACCGCAGCTGTGACTCAACCCTCAGAAACACAAGAGTGACACCGACTCTGACATAAAGAGACATTCCCGCAACAGGTCAGACCAACCTCTGCTTGGTGGTGCCTTCCAGCGGCACCCCTCTCAAACTCATCTCACCTAATACACGCTCAATCTGCCCTTCCTGTCATTGGCCAGCGATGATTGATGACTGCGAGTGAGGAACAGACAAGTTGGAGAAGAAAAGGAGATTACAATCTTAGATGCCAAGATATTCTAATAACAAATGAAAAGGCTTTGGGATGTTAAAAATACGCTGAAAGCTTTTTGGTCTAGTTTCAACTCGCGCTTTACAACTTTCTGTTTACAACAAATGTTGCTCTGTCCTGAAAATACGCTACATCAGAGCCTCAAGCGCAATTCCAGTGCAGTGAATGTAGATAATGCTTATTAGAAACAAAGATCCTGTCATTCTCTATAAGAAATTCAAGTGTTAACATGAAGGAATAAATCAGTTGTCCTTGGCAAGACTCCTTTTTTACACAAATTATAGTTCTGACTGTAATCAACAGTGTCAACTATTCAAGCCTGTTACTGTAAGAAAAAATAAATGTATATAATGACATTATATATAAATAATGTTTTTTATTTGCTTGTTTGTTTGTTTGTTTTAATGGAAAATCTATCTATAACTAAAGACCTAGTTAACCCTCCTGGGTAATATTAAAAAGTTGGAAATAAAACAAAGATTATAAGAGTATGTACAAGAAAATACTGTTTTCGTCCTTCTACTTCAAAATGTCACATTTGATTCAATGTGCTTCTTGCTGCTTCTTAGTAAATAATTGTGAAATATATGAGCAATGAGTAAAAACTGTTTCTACATTATGTATGTATGAATGTATTTATTTATTTACTTATTCATAAAGAAAGAAAGTGGTTTCAACAGCAATATTTATTTATTTACTTATTACTTTCTTATTCAGAAAGAAATAAAGAAAGACCGAAGGAATAAGAAAACTGCTTATAATATTAATATGTCTTAACAGTGGGGCATTTTATCCCAATTAAACTTGGTTTAAATAAATAAATAAAAAGTCATTTTTTAAGGACCACTGGTAAAGAAAACACATTTGTCAATTTGATCTTTTGACTCAAAATCTGAGATACTGATCTTGGTCTTGTGTGACACAGAAACCCCCTATATATCCCAACCGTGAGTCTATACCAAGTACATTTTGTCTTGATATTTTGTCTTTTAATTGAGTCGATTTTGATGTAATACCCATACATCAGCTCTGGTATATTTTCTCTGTACACCTCTGCCCACAAGTCTCGTTCCAAAAGCTCAGCATTAAGACCTCCTGCCCTTTCTGTCTCTGCTTTGTTTCAGACTTCAGCTTATTTGATTCATACCGTAAGCATAAGATTCATACCCTGCCACAGATTTCTTTAATCAAAAAAACTTACGAAATGACTCTAAAAGCGACTACTCAACTCCTTTTATTCTCACACTAGGCAAACCGCCAGTTCATTCCAGTTGGAACGGAGGAGTTTTTACGCAAGTGGTGTGGAGACAATCACACGAGCTGACAGCCTCGCACATGAAGACACTCAACCAAAAATGGCCTGGAAAATATGGAAAATGCTCCAGCGCTGACCATAACTAGTGTACTCACATGATTGAATGAGTTTTGGTTTGTACAGAGGGGTAAGTAGAATGCCTGTTTGTGGTAACACTACACCGCTTTCCTTTCAAAGGCCTTTCATTGCACATGTAATCACATTGACGACAGCAATTAGTTATAATTGACTACATGAAGGGATTTATTTTGGGTCCTTGTGGCTTGTTGAGGACAGGTGGGCTTACTTTTCTATGCAATCACACTTACGATTTAATTTGACAGGCGATTAATTGAGTGAAAATAATCACACATTTACACTGAAGGAGAGACCAGAGACAAATCAAGCCCTGTGAAAAAGAAAAACACTTTTTACCAAAAAAATACACTTTAAATTCATATATTTAAGCAAAAATTTGATGCAATGTTGTTTGGGCAATTTATTGCATGATAATTGGGATTAATTGTTTTTTTTTTACAGTTTACATTTATATTAAATGCGATTAGTTTAGTGGTAATCTTAAGTACTTCTTTATATGTGAATTTTATAATTACCCTGATTATTAAAGCTGCAGTCCGTAACTTTTTTGGTTAAAAATGATCCAAAATCAGTATTTGAGTACATAACCCACCAGTGTTCAAAACTATCGCCTTACTTTAACCAGATTCACAACGGTTAGCTCATAATACTGTTTTCTAATTTGAGTGGTACGGGTAGGTTTTCACGGGAAATTCAAGCATGGCACTGCGTCATTGCGTCACGTCTGTAAACATAAAGAAGTTGTGCCGGCTACTTGGCTATTGCACGTGAGGATCCTGCAGATCGTTTATACTTTTCTCAGAGCTGCTGGAATAATTAAATGTATTATTTTGATGGCAGATTGTAATCCAGAAAGGATTATGTGTTTATGAAACACATGTGAATGAAATTAAATTATATTTTAGTTTTAAATGTGCTTTTGATTACAGATAGCCTGGGATTACACAAGATTTGTATTTTAAAGAGAACTAGTTCGAAGGAGCATATAGTTTGCTTTTTGTTTTAGAAGAATTTATTTATATGAAATTTGAATGGCATGATGATTAGATTAGACTGTACAGAAATTGAAATCTACACGTTAATACACACTATACTCATATTCATGCAATGCTGATGTTGTTGACATTAATAAAGTATAACAATAATATGAATTTGCACGGTTTGATGTAATATGAGGTAACCGATCTTTAGATTTAATCACCATTGGTTGCGCGATTTATGGTAATGCTTTTTTCCTCAGTTGGTCAGAACAAACGTGGCAGACTTGTTACTTGTTCAGATGACAATATACGGTGAAAATTCTTATTTGGGTCATATATTCCAAGACACAGGCTAGAATCTGTGATTGCGAAGTACAGTAAACATCCACACCAGTACATACTCCTCAAAACATTAGCTTCATCCGCGCTGGAGCCGTGCCGACTCACAACCCCACGCACGGAAGATAATTCCGCAGGTAACTGCAGATACGACAAAAAGACAAAATTTATAGACTGCAGCTTTAAGTAATGCTACTGTAAATTTACTGACAAGCATTTGTTAAAAAAAATGTGACACAGGGAAAATAAAATACAATTTAATTTAATTTCTATTGAAACTTATGGAAGCCCATTTCAGCCATGGAATTTAAATGAGAAAAGAGAGGGGGAAAGTAATTGTGACTTTTTTCTTAGAAAAACAAACAAACAAAAAAACACTTTATCTAAACTTTTGTCTTATATCTTACAATTCAGAATTATTACATAAAACTCGCAATTTAAAAAAAAGTCTGAATTTTGAGATTTTGTTAACTATTAATTTATATATTACTCAAAATCATGAGTTATAACTTGCAATAACATGCAGTCGCAAATTTATTACGTGCAATTTTGAGAGGGAAAGGTCCAGGTAACTGCAGATTTTTCCTCAAAATTCTGAATATTTCCTCACAATATTAAGTTATAATTCACAATTCAGACTTTTCTTTTCCCCTAAATTCAGAATTGTTAGATATAAACTCGCAATTTTGAGAAAAAAAATATTTTGAGATGTTAACTCGCAATAACTTGGAATTTATCACTTAAATATAATTTTAAGAATTAGAAAAAGTACAGGTAATTATGATTTTTTTTCTCAAAAATTCTGACTTTTTCCTCATAATTCTGAGTTGATATCACACTATTCAGGGTGTTACAAAGTCATACAGTCATAGATAATCATAAGTTCACATTTGCAATTTTTTTTTTTTATGAACATTAAATTTAATCAGATGATACTTCAGTAAACAAAAAATTAATAAAAATAAATCAATACTTTAAATCAAAATAAAACAATTTTTAAAAGTATACTGAAGTGTGCTTAGTAACATGAAAGTGTCTCTCTTTAAGTTCAGTTAAGTGGCCTTTTATTTCATTTTAATATCATATTATCTCTGAACCCTTAGCAACCGCATAGCAACACCCTGGCAACCATCCACAACACCCTACTGTAATTTCACTACGGTGAGTTTTACACTGGCAACAGCTCTTGCATTTTTTTCATAAAATGTTGAAATCTGTCGGAAACTGTTAATGTTTCAAAACCGATCTAAGACAAAGGCTTGCGCTTTGATGCATTATATCTAATTTTGTTCAAAGAGGAAGCTCTGTCCTCCCGGTTTCTGCTGGCTCATGTGAAGGTCACTGGCTAACGATGTTACAACTTCAATCCAAACACAAAGCAATACATCAGTGGGCAAGAGCAGAACAGATTCAATTTGATGTCATTAGCTGACCAAGATGAGAGAAGGAAATTTACCTTTAACAAGATTAATGGCCAATTACAAGGACATCCCATTAATTTCAGAAAGTTCACTGATTTACAGTGGCATTGACCTGAAATAGCATCAAAGATTCTGCTGAGATTCTGTCAGTTTGTAGTCCTAGCAATCGCTTTCTCACTGTTAACACGTCATGTGCGAGCATGAAGATATTGGTTCAACAGCCAGTCACATGATTATGTTGAAAGCATCAATTCAAAATAATGTGTCATTTAGAATATATCCAGATCAGAATCATGTTTATATGGCAAGTTATAAATCTTAACCTGTCATTAAGTTCTACATATCCACTCAACTTGCATGTTTGCTAAAGATTTGGGCTAATTTGGTGATGTTGTCAGCTACCAAAGAGAGTCTAGTTCTCCCAGCTCTGTTTAAGACATTTTGCCATGTTTAAATAGCAACATTTGGCAGATTTTCCCAAATTAGGTTCCATTGCATTCCATGAAGCACTAAAGGATTTCGAGGATTCAAATCATGCAAGGTAGCATCGCTAAAAGTAGAAAAGCTAATAGTTTAACCACATTTATTGGTAGCGAGGTGCTAATGTACTGTACAGTCTGACTTCTGTTTGAATTAGAATGAATATCCCTTTTGAATCTGTTCTTTTCAATGAATCGTTCAATGTGATCTGAATCATTGAAGTCATGTTGGCAGTGGCAGAAAGGTTTAAAATATAGCTTTCTAAGCTGGAAACTACTCTAGGTTTTTTTAAAAGTTGTTAGCTACAATGAAAGCTATAGTGACAAGAAGTAGAAGCTCTTCATTAAAGCCACCAAAGAAAGCAATAGTTCAATACTTTTTAAACATACAGATATCACGTTATGTAGTTATATTCAAATCTGTATTCCTTTGTGATTATTTATTTATATATATATATATATATATATATATATACAGTCATGGCCAAACAACCTTGGCAAATATGATCAAAGAAGACTGTGAAATCTAATCTGCATTGTTAATCCTTTTGATCTTTTATTTAAAAAAAATCACAAAAATCTAACCTTTCATTGGATAATACTAATTTAAAATGGAGGGAAATATAATTATGAAATAAATGTTTTTTTTCTCAAATACACATTGGACACAATTATTGGCACCCCTAAAAATTCTTATGATTAAAATATCTCTGAAGTATATTCCCATTCATATTCACAATTTTGAGCACTCCAGGGTGATTATGAACATGAAATTATCCAGCCATGGCTTCCTGTTTCACAGAAAAATAAATAGGAGGAAAAACAAAGCCCAAATTCCCTTAATCATCCATCACAATGAGAAAAAACAAAGAATATATTTCTGATGTGCAGCAAAAGATAATTGAGCTTCACAAATTAGTGAAGTGGCTTTAATAAAAGAGCTAGAGCAGTGAAAATTCCCATTTCCACCATCAGGACAATAATTAAGAATTTCCAATCAACATAAAATGTTATGAAACTGTCTGGAAGAGGATGTGTGTCTATATCGTCCTAATACACGGTGAGAAGGAGAGTTTGAGGGGCGAAAGACTCGCCAAGGACCACAGCTGGAGAATTACAGAAAATAGTTGAGTCTCGGGGTCAGAAAACCTTAAAAAACAATTTGCCAAACAGCACCTACATCACCACATGTTGTTTGGGAGGGTTTCAAGAAAAAATATCCTAGCTCATCCCAAAACAAACTCCAGCATATTCAGTTATCAGACACGACTGGAACTTCAAATAGGACTGGTTTCTATGGTCAGATGAAACAAAAAAATTAGCTTTTTAGCAGCAAACACTCAAGATGGGTTTGGTGAACACAGGGATAAAAAGTACCCCATGTTTACAAAGAAATATGTGACCAGTGCTGGCAAAATGCACACATTTTCAAATATGAGTTCTTTGTCATTTAAAATACCTTCAAAATGATATATGACTTGTTGGAATCAGATAAAAAAATGACTGAGCTACAGCCGTTTGAAGGCAATAGAAGCAGCAGATCTGATTTTGAGAAAAAATCGAGTGAAAGATTCCAAAGCAACGTTGCATATTTTCCTCCAATTCTTTTCTTAATAATAATGACTATATTATTAATCACAATATTGCTATTTTTATTTTATCTTTGTTATTAAAAACAAGATGCAAATAAACAGTATTTAATCAAGAGCAGCGAGTGATTCTGTCTTTTCTTTTAATGTAACATTAAGACCTACTGTAATGCATGGATCAAATATAATGTTACACATCAGATTTTCCCCCAACTATTAACTAAACGTTCATGTCAGTCATAACAGATTATGATGTGAATCTCGCCAATACATATTTCGCAATAATGTACTTTATAAGGGAAATCGGGCGCTCGCGGAAAGGCACGTCTTATGCACTTATGCTTTGCAAATGTCAGTCAGCACGATCGTCATCAGCATGGGTTTAAAAATCATATTTCACTGGTTTGGACTCATGTCATCGAGAATCCGATATGAATATTAACAAAGCTGGAATGGTGAGGTGTTCAAAAAGTATTGAATAAAAGGGTGCCAATGTATATTGTACATTTATTTCATAATGATATTTCCCCCTGTTTGAAAGGTTAGATTTTTGTGATTTTTTAAAATAAAAGGTCATAAGGATTAACAATGCAGATTAATTTTCACAGCCTTCTTTGATCATATTTACCAAGGGTGCCGATATTTTGGCCATGGCTGTATGTATGTATACAGTCGGGAAGTCGTGGCCTAATGGTTATATCGGACTGAGTCGGACTCGTAATCCAAAGGTTGTGGGTTCGAGTCTCGGGCCGGCAGGGATTGTAGGTGGGGGGAGTGAATGTCCAGCGCTATCTCCACCCTCAATACCACGACTGAGGTGCCCTTGAGCAAGGCACCGAACCCCCAACTGCTCCCCGGGCGCCGCAGCATAAATGGCTGCCCACTGCTCCGGGTGTGTGTTCACGGTGTGTGTGTGTTCACTGCTGTGTGTGTGCACGATGGATGGGTTAAATGCAGAGCACGAATTGCGAGTATGGGTCACCATACTTGGCAGTATGTCACTTCACTGTTCACTGTATGTATATATATATATATATATATATATTATGTTTCTTAACATACTTAAGTAGAGTTTTAAAAAGTGCACTTTATAGTAAATTAAAAATGAACTGTGATGTGTTACTTGATTTTACATTTGAAGTTAATATATTTTGAAAGTAATAATAATTGGAAACATTAGATCATTTTCAGATCATTTTCAAACATTTAAGGTTACAGTAGTACTCAACACTGATTAATGGCAGGAGGCACATCAAAAACAGGCAAAGGAATAAATTCATATTATTCAACATTTCCTAGCTTTTTGCTTTATTTAAATCCAACCCCCTTTGTAATCATTAACATTTCCATAAATAACTAATTTAATTACACTTTTTTTCTCTCTCAGTAACTGTAATATGTGACCCTGGAGCACAAAACCAGTTTTAAGTTGCTGGGGTATATTTGTAGCAATAGCCAAAAATACATTGTATGGGTCAAAATTATCGATTTTTCTTTTATGCCAAAAATCTTTAGGATATTAAGTAAAGATTATGTTGCATTAAGATATTTTGTAAATTTATTACCGTAAATATATCAAAACTTAATTTTTGATTAGTAATATGCATTGCTAAGAAGAACTTCATTTGAACAACTTTAAAGGTGATTTTCTCAATATTTCGATTTTTTTGCACCCTCAGATTCCAGATTTTCAAATAGTTGTATCTCAGCCAAATATTGTCCTCTCCTAACAAACCATACACCAATGGAAAGCTTATTTATTCAGCTTTCAGGTGATGTATAAATCCCAATTTCGAAAAATTGACACTTAAGACAGTTACATTTATTTTGTAATTAAATTATGTAACGCCATGTTTAACATGTAACTAGCTACATGTTAAACATTACATTCTGTTCACACTCAAGTATACTATTTTCAGAAAAAGTACACGTTGTTAAAGTGTACTCTTTTTTTTTCAGATGGGTTTATCTGGTCTGATGAAAATGCATATACATAGTAGACCAAATAAAAGCAAGAACTTGTGGTATTGATATGCAAAAATTGACTTTGGAGTGCATATGGTATACATGTGTTTGGGTGCATATTATACACATTTTTCGAGTACATATGATACGCATCTACCCCATAACCCTAATCCTACCCGCTGAGTAGCATATACTCGCCAAAATCCATTTTGGTGTATCAATACCACGAGTTTTTGTTTAGTTTTTGTTTTGTTTTGTCTATTTTTACGCACTTTCATGAGATCGGGTTGTTATCTGGCACAAAAACTATGGATCTTAATTAGGGTAACAACCTTAAACTTAAATACTAGGCCATAATTTGGTTCATTCTAGTTATTACTTCGTCAACTTTGCTAGCTATCATGCTAACAAATCTCAGCCATGAACAGTTCGCAGCCAAAGTTGTAATCTACTAACTTGTACTGTACAGTCAAAGCTGCCTGGCCAGATAAAGCAGATAATCTCCTCGGTTTGAAGATTGCAGCATTGTGGCGTCAGGCAGAGGTTGTGGGCTAGTATGTTGGGTGTATATGCCCTTGGGCTCAGGGATTGTGGATTAGTTGGATTTTCTGAGCGGATTTCAACAGGAGCCGCAGTGAGTCATCAGTTCCTTTAGCCGTCTGAAGATCTGGGGCCGTAGAGTCGGCGGAGCTTGGCTTTGCTCGAGGCCTTACCTGGCGATGCCAGAAATGAGATGTCCGGCACTCATCTCCGACCTCTAAAGAGAAGTTAATAAGGCTTACCCTTAAATGAATTGCTGCCACGGCACAATTATTGTAATTCCAGTCTGCACAAACAAGAGTCGATTGAAAAGAGACGAGGGGCCTTCGAAGAAGCTAAATGAACACATTTAAAGAAATCCAATATGAAAAACAAATAAGCACTTTGATATAACAGATGATGTGCAAGAACTCTTCACCAGGCTCAAATAAAAAGCAAAATGCTCAGGATTTGTAATATTCCATTCAATAATCAAATTATTGGACCAGGTAAACGTCCAGAGTTCAGGTAGCACATTTCTCATAAAACCCCTAAGACTTAAAATGGTCAAATGCAATGATTCTCATTTTTTTGAAAGTATAGCACCCACCATGATATCTGACCTGTCTGTCTTATTTGGGTTTTCAACAGAAGAAAGAAATTCATACAGGTTTGGTGCAACTTCAGAGTGAGTAAATGATAACAGGATTACATTTTTTGACTGAGCTTTCCCTTTAAACCCCATGTTATTCCAGCAGTATCACCCCAGTGATAATGTTCTTTGCTGACACAAATTCCTCCGGTCCTGGCTGCGTAACGATAAATAAAGATTCTATTCTATACGGGATGGATAAGAAGAGAAAGCATGTTCTCCCGGTGACAGAGTGGGAATGGAGAGGTAGAGCAAGCTCACAGCTTTATTAGGAAGCGCTGGAGATTGATTTCCTGTCAGAGTTGGGAAGAGATTGATGGGGGTTTGGGCGATGGTGCGGGTGGGTGTCTACGGCAGCACCAGTGTCTGAGAACTCCAGAACCGTGCTTAGCAGTTTCTTTATAATGAACACATTAGTCTACAGCTTCTTATCCATATTTGATGAGTATCTCAGAGATAATTAAACGCTTCGGTCCAACCATCCCACCATCTTTTGGCTTATTTCACGCGCTGCGAACTGCGCAGGTCAAAGTCTCCTGGATAATGGCAGGCCTTCACCTCCAATAGGCACTCTAGATCTCACAGGGCTGAAACAAATGGATGGCCCACATCTAAACTCTAACATGTTTAGGATCCATTTACGTCTATTTGGCTCCCGTTGGTATCGATCTGCTCTATTTAATTTCTGCTTCTAATGAAGCTGCTTTTAAAGAGCTTCTGTCATTATGTACAGTGCTTACAAAAAAAAGCCTATTAACACTTACTCAAAATGTGCTGTATAACATCCAAATGGACGTTGTTTACACAATTTTGATCATCATTTATTGTCACCTAGGTCACCAATAGCCAAATGTTGATTATTGGCTATTTAGTCACTGTTTTAGTCTGCTTTTCGTAAAATGCCACATTTCTAAAATCTTGCCAATAGTTAACACAGTTTAATAGCGTTTAACATAATTAAGATGACTCCTATTCAGGTCAGGCTTCATCCAAGATGTAGACGAGTTTGTTTCTTCATCAGATTTGGAGAAATGTAGCATTACATCACTTGCTCACCACTGGATGCTCTGCAGTGAATGGGTGCCGTCAGAATGAGAGTTCTAACAGCTGATAAAAACATCACAATAATCCACACCACTCCAGTCCATCAGTTAATGTCTTGAGAAGACAAAAGTTGCACGTTTATAAGAAGCAAATCCATCATTACAGTTTTTCTCAGTTGCTTTGGTGCATTTCTCAGAACAGAAATGAAATTTTCAAAACTACTTGTTCAACCTCCACATCATCTAGTCACTTGTGCACATCATAAAAGCAGTGTCTCATTCTTTTGAACAAGTTACGATTGCTTTGGTACATTCATGCAACTGATTATGTACATTTGTCTGCGGTTTCCTACATTATCAGCTGCTATTGTCATGTTGCTCAAAATGTATTATATAGTTCTCTGTGCTATTGTCTTACCCCTCAAAACATCTAGTCATTAGTTCATCGTATAAGTCATTAAATGTCAAGCATATTTTCTACACATCTCTATTAGACTTTTTGTAAATTTGCCATGAATTGTGCAAGTGACTTTCACTAATGAAGACAATATAAATCAACCAATTATAAACCAATTCTCTGAAATAGCTCAAAGGTGCATTTCATGACCCTTCAATTGGAAAGCATATATAGACAGAGGACAACACAAAAGTTACAAATTCTGACGATGGATGAACATCCAGAAAACGATCAGGGTCAACAGTCGAGAGGAAGAAGAGGAGTAAGGATGCATGGAAGTGTATTGAGGCAAAACAGAGGAAGAGGAAGAAGAGGCCAAGGACAGAGGTGCATATCAGATGAAATAATGTTGTCAATCATGACCTTACAATGGCTGAAGGGTGCAGATAAAAATTGGGAGATCGACCATATCCTCAATAATTCAAACGTTTTGAAACAGTCTCTTTCAATCAATATCCCACATACAGTAATGAGTAAATTTGTCCTTTTGAAATGAATATATGGCATAGATAAGAAGTGCAGCCTTCTGCATTTCAGTACAGTAACTGTTGTCATAGTTTACATCAGGTAATACTACTGTAACACTGTTACATTTCACACTACTTTACATGTAATACATTCGTACAAAAATAAATGTACTGTATGAATACAAATGTTTATAATATTTTTTTTCTATGTACTATTGACTCTTCACAACAAATATCAGATTTTTTTTATAAAACCTTAATTTCCATGTTTGACTGTCATGGTGAAAAAACAAGTAAACATTTTGGCCAGTGTGGCTCACATGATGACAAAAATACTTAATATTTTGGTGGCCTCGGCCAAATTACTGACACGATAACTAGGTTTTGAAGCATGAATGAAATGTTTTGGGTGAGTAACTACATTTTGCAGACATGCAATAAAGTTCTGAAGTTCCAGCAAACAGTCGTGACATTTGCACTCTCAGTTTAGAGAATGTTAAGACAAATGTGCCAAAGCAATTGAGAAAAACTGTAAGACGTTTTAAACTTCAAAATGTTGTTTCCGGTTCAAATACGAGTCTATGATCCATAATAATGCTTCCTTTAATGAAAAAGTACATCTGTTGTTGTCCTCTCACGTCAAAATATACCTGTTTACAATTAAATACACCAACAGTTTTGGACACTTTTCATTTGTAAGCAGTGCTTGATCTGTGCAGATTTTGCTCCTGATTCAGACTAGATGATTTTATCACTGAGGAAAGCAATATTAAGGACTCGTTTAAAGTTAAAATGTCTTAATGATGGATTTGTTTCACACAAATACACAGCTTTTGGCTTCTCAAGATGTTAATTGATGGACTGGAGTGGTGTGGATTATTGTGATGTTTTTATCAGCTGTTTGGTCTCTCATTCTGACGGCACCCATTCACATCCATTGGTGAGCAAATGAAGTGATGTTGCATTTCTCCAAATCTGATGAAGAAACAAACTCATCTCCATCTTGGATGGTCTGAGGGTGAGTAAATCTTCAGCAAATTGTCATTTTTGGGTGAAATGTGCCTTTGAACGAGCTACAGAATCAAAACAGCTACACAAAGGTTGAAAACAAACTACCACATACGAAGAGGTGCCACATATTAAAACATGTTTAGCCTAGTCTTCTCAGTTTCCTGATTCAATAACAGGCAGTAGGTGTGTGTGAGTGTGTGCATGTCCATGTGCGCTCTCAATGCTAATAAAAATCCAGGATGTGGAAGGGGTCCCGTTGTAGACTCCGGTCCTCCACATGTTTTACAAGGGGACCTGGAATGCGATGTGGGCCCTCAGATGCTTTTAACAGTGGGGCCGCAGGCCAATAGGGAAGGGCGGCACTCGAAATGGGAAACAGGCAGCTGTAAGTTCTTACAGGCTACGCTTGAGTAAGTGCAGAAAGACCGGCCGTGAGGTGACTGCAAAAAACAGGGTTAAATCTGCAGTATATTTCCGTCCTCCACTAGCCCACACCACATGCCAAACACACAGAAACGCTTCTCATCCAGCCACAGCACATCAGGCCCAAGTTTCAGATTAGATCTCAGACACTTCAGAATTCATCATTAATGCAAAATGAAACTACGAGGCTCTGGAGCGAGTAATTGGATGAAACTTTAAAGCACATTTTAGAGCTTTCAGGCCTGACTTCATTTTATGGTAAAGATTATCGATGGAAGGAGGAAGCCATGCTAATTTATACCTTTGAAAGGCGGCCCTCTTTACTGATAAAAGAGTGTATTAAAACTCAAGCTTTTCTCAGAGCTTAAAAAAGTAAGACTTTTCCTTAAGTTTCAAGATAGTAACTGGGTGGAAAGACGTCTCCGCACTAAACGGTGTCATCCGACCTCTAGGTAATCTATTTTCATGGAACTGTATTTTCATTTTGTTGATGTCAGTGCTCTGAGTTAATACCTGTGTGACTGCTGCTTAATCAAATAGCTGTTTAAAGGCACTCCGAGCGCGCTGACCTGAAAACAACATGCTGCCTGATTTCAAGATGCATACCTGAGATTTTAAGAGGTATTAAGATTTTAAAAATTATAATATAATAGATTTTTGTTTCAAATTATTAATTATACATTTCATTTGTTATAGTAACTGTATCATAGTAACCATAATGGCAGGTGTTGTACTATATTATTGTACAAAATTGAATAATAATAATAATAATAATAAAAACAAACAAACAAGCAAATTAATAAATCAATAAAGAAATTAATTCATTTCTCACAACCTTTATTGTCAATATTGGCCTTTATTCTTTCTTTCTTTCGTTTTTTTATTTTTTTTGTCAAATGAGCAAGTCACACCGTGTTGTTTTCAGTGATGACGAGGCTTGACCTTTACTCTGAGCTTCTCCACACACAGTGCACACAGTATAAGGCAGGAGTGTGTTAAGCTGTGTAATGTTGTTTCATAAACAGAGCCGGTTGACGGATGGGGCTCTTCATGTGATCCGGTGCAGCACTGCCACGCAGGACCTCTTGATTTAGAGGAATAAATCTGTCCATTATCGTTACTTCTAATTCTGGTGTTCGTAATGCTGGTGTAATGGGATCCTAGACCATAAATGAGGGAGTCGAGCGGCTGTTTAACAGAGCCTCAACCCATAATCTCTGCACACGGGAAATTATGTGCTTAAAACGCTGCGTTATTAATCAAAGGCAGACGAGAGAGACTGTGAGTCCCTTCAGGGAGAACAGGGAGCACATTTGGTAGCATTTAGTCGGCTGTGATGCATCTAACTGCTAGAGGTGTGCATTATGAGATATCGGCCTTTAGCGTTTCCTTGTTAATGAATTGCAAAGTTTTCCCATCCGCAGATGAAGCAGAAGCTGAATGTTTGTTTCATTTTGGGGTTTTTTTTTTCCCAGAACAGGGAAGCTGTTGAAACACGGGCCTGACATTTTATCCCGCGCCGGGCGGCTCATCTGTCTTGCACGCTGGCAGGGCGAGGTGTGTGTGTGTGTGTGTGTGTGAGTGTGTGAGACGCTGTATCCGGCCTCTAGAATCAGAGCGGAGATGTTCTTGTTTGTCCTTCTGCCCCAGAGATCAATGAATATGCATGAAAAATGTCTTTCTTTACAGAGGTTTGGTGGTGTATTGCAACTTTTGAAAAACATACATATATGTATATAAAGTACAGTTTATTATCCATCTAAAATAATGCATTAATGTTTCAACCTTCAGACATCAACAAAACAGCGTGGAAATAAAATATCAAGTTCACTAGAGAAATTAAGTCTAGAGAGGAGCATTTCACGAAATATTACACTATATACTCAATATATTTTACTAAACCTGTTAGTCTTAATTATTTAAAGTAAGCATGTACTAGCATATACAAATACATAATATAAAAAAATTTAATATTCGCACTGTGTCCTATATTCTACTGGAATATATATATGAGTTATTCTTCATATAATCACTTCAGTAGCTGCGTTTCCATTACCCTTCACATTATGCAAATTAAAATTGCCAATTGAATGGAAACATCAATTTCGCAAAAACTCCCATATATTGCAAAAAAGTTGTTATGCTCCCATAAGGTGGTTTTTCAAGCAGTTTGAAAAAGGAATATTTCGCAAAACTGCATTGTAAACAGGTTTTGTTTTTTTCAGAATTACAAGTGTTTTTGAAAAGTGTTTTTTTCAGAAGCGACTGTCTGCACTGCTTCACTAAAGATACATCCCTATGTCTAAAAATAATGACTAGTGTGGTGGCTGAGATGTACGTAAACCTACCAACACCACATGCCATAATTTATCACAAGAGGAAAAAATGTTAGTCGCATAACATTGGTATTATATTAATGGGAATATTTTTTTTATCATTTTTTTGCACAAATGTGTAATGGAAATGCAGCTTGTTGATGAGAAAGGCTGTATTTCAGACAGCAGTCACTAAAGGAGTTTACAAACTGATGGATCTGAGCATCTCCTGGTACTGCTGGACTGTTCAATCCCTGAGTCATAAACTATACGTATATGATGATATTAAGAACACAAACAGTGCTCTTTTAGGAAGATGGCCCAGATCCAGAGCAGACAAATTATTCACCATCTCCATAACACATAAGCAGCGTTCAGAGGCCTACATTCATCTCAGCACTTGCTTAGTGTGTTTCAGCACTTCATCTATCACAAAAACGGCTCATGGACCGTGTTTACAAAATATGCAGCCTTCAGGAAACGGATATTACCATAAAGTGTTTCTGTCAAGACAATATATTTAATTAATAATAAATCCATGAGGTAAAATGCATTCTGCAACTTCTGTGATTTTTTATCTTCTTGGCTTTGTGTAGTTTATATCGCGCCAGCCAACATCCCGGTAATGTCGAATTAATCTGATGAATCTGCTGCTGCTGTAAATCAGTTCAAAAGTCTTCATGGCCCCAACAGACGTCCCAAACATACATTCCCAGTGATTCCTAAACCACACTGTGACCGACAGCTGGTTACGCAGTTACTAGTCATTTAGTATACGCTACTGACTGCACTGATGGCAGAAAGCGTTCCCTGTTTCTCAGGAGCACAACACTGATGGATCTTCAGCTGCTGTACCTGGGATTTGACTTTGACCTTGTTGACTGCAATCTGGATCAACCGCTTCAATCAGAACTGGCTGCGGTTCACCGTGCTAGAGATCGCCGTGATGCCAATACCTAGAAAATAAAAAACACAGTAGGCCGAATGAGAGAGTGGTGAGGACACACAAATTAATGTAGCTTATTGTTAAACACTACCGATTATTTATGTAGTGCATATTTTATGTAATGAGCTGTATATGTGGGGCTGGTTGTCACATGGTGTAGACAAAATGGTTTTAACTTTGAGAATTTAAATTTAGTTTTTTACAACATAAAATACCATATATTATCACATACTTTTGTGATAATATGACATACATTTTGACAAGAGTCAACTGGATAATGAAGTTAGATTTTAAGTAAAAGTTTGATATGGGACAGTAATAACTAATATAAAATATGTATATGATATATTAATAATGTATACTTCAGCATAATTCAATCATTATTATATTATTGTCAGGGAGTCTCTGTCACCAGTCATCAGCTCTGGACTCCATGTCCCAGAATCCTCCCCGGCTCACACCTGTTCTCAGTCACGATCACCATCACTTCTGTTCTGATTCCCTGCACCTGTCATCAGCAATCGAGACGCTAAGCACGCTCTTTCCACTCACTTCTACCATTCACTACCCAGAACTTTATGAGTTTGTCTGTATGCTTCTTACCTGTCTTTACTTACCTCCAGATTCCTGATTCGAGGTTGTTCTCCTCCGCACCTGGATCACGAACTCCCCATGAACCTGCACAGAAACCAAACATCAGTATTCAACTAAGAATCATTGAACTTTCTATTGGATTCTCACCTGCCTTGCTCCAAACGATCACCCCTTGCTCCTCATGTAAATAAACTTGCATGTCTTTCACTTACCTGTTGTCTCCAGCTTGATTTGTGACCATTATATTATATTATATTTTATTAATTATCACTGTTCAAAAGTTTGGCTTCAAATGGTTTTATTTATTCATTTAGTTATTTATTTTAAGTCTTCTAGGCTCAGGGTGTATTTGTTTGATTACAAATACAGTAAAAATATTGTGAAATATTATTGCAATTTAAACTATCTGTTTTCTAGTGTTATATCATTTAAAATGTAATTTATTCCTGTGATCAAAACTGAATTTTCAGCATCATCACTCCAGTCTTCAGTGTCACGTCTGTGTGTGGAGCACAAAAGCAGTCATGAGTAGCACGGGTATATTTGTAGCAATAGCCAACAATACATTGTATGGGTCAAAATTATTGATTTTTCTTTTATGCCAAAAATCATAAGGATATTAAGTAAAGATCATGTTCCTTGAAGATATTTTGTAAATTTCCTACTGTAAACATATCAAAACCTAATATTTGATTTGTAATATATTTTGCTAAGAACTTCATTTGGACAACTTTAAAGGAGATTTTCTCAGTATTTAGATTTTTTGCACCCTCAGATTCCAGATTTTCAAATAGTTGTATCTCAACCAAATATTGTCCTCTCATAACAAACCATACATAAATGGAAAGCTAATTTATTCAACTTTCAGATGATGTCTAAATCTCAATTTTTTAAATTGACCCTTCTGACTGGTTTTATGTATGTACAGTATGTGCATATATATATATTAGGGCTGTCAACGTTAATGCGTTAACACATGCAATCAATCTAAAAAAATGTACGCGTTAATATTTTTTTTTACGCAAATTAATAGTTTGATAAGGTTTGACCTCAACTTCTTGCCGTCATCGCTGCACGGAAGGTAATTATTGCCTGTGTCTCAATGTGCACACTATCCATTCTAAATTCTATTTGATATTAGTTACTATTTTCAGTACTGTTTAGGGCAGATAGTATGCACATTGGGACGCAGGGATTGTGTGATTATGAGGTGCCAGGCTAGACAAAAGTGAAGCGAACGCAGAGAGAGAGAAAGAGAGTGCGCGAGGGAGACCGAGTGTGTCTGAGAAAGAGAGAGAGCGACAGTGCACGAGAGATATACATTCATATGTGATAAGGTTTACAGCAAACCAGTGAACTACTTTTATAATGTACCACGGCCGCCCAAAGTGTATATATACACATGTGATCGCAAAAGGAAGTTATTACAGACACTCAATGGTGGTTTAAAGTGAGTTCTGAGTAAAAGTGTACTATTAATCTCATAAATTGTTTTATGTAGCATGATGCTAATGTTGGCTCTAAAGCACCTGCAGAACAGGTCCAATGCATTTTGTCATAATACTTCATGTAAGGTCGCAAGAAAATGTTTTGTTGTATTTATTTAGATATACGTTTGATAATAGTCGGGTAAATGTATACTGGGATTGAAGCGATGTGGCTTGGTAAACGTTTTATTACCAGTATAAAGGCTGATAATGGCTGGAAAAAAAAAATAATAATAATAAGGATTAGGTGTGAACGGTTCTGTTTCCTTAAACTAGTTTGTCATGCATTTCTTTATTTCAACACATTTACAGGTAAATCCTAGTATTTTAAATTTGCAATTATTCAAGTTTAATCATAGTCATGGACGCGATAATTTTTTTTAATCGATTGACAGCACTGGTATATATATATATATATATATATATATATATATACATATATACATATACAGTGGGCACGGAAAGTATTCAGACCCCCTTCAATTTTTCACTCTGTTATATTGCAGCCATTTGCTAAAATCATTTAAGTTCATTTTTTTTCCTCATTAATGTACACACAGCACCCCATATTGACAGAAAAACACAGAATTGTTGACATTTTTGCAAATTTATTAAAAAAGAAAAACTGAAATATCACATGGTCCTAAGTATTCAGACCCTTTGCTCAGTATTTAGTAGAAGCACCCTTTTGATCGAATGCAGCCATGAGTCTTTTTGGGAAAGATGCAACAAGTTTTTCACACCTGGATTTGGGGTTCCTCTGCCATTCCTCCTTGCAGATCCTCTCCAGTTCTGTCAGGTTGGATGGTAAACGTTGGTGGACAGCCATTTTTAGGTCTCTCCAGAGATGCTCAATTGGGTTTAAGTCAGGGCTCTGGCTGGGCCATTCAAGAACAGTCACGGAGTTGTTGTGAAGCCACTCCTTCGTTATTTTAGCTGTGTGCTTAGGGTCATTGTCTTGTTGGAAGGTAAACCTTCTGAGGTCCTGAGCACTCTGGAGAAGGTTTTCGTCCAGGATATCCCTGTACTTGGCCGCATTCATCTTTCCTTCGATTGCAACCAGTCGTCCTGTCCCTGCAGCTGAAAAACACCCCCACAGCATGATGCTGCCACCACCATGCTTCACTGTTGGGACTGTATTGGACAGGTGATGAGCAGTGCCTGGTTTTCTCCACATACCGCTTAGAATTAAGACCAAAAAGTTCTCTCTTGGTCTCATCAGACCAGAGAATCTTATTTCTCACCATCTTGTGGTCCTTCAGGTGTTTTTTTGTGTCTTGCACTGAGGAGAGGCTTCCGTCGGGCCACTCTGCCATAAAGCCCTGACTGGTTGCAGTGATGGTTGACTTTCTACAACTTTCTCCCATCTGCCGACTGCATCTCTGGAGCTCAGCCACAGTGATCTTTGGGTTCTTCTTTACCTCTCTCACCAAGGCTCTTCTCCCCCGATAGCTCAGTTTGGCCGGACGGACAGCTCTAAGAAGGGTTCTGGTCGTCCCAAACGTCATCCATTTAAGGATTATGGAGGCCACTGTGCTCTTAGGAACCTTAAGTGCAGCAGAATTTTTTTTGTAACCTTGGCCAGATCTGTGCCTTGCCACAATTGTGTCTCTGAGCTCTTCAGGAAGTTCCTTTGACCTCATGATTCTCATTTGCTCTGACATGCACTGTGAGCTGTAAGGTCTTATATAGACAGGTGTGTGGCTTTCCTAATCAAGTCCAGTCAGTATAATCAAACACAACTGGACTCAAATGAAGGTGTAGAACCATCTCAAGGATGATCCGAAGAAATGGACAGCACCTGAGTTAAATATATGAGTGTCACAGCAAAGGGTCTGAATACTTAGGAGTAAATACAGAATACTTACAGTACAGAATACTTAGTTTTTCTGTCAATATGGGGTGCTGTGTGTACATTAATGAGAAAAAAAAAAACTTAAATGATTTTAGCAAATGGCTGCAATATAACAAAGAGTGAAAAATTTAAGGGGTCTGAATACTTTCCATACCCACTGTATATATGTATACATATAGATATACATACATACTCTTGCAGTAATCCTTCCTCATTGTCACACAGCTGCTTTTATTTAGTTTTGAGCTGTAGAAAAGCCAAACTCCGTGCAGTGTGAATAAAATATATAAACCGCTAACCCCACTGGACTAGTGAAGTGTTGCACGAGTGAAAGCATGTCACGTATGTGTTTGTGGTTTTTGCATGGATGCCCTTCAGTCAGAATAATAGCATGTATAAATGAGATGAGCGATGTTTTAAAACCAGCATCTCTGTAGAATACATATGCGAAATGTACACGAATGTGAAAAATTAAAAATGGCACTTCATGTCAAAAATATTGCAGATACACTGCAGAATTTGATTTCATGTAGAGTTTAGGAATCTGTTTCCTCCTGATCTGACACTTAAAAATGACTTTCATTGATGGAATTTAATACATTTGTATTAGAATTAGTATTATTTAGTTTATTTTTTGTTTGTTTTTTGTTTTATGTCTGCATAATATTTGGCAAATTAAATATATGTCAATTTATTATAAAAGGCAGTTATAGATAATAGTTGATGTCAGTTGGTAAAGTGTTGTGTTCCTGAGGTTGTTCATTCATATGTATGAGCTGACCTGAAGACTAAGACCCTTGCAGGTGTGTTTGGGCCCCAGATTGAAAACACACCTGTTCTTATAATCTCACCAATTAACATTCACTCTCAAACTTGTATCTGGTTTCACCAGAACTTGTGAATATCGCGGCTGTATAAAGTGTGTCGCAATGTTCAATCTCTTTATCTGTGAAACAGGAGATGGATGCTAATTCATTTGCTAGAGCAGAGCTCAAAAACGCTCACAGTGCTCAATTCAGTGCTGGTGGAGTGAATTTTAATGGATGTTTTTGGAGCCACTATTATAGATGCATTTATGCCTGAATTGTAGGTAGTAACAGTGTAATTACAGTGTAATTGCATGGTACTTGAATCTTTAGAGTAGATTTTAGTTTATATAAATATTTTAATTTCTGTCTAATTTTAATTTCAAATGACTGTTCACAAAGACCCGCCCTCCTTAGTTACTGTTGCTATCCCTGACAACCATTGCCACTCTCACACTACACTCATGTTCTCACGCAATGAAAACTACATCGCAGAGCAAAGAGAAAACTGACAACACACCGACAGAGAAGACAGAGCAGGTTACTTCTGATATGAAACTCTGGACTCTCAGCCTTCAAATATTGTCATTTTTAAAGAAATTCAAACAATAAATAACCTTTTTGTGTCTCAGTTCAAACACGTGAACAGATCGTCGTTTCATATTTATGTAAAGCACAAAATGAACATGAATAAACATCAGAAAGTATTTTATTTCAACCGCAGAACACACCATTTTTCAAGTGTAAGTCCACCGAAGTTAGTCTGCTCTCCTGTCTGATTTGTGGTTAAGGCTAGAAGAGATACAACTGTGGCTACTGGGCATGCGCACTTACATATTTTCAGAGCCAACAATATAATGTGAAACCTAGGAAAACTGTTTAAAAAGCACATGGCGCCATAGTTTAATCACTTTAGAGTGTCACAATGTGTCACGCTCTGCTACTGTGTTGGAGACGAAGGAGCGCGGAAACGAAGGAGATTCCCATTCAACAGTCTTTGTTAATCCAAATAAAGCCACAAAGGTAACAAGCAGGAAACACACACGTGGCAAGGGGGTTTTATGTACAATGCAGGACCATAAAGACAAGGAAACACAGGGCTTAAGAACACTGGGTAATTACTAAAACACAGCTGAAACAAATGAACATAATTGCAACTAAATGAGGACAGGAAACAGGAAGGACCAAATTAGGGCATAAGGGAGCACAAGGGGAACAAAACACAAGACATAATAAATGGGAAGATGACATGAAGCGACGCGAGGTTAGCTGCATTGAAAACAGATGAGCGCACATGTGCATATACAGCTCCCGATCAGGGCGAAGTTCACAGGACTTTGTCAACAGAATGATAAGAGCACACGTTTTAAGATATTATTTTATTACTTCACACTCAGTACTTTAACTAATTTGGTAAGCCATGCATACAGCGCCGGACATGACAGGGTTTCTGGCACGCAAAACAAGTATTTAAATGAATTCCTTAACTTATTACCATTACTGTGGCAGCCAACAACAGCAGAGCTTAACCCTCTGCAAATTTTTATATTTAGTTATACTGAAAAAGTTTCAATTCAGTCTATCTTTTTCACCTCATTTTAACATGGAGTTCTATGGAGACCAGCCATCGATGTGGGTGAAGATGGCGGATAGCAGCAGCGGCATATAATATCCACGTTCTGATTGGTCAGATCGCCTGTCAATCATGCTCTTTGCGAACGGTAATTTATTCAGTTTTCATATTATTATAATTTTTTTATATATTATTATTATTGTTATTATTATTATTTATTTTTTTGCTTTAGCTATGATTGTAATTTTCTTTCTTGTATTTGTCTATTTGTTTATTTATTTATTTGTTTGTTTGTTTTACACACAAACTGAAAATATTAATTGCTACATATATTATATTGCAGCCATGAAAATGTATTTTAGTTGTGTTTTTGATTATGAACAACACACCACAATCTTATGAGAAAAAAATTATAAAAAATGTATCTGTCAAAACCTGAATATAATTTTGTTTTGCTGAATTCCTATGATTTTTGTTTTATAAGACTACATGAATTTGCTACCAATTTGCCAAAACAAATTGCCAACAGAAATTGATCTCATGAGGAAACAACTTTTTATATGTAAGTTTTACATTTACTATTTACATTTTTAAGTTCTGGATAATTAGTATGAATTCATTGCAGATCATATGAAAGCGTTCAAATGAAACTACGAATTTGCCACCAATTCACCCAAATCTAAAATTTAAAACTGCCAACACAACTTTATCTCATGAGAAAACGTAACTTCTTAGTTTTACAATTTTTACGTTTTGGCGAATTTGTATGAATTTGTAGCAGATTGTATGAAAACATAAAATGAGAAGGTGAATTGGTGGCAAATCTGTACAATCTCATTTTATGTTTTTGTACGATCTGTTACGAATTCATGCGTATTTGCCAAAACGTAACTGTTTGTAACTATTTTAAGTTTTGGTGAATTGGTGGCAAATTTGCTACAAAAACTTAAAAGAGTTGTGAATAGTTACCTTTTGGTAAATACATATGTATTTGTAGCGTATCATATGAAAATGTATGGATGAAAGAATACAAATTTGCCAACAATTAGCCAAAACTTTCATGAAGTTTCATGAAATAGTTACGACTGTAAATATATAATTTTGACAAATAGCTTTGACAAATTTGTTTGAATTCATAGCAGATCATATGGAAATGTTCGAATAAAACCAATTCTCCAAAACTTAAAATGGATACAAACTGCCAACACACAAACTAACAACAAACAGACTTAATTTTATTTTTTTTTATATTTTTTTTTATGTTTTGACAAATTCGTATGAATCCATAGCAGACCATTTGGAAACATTCTAATGAGACTGTACGAATTTACCACCAAATAGCTCAAACTTAAAATGTTTATGAACTGCCAACACAACTTGATCTCATGCTAAAATTTTACTTTGTTTACAAGTTTTGCATTTTTACAAATATTACAAATGTATTTGTAGCAGATCATATAAAAACAATAAAACAAGATTGTACGAATTTGCCACCAATTCACCAAAACTTAAAATAGTTCAGTTTTGGCAAATGCATATGAATTCGTAGCAAATGAAAATATGAAAAAGTGTGAATGAGACATTACGAATTTCACACCAGTTCGCCTACACTTAGTTTCTTGAAATAGTTACAAATGCAAACATAACTCAATATCACGAGGAAACGGAACTTTTTAAATAATGATGGCCGTCTCCAGAGAACGAGGTCAGTGATATTAAGTGATACACTGATGCATTGACAAGGTGTTTTCCGTATAACATAAAAACTGCCCACAGGCGAGACTATTAGTCAGATGGATTTGTCAGGAGTGGAAATATATACCTGATGTCACTGCAATGTTTCTCCAATGTCTGTGGAGGCCAAGAGCCGTAGGATGCAAACGAAAGAGATAAAGACCAAAGCAAGTGAACGCTCGCTAAAAGGATTAGCTCTAGCTGGATGTTACAAAGCCTTAGTAAGGACATCCACATGACTCATTTTTTTATGACATTGGTATTGTTTTATTGTGTTAAAATGAAATAAAGCATTTTACAGGTCTTCATCAGAGTTTGAAGAATAACTCGATAGCTTTATCCTGTTGTTCCAAACCTGCATGTCTTTTTGTCTTCCAAGAAACAAAAAAGGAGAAATTTTGAAGAATGTCCAGTCTTCCCTTGTACAAAAACTTCCAGATCCCCTTACCATTGAAAATTTAGCACATTACATCACATTTGCTTTTGATAAATTAATAGTGATTGTGGTTTGATGTCAGGTTTGATTATATTTGGGTTTATAACTATAAATTTGGAATTTAGATATTATGGAATGTTATGGAGACGTTTTGGAATATAATTAAAGTTTTTGAATGTAATGATCTCAGATTTGGAATATAATCTGATCAAGGCATTTTTGGAGCTATTGTTCAAGTCAAATCAAGTCAAAGCTTATTTATTTGAGCACACTGAAAGCAACATACATTATCCCAAAGTGGTTCATATAATTCTGGAAATTGAACTGAATTAAAAATAACACTGGAACTGAACTTAAACTTAAATCCAAAGAAGAAATGATAAATGAATAAATAAATACTCTTTAGCATACTATTAAAAAGAGTAAACTTTATTGTGGAAATATTATATTTTAAAACAATATACTTAAGCGCAAACTGAATGCACTGTTTTTGGACACTTAATTGCAGGTTAATTATAGTTTAAACATGATTAGCTGAACTTTAGTGTGATTTTTTTGAACAACTTAAGAAGGACTTAAGTACATCTTTATATGTAAATTCATAAATATGTCTTAAAATAAGTCTTTCACTACAAATTAAATTTGTTGTAAACTAAAATATAATGTAATTTATTTTGAAACTTGTATGTCATGTATTTAAATAAATACATTTAACATATATTAACTTAAACGTAATCTCGAATGACAGTTAATATAATCAAGTACTTTACATTAATCAACACAAATAAGTGTCCTTCTTTATTAAAACTGATAAAATACTGATTTAAAATTAAAATGTTTAATTTGACATTATTACAAAGTGCACTTTTTAAAAGTCTACTTAAGTGTGTTATGAAAGTGTCTCTCCTAAGTTCACATAAATGGCACAATTAATATTACACTATCTGCAAGTACAGATTTAAAAAAAAAAAAAAACAATAACAACTTTGAAGTGCACATTCAACAAAAAAATTGCACTTCTTTTTCACAAAGGATGTCATATTGGATTGGCGTGTAAATTATTTCATTTTTTGGTGAACCAATTTAACAGCACAACCCCTTCCTGAACTTCCTGTGTGCTAGAGATAACGGAAAACCTCTTAATTTATTCAGCAAAAGAAGGAATGACGCCATACACAGCAGACAGTGTGGTGTTTGGAAATGAAATCCAGACTGGGTCTCCTGCACTCATTGTGTCATGTACAGAAGAAGAGCGCTGAACCTCTGAATTATTTGTGTTCACCTACAGGAGAAGCACAGCTACGGTTCTAAAAAGGAAACAAGATAGAGAAGCCATGGAATTCATGAAGGAGTCGTGTGAATGATGCAAGAGTAATGCCATGTCACTGCTAATACAGGAAGAGCAAAGCTCAGACACGAGTAAGACGTGCCTGTGTGGAGTGGCTCCCCGAAGTGCTGTGAATGACTGCTGGCAGATGGGCTACATGACTGGGCCAGACTGGGCCAGATGCATTGGGAACAGGAAGAGCCAGTGAGCCGGGTTTTAGATTTGAGATCACTTGATAAATCAGTCAGTGTCCTATAAAAATGTTAATCACCGTCTGGACCGGTGCTATAAATGTTTATACAAGAGGTGAGCATATTTAGCATGATCTTGACATGAACTTCTGCTATGAATTCTTGCTCTGAAAATCTGATGTGGTGTGTGCTCACTTTTCTCACTTATATGTTGTTAAATTAGAAGTTAAAAACGATTAATACTCGTATCATCAGCACCGCTTTTAATAAAAATGAAATGGCAATAAAATAACAAAAACACAAAATGTTTATTATTATTATTATTATTATCATTAACATTTTGAATGCTACTACTACTACTACAACTATTATTAATATTAATATTAATAATAGTAATAATAATGTTATCTTTGAATATTAAAATGTTATTAAAAATTAGAACAATAATAATACTAATAATGATGACGATGATAATGATAATTATTATTATTATTATTATTATTATTATTATTATGTTGTTGTTGTTGTTGTTACTGTTGTTGTTCTTCTTTGAAAATTAAAAGTTAAACTATTCAAACTCAAATTACCATCACTGTTAATAAAATATTAATAAAAGAACATCAAGATTATTAATTTATATTGTTGTTGTTGTTATGGTTGTTAATTTTAAAAACTATTAAAACTAATTTTATTACCAGCACTGTTAATATAAATAAAATAACAAAAATTATTAATTGTTATTTATAATAATAATAATAATAATTATTATTATTATTACTATTATTATTATTATTGTTGTTGTTAAATTGGAATAAAAATAAATATTAATATTCAAAATTAGAATAATAATAAATATAACAATAAGAAAAAAAATATGATAATAATAACAAAAGCACAACATGGTTATCAATTTATATTGTTGTTGTTGTTGAATAAGAAACATAAATAATAATAATAGGAATTATTATCATTATTATTATTATTAGTAGTAGTAGTAGTAACAATAAGAAAAATATATAAAAAAAATTATTAGGAAATAATAATAATAATAATAATAATAATAATGGCATGTAGTCTGAAACAACACAAGGGTGAGTAAATAACAGCATAATATCAATTAGTAATAATGTTTCATTTTGGCTGAACTACTCCTCTAAGAGATTGATCTTTTATCAGAACAGAATCTACATTCTCGTGAAGCCATGTCACACCAGGGCTTATGGGATATTACATTGGAAACATTATATGAGACTGATATCAGGGATATTTACAGAGGTTATCCTTTTGTATTTACGTTGGCTAAAGATTGTACAATCAGCTGTGGAACAAAGCCTGTATTCAGGCTGATTTGATTGAACGGATAATCTTGCCGCCACAGTGACGCTATCTGATACATATGGAGTCTTTAGGCCACATGCATTTAAACAAGGGCAAAGTGTCCTTTAAAACAGTTGCTACTGAAAATGGAGTAATATTTTACATTACAGTAACTGCATGCAACAAATTATACAATAACATGATTATTACAATGTAATAACAATGTAGTTACATGTTAATAACACACAGTTGAGCTTTTAACACTATTAATTTTAAGCAGAACCAAAAATGTGCACTCATTAAGCACATGTTTGGTGAGACTAATGACAAAACGCTAATCGGATAACACTGGCTCCAGTTGTCCTGTCCATAGGAAGCAATATTTGATAAGCAGTTCTGTTGAAAGGCCGTCAAGATGAGCGTCATGTGTAATGCTGCTAGAGTTCAACAGAGCTGGAATCATTGCATCAAGCTCCTTGTGCATGTGGGATATCTTTAATGGAGATGTATGTGCAGTGATGTGTGTCTCTCTTCTGGCTGGTCAGTTTCATGAGCAAAAGCAGAGAGACAGAGATAAGCTTGAGGAGCATAGCAGCATGACCTCACTATTAGAGATAAGAGTGCAGTGAAACAGGCCAGAAGAGCTGCACTGCTGACAGACATCAGGCCAACGCCTCACATCTCCCAAAACAAGCTACAAATTGGTGTTCCAGTACCTTAGCAATAAAGGCACAATCTCATATTTCAAGATATGTTACATAAACTATCATCTAAACAATAAACAGTACAATACAATATAGCTTTAAACACACTGAATGTCGGTGGTATCAAACTAAATAAAATCAGTGTCAGAATTTTGACTTAATCCTTTGAATTCATGTTCAGTTCATTATATGTAAATGTTTATTAATTTAATAACATTATTTTCTTTGTGTGCCCCATATTTGGGGACAAAATATTAATACACATTTCCCACTCAAAGCAAACAAACAAATAAATGCATATATACAATTAAGAAAGACTATAGTAAATACTATACTTTGTAAATTCCAGTATAGTAAATTGGTCTCAGACTAACTACAGTAGGCCCAACTGATTTTAAGTTTAAATTTAAAGCAGCCACATATACCTAAATCGTCATTATATATATATATATATATAAATATAGTATATAAATTTCAGTGGTTTTTTGCTTCTGCCATGGAATAAAGTTCAGAATTGTGAGAAATAAAGTTTGAATCATGAAATAAAAAAATAAAAAAAATCACAATTACCTTTTTATTTTTTATTCCACTCCTTAAAACAACAACAACAACAAAAAAATTTAGATGTAAACTCAGAATTCAGGAAAAAGTCAGAATTGCTATAAAGTCAGAAAAGAGTTTATAACTTGCAATCTTGGCTTTTGTTTCTCAGAATTCTGAGCTTTTGAGATATGAACTCAGAATTGAAAAAAAAAAGTCTTAATTGTCAAATAAAAGTCTATTTTATATTTTTTTTTTTACTTTTTTCAAAAAGTAACAAAAAGTTATAGTTACAAAAACAAAAAGAAAAATTTGATATTATAAATAATACAATTTATTTAAAAACTTTATATAAATTTAAATAAATACAATTTAAATAGGCACCTAGAAGAATATTTGTACTACAGTGATATGCAGTACTGTAGGTCGAGGAAATGGTGATATGGTAAGACTGACTTGCCTTGAACTTTGAATAAAATAATTTAGTGCTCGGTGAAAGCAAATCGTCAATGCTAATCAGTAACATACAAGTTTATGAATCTATCAAAATATGCATCACTGGCAAGTACACTTCAAAATCTGAAATGCTTTAAGAGCCGAAGATTCAGCAAAATTGAAAGGATTCATAGGCGGTTCCAACCTAAAAGACATCAATTATTAAATCCATTTATATTTAAAGCAGCGTCTCTGGGTTATTTTCACGCTTGTCCGCAGGTAGCAGGAGCCTGATGGAGTCTCAGGGTTTCAGATAAACAGGTTAAGCTTTAAAATTGCAGGGCAGAGAAACACAGGCAACAGGGGTTTAATCAGAAAGTGGAGAACGGTGAACATTACCTGGATGATGAGGGCTTTGACACTCAGAGAAAGAGTATTTATAGACATCAGAGTCACTATTCATTACAAACCATGGTTGTGGATGGGGGAAGGTGCATTAGAAAGTCATTTCATGGCAACCACACTACTTTACCTTGTCATTTTCTCCCATTATTCTTGATATATATGAAAATGTTTGATTAGTGAGATTAAGGCAAACATAAAGTATACAGATGTTTGGGACCTTCTTTAAAGTTCACCCAAAAATGAAAATTATGTCAGCATTTACTCACCCCCACTTTGTTTCTTGTTTGAGTTGAGCACAAAAGATGATATTTTGAAGATCGTTGGTAACCAAATAGTTGACGGTCATTGACTTCCATAGTATGGAAAAAACCATGGAAGTAAATGCTACTGGCAACTGTTTGGTTACTAACGTTCTTCAAAATATCATCTTTTGTGCTCAATTCTCATACAACACATACAAATGTAAGGTAAGTTATGATTTTTGGGTCAATGATCACTTTAAATTGAATATAAAATAGTATCCATTTGGCAAAACTAAATCATTTTGGAGGCAGATCAAAAAAAATGTAAAAAATTATTACCCGTTTGAACCAGTTGGGAAATCTGCACGAGGGAAATCTCGTACCCTAAAAAGAAATTCCTGAGCATAGATTCGAACTGAAATAACTGGATATTGCCTGCAAAAGATTTGCCGAACAACATTAACTGTGAGTGAAAGTTTGATTCTACAAAGAATTGTTCTTTAGAGTCTGATTGTTTCAGTGATTCTGTTTGAACCAGTTCACAAAACTGGTTTTTATTCATTGTAAATGCATAGAAAGAAAGTCATTTTGAGTTTGAAATGATATAAGGGTGTGCAAGTGACAGAATTTTCATTTTTGTGATCTATTCCTTGAATGTGTGAGTGGAAGTTCAGCGGGAACACTGATCTTTTATGCTTTTATCTTATATCTTCCCCTGACTTCCCAAACCCTGCATTGTCTTTGGACGCTTAGTCACAGTCAGAGGATTTTCTGCTTTTGATTTTTCCTCAAGAGGAGTTCAAGGTCCTGACGGGCTTTCCAGCAATCCCACACTCTGGTATCGCCTCGAATAGGAATTTCCTTTTGTTCTTTCTTCCATGGATCTTAAGAAGTGTCCTCCACTCTGGCATGTCCTATCCTCTTAGTGCTGCATTTGATTACATTCTACCAAATACTGCCCTCTTTGTCTACGCCCCGGTTGCCTACATGTTTCTCATGGTGAAATTCACCAAAATGACTGTCGTTCATTTCATGTTCACATGTGCAAATATATATATTTATTAGTTTAATAAATTATTTCTATAACAATAAATGCAAATACCAAATTTAGAAATATATACTTTAATAAAAAATATATTTATATATATATATATATATATATATATATATATATATATATATATATATATATATATATATATATACACAGTGCCCTCCAAAAGTATTGGAACAGAAAAGACAAAATTGCTCTGTTTGCTGTGGAGTCAAGACATTTACAAATATGATTAAAAGATTAATATGAGACAAAACTACAGAATGTCACATTTTATTATTGTGTGATTCAACACATATATGTTTTAGCAGCTAAGAAGTTCAGCACTTTTAGAGTTTCATCCCTCTATCTGATGTGAGCATAAGTATTGGAGCAGTTGCCTCACAGGTCTTTCTAAGTGATCAGCTGTGTCCTGTTGCAGTAATTCTTCAGATATTAAAAGCAGGGAATGTGTCGTATCAGTTATATCCATTACTTCTGTATTCTGAATCTTGCATTTGATGATGACACACAAACCAGGATGAAGATGAGGGAGCTGACTATGAGAGAAAAGCAAGCAATTTGGATGCTAAAAGAAAAGAGGAAGTCAGTTAGAGCTCCAGCAAAAACAAAGGGCATGGAGAAATCAAGAGTTTGGAAACCACCAGCAACCAACAACGACCTGATCGGCTGAGAAAACAACAGTAGCTGATGACAGACAAATCATAAAAGCTATGAAAATTTATTCTAAAAGACGTGTCTGTAAAATCAGCAACAACTTCCAGAAAGCTGGGGTGATGCTCTGACAATCTACTGTCCTCAGGAGACTTTGACACAGAATTACAGATGCTACACAGCAAGATGCAAACCTCTGACCAGCACCAAAAATAGAAAGGCAAAAAAGCACAAAGGTGATCCAGAAGAGTTTTGAAACTGTGTTTATGGACCGATGAGACAAAGATGAACCTTTATCTAAGTGATGGGAAAGCAAAAATGTGGAGAAAAAAAAAGTGAACTGCAATGATCCCAAGCATACAGCCTCATCTGTAAAGCATGGTGGAGGTGGTGTCATGGCATGGGCATGCATGGCTGCCTCTGGAACAGGCCCTCTCAACTTTACTGATGACTTAATGTATGATGACAGTAGCAGAATCAATTTGGAAGGGTACAAAACCATCTTGCCTACCAATATTCAAGAAAATGCCACCAGATTCATTGGGAAGTGCTTCATATTGCATCAGGACAATGACCCAAAACACCCTGCCAGTTCAGTCAAGGAGTTTATAAGAGCAAAGAAATGGAAAGTCTTAGATTGCCCAAGTCAATCTCCAGATTTAAATCTGATTGAACATGAATTTCAGCAGCTGAAGAGGAGAGTAAAGGCAGAAACTCCCCAAAACAAGCAACAATTGGAATTGTCTGCATTAAAGGCTGGGAAAAGCATTTCAAAGGATGAGACCAAGAGTCTGGTGATGTCTATGGGTCACAGACTCACTGCTGTGATTGTGTGCAAGGGATCTGCAACTAAATAATAGCTTTTAATCTTTTATATCTGCCTTATGTTCAACTGTCCTAATACTTATGCTCACATCAATGAGTGGGATGAACTCTAAAAGTGCTGTTCTTTTTATTTGGTAAAACATGAATGTGTTGAAACGGCTAATAATAAAATGTGACATTGTAGTTTTGTCTCATATTCATCTTTTAATCATATTTGTAAATGTCTTGACTCCACAGCCAACAGAGCAATTTTGTCTTTACTGTTCCAATACTATTGGAGGGCACTGTATATATATATATATATATATATATATATATATATATATATATATATATATATATATATTTATTTATTTATTTATTTATTTATTTTTTTTAAAGATAAAATATTACAGAAGTTTCTTTGTTTGTCCTTCCCTTCCTTTCCTTTTTTTAATTCATTTATTTGTTTTTTTGTGTGAATAGCGTTTCATGTATAGCATTTTTGACATAATTTACTTACTATTTACTAGTAGACATAATGTATTTTTAATTTAATCAATTTTAAAAAATATATATTTAATTTATTGATCTATTAAAAATAAATGATTAATATATATTTTTGTATTTATTTAGTTTGTTTGTTAGTTATTTTGTACTGTCTTTAGATGTTTTCTTTGTAATAGTATTTTACCAGTTTAATTCATATTTCTTCGTCAATTTCCATCCTATTAGTAACTGTTTGTTTAGATTGATTGATTTATTTGTTTATTTATTAAAAAATAAAGGATTAAGATAAATTACAGATGTTTCTTCATTTTGTGTTTTCTTAACATGTTTTCTCAAAAATAATGTTTTACCATCTATCTATTAAAATCAAGATTTTAGGTATGTGTCTATACAATATACATACATACACAAACACACACACACACACACACATATATATTATTATTATTAATTAGAATTACGACATATTACAGCTGTTTCTTTATTTTGTGCTTTATGTTTTTTGTAATTAATTAATTAATTTATTTATTTATTTATTTATTATCCCTTTGTTTATTTACTTTATATATATATTTTTTATTTATTGGTTTATTTATTTGTTTTGTTTTTTGGGGGGGTGGGATATTATAAATACAAATATAAGTATTAGTCAATTAAGTATAAATATCACTATTTAGTCAATTAAAAAAATGTTTCAACTTTATGCAATCGTGGTATAATATAAAAATAATTTAAAAAAATTAAATAAAAAAAGCTGATTTTTTGGCACTACATTACTATAGGGTAGCCTATGTATGTATGTATGAATTTATGTTAACAAAAGCCAGGTGCTTCATGACATCAGGAAGTGACATCACGTTTTAGGAGGGAAAACAACAGCACAAACATCAGTAAGAATTAGCTATGGATTTAACCTCAATCCCTCGCTGTGAGACAGTTAACATTAGCGGGACATCTTTTATAAGAGATTCGGTTGCACCCTCCCAGCATTTCTTCTTTCTCATCTCATTTCTCTGAACCCAGTGTCTGGCCAAGCATGGTGCCTGCCTCCCACGCCGCAGACGACATGGCTGCTCCACAGCGATTATGCTAAATGAGACACGCATTGTTATCTCTGAATTACAAGTAGAAGTCCTCATTCCCTGTTAAAACAAACCAGAATCTACTCCAGTATCCAAACGAACGTTGCGTGTTGCTGCACAAATCTAATTTTTTCAATGCGTCAAAAAACACCTCGCTGCGGTTCCATTCACAGACTGGTACAAAGACTTTAATAGATCTTCTTTTTCCCCCTGACACACTCTCACCCATTTGGACCACCGTACAACTGGAAGCTTAATTTGAGAAAAATTGATTTGCAGCATATCATAATTTGCCCTGCCACTGAAGCGGGCATTTCTGCAGCACAGGTAGTGGCAATATTACAAATCATCGGAGCACATTGGAGCCGGATCAATATGGAGTCCCGCAGTAAATCTTGTTTATTACTCCTTCACAATTTCAGAAATTAGAGTGGCAGAGCATTTGAAGATGAACTTCCGGGAGAAGCGGCGCGAGCGCCGTAGATCATCCAGGAGTGAAATCATACCGGAGAAGAGCAAAAGAAGAATTTGCATCTTCATAGCTTTGTTCACGCTGTCCAGATATATATATATATTTCTTAACATTTTGTATCTGTTTGCTTATTTATTTGAAGAGTGTCTTATCTTGTAGTCTTGTTGACAGGAATATCATAGATCTGTGAAGGTATGTTTTAATTTGCTGCATCAGTAAGCAACTTTTCAGAGCAAGCTTTATTGATAAATCTCACAAAAATGTCACATTTTGTATATATAAAATGTATGCATTTCTATTTTTATGACAACTAAGAAATTTTGTTGTGTTTCGTGACAATGACATAGCTTGACTATTATCATGATGTACACTTATTTTCAATTTTATGAATGTATTTTACACTTAAAATGATATTGTCACACTTCACCAGGGTCACGGAACCAGGAACGACGGAGCGAGGAGTACATTCAAACACAATCGTTTAATAGTCCAAACACGTAGGGAACACAGGGAAAAGATGTTCAGAACCGACACAGAGGCAGGGAAACACAGGGCTTATGAACACAGGATAATGAGGGAACTAAGGGGACACACCTGGGATCAAATTAACAATTAACATGAGGGAGAAACTGGGTCACAGAACACATGGGGAGCAAAAACAGGTCCATGATCCTGACATGTCACCCCCCTCCCGGAAGGTGCGTCCTCGCGCCGTTGAAACATCCAAAAGGGGAGGGGCGGGTGGGAACTAGGGAGGCGGCTAAGGAGGAGGACGGACCCCTGGGAGGGGGCCGGCAGACAGAGACCAGGGAGGCAACGAAGGAGGGAGGAGCCAGGGAAGAGACAGGAGGGACCCGGAGCAGGAGGCGCACAGCTGAACCCAGGCCACAGCCGTGAAGATGGCCCACGGTGCAGCCGACGGAGGGAGGAGCCATGGAGGAGGGATGGCCGCCGGGAATCGCGGCGGGGAATGGCTCTCCGTCATCGGTGGGCTCGGGCTGGTGCTCCGCACCACGGGGAGATGGTGGGCTGGGCTCTGGGTCTGGAGTGGATTTGGGGGGGGATCATCCTCAGGGGACACTGTGAGGGGCGATCCGTTTCTCGCCAGAGTCCACTCCACAAAGGCGGCGAAATCCTCTCGAGGACCATCTTCGGACGACAGCGCTCTGCACGCGGTGTTTAGGCTTCCATGAAAGAATGAGCCGAGTGCGTCGTCCGGGTAGCTGGTGACGTTAGCTAACATCAGGAACAGTCGTGTGGGCCTCGAGAGATCTTGTCAGCTTTGGTGGCGCATCCAGTAAAGCGAGTGCACATGTGTGGCAACAACCCGGGTTCGAATCCAGTCTGCAGTGATTATTTCAGTCAATGTTCAAATGTCTGTGTCAAATGTTCCACTGGCATTCTCTGGATAATTGAGTTGGCTAGGGCTGTTGGTAAAAGGCCATTTCTTAAGCTGTGCCATTATTTATAAAGGTTAATTTATTGAATTTGAAGCACACAATAATTGTGCCATTAGCACATTTCAAGTTTACTTGGAATGCCATTGCAATGCATTTTAAAGTCACCAAAAGTAAGGCATAGTATGACAGTTTGTTATTAGTATAATATCCATGCACGTTCAACACTCTTACAGTGTTTTTGAATTGCAATTGTAATGTCTTAAGAATTCTTAATGTCTTAAGAATTGCATATCCTTTTGATATAACAAGTATGTGAATTATTCAGTAAAATCCGGTCTAATATTGTATTGTTTACAAGTTTCACCCACATAATTTACACTGGTAATCATCTACCCAGAACAATAAAAAGTCATAGACGTATACTATAAAAATAGAAGTTATTAGTGTGTATTCTTAAATGTTAAAAAGCAACTCACAAATTTTGTTACAGCAATTACACAACATTTTTTTTTTTTTTACGTTTCTAGGGGACTACTTTCTAGGCTGAAGAGTTACAATTTTAACTACTGTATATGAGGGCCAATGGAAGTTTATGGAGTCAGTTTTTTGGACAGGTTAAAAGCAGAAATGTGGAAAAAGGGATTACCGATAGAAATAAAGTTGTACTGAACTTGACCATTCTTTTAAATATGCAATATCCAAGCACTCTGCAGGGTTTCAGAAGAGATTATAAAAGAGTTTCTCACCAGAGTTGTGTGTCTCTTAATAAGACAGTGTAACCAAATATCAGACCTCCTTTTGTCCTACTTGATACACCAATAACTTCTGCCCGTCCTTTTCATCGCCTAATCCCATACAACTGCTGGACTTATACTTCACTGTCGCACACTATAAAAGTCAGCATTCAGGCAAGAGCGTTTGTGATACACGCAAATTTCCGTCCCATTGTGCCAAACAATAAGGAAAAACCCTTAATCTCTGTAAATCAGCGCACAAAGCCCAGATCAAGCCTTCTCATTCTTTTGTGCTGACTACCTGCTTACAGCGATTCTCTACGGCTGCCTTCCATTATTTGTGTATGTGCTTTCCAATTAAGCACCTGTTCTAACAAAGTGTTGCACCTGAAAGCAAGGCACTCCGAGCATGTCATGGAGAAAAGCTGGGAGAGATTGTGTTTCATCACACTCCTGATTTGTGTGTTTTTAAGCTTGAGGGTCCATACACACACAACACTTGAGTGCTGAGTGGAATAAATAAAGTCAAGGTGTCATTTTCCCCTCCTGTCAGGTTCTTCAGAGACATAATTTCCATCCTTTGAAAAAAAAAAAAAGCATTTAGAGCTGTCCGTGACTGAAATCCTGTCCCTTTTAATGTCTCTCAATATTTCTTTATGCATAAGAAGTAGCGTGTTTAATAATAAATACAGATATGTAGATGTTCTTAATTTTTAAAGAGAAGAGAATTCAGACGTGCATAACTTGCCAGAAAAGGTAATCATCAGAGATTACACAATGTGACATGTTATAATAAGCCGCTTAAGCATAAAGTGTCATTTTAACTGTAAAAACGGTAAAGTATGCTCAGTAATACGGGGCAGGAGTATTTTAAATTTGTATTGGGAAAAAAATACATAGATTACATTTTAAGTTCTTTAATCATGCATGGATACCATAACAATTGCTGAATTTAAACTAATTTAAACATGATTGATTGATTGATTGATGGTGTTCCTCACATAGAGAGTAACCAACACAAGCAGGTATAAGGTCATGGAAAAGAAAAGTTGCATTCTAATATGCCTACTTCCATAGTCTATAGAATGCAAAAACTGGTACATCAAAAGAGTAGTATGTCTGAATTTGTGGTATTTGATAAAAAGTACCAAAATGACCTACTACTTCAGCCGTGCCGCTGGAGTAAGCCTTCGATGAACACTTTACTATCCCATGAAGACACCGGAGAGGAGTTCAGTTGTAGACATTGTGAGATAAAAGGAAAGTTCTATTCCAAAGCTTTTGCATTCTTGCGCAAAAAAATGATGTTGCCCTGTGAAATATTGTGTAAAATTTGTGTGTTAGCTTGCAAAAGTTTTGTTGCATTTGCAAACACATTTTTGCGTGGGCATTCCCTTACGAAACTTTTGCATTTGCGCTCAAAAATTGTGCATTCCCCTTATAAGTTTTGCATTCCATCAACACTTTGCACTCTCTTAACAAACGTTTTGCACTCCCCCAAAAAACGTTGGGCTTTCTTGCAAAGGTTTTGCATTCCTCAGAGAAATTTTGGGCTCGCTCGCAAAAATTTTCCATTCGCCCATGAAACTTTAAGCTCTTTTGCAAAATGTTAGCGTTTCCCCAAGAAACTTTGGACTCGCTTGCAAAAGTTTTGTACCCGCCCATGAAACTTTCCATTTGCATGCAAAAAGATTTGCATTCCTCCTAGAAACTTTTGACTCATTTGCAAAAGTTTTGTGTTTCCCAGAGAAATGTTGTGATCATGAGCAAAATTTGTCTGCTTCCGAAAAACATTGCATTCACGTTCAAACATTTTACACTTCCCTGTGAAGCCTTTGTGCATGCTCACAAACGTTGTGCATTTCTACAAGCAAATTTCATTAACATACAAAAGTTTTGTATTTTCCAGAGAAACATTTGCCTCACTTGCATTCACCCATAAAACGTTATGCTCTCTAAAGAAATTTTGAGCTCACTTACAAATGTTTTGAAATTGTTTTAGACTCTTCTGAGGACCTCAGAGGATGCCAACGCTCAGACAACATACAGAATTACCAAATTTTGCCATAAGTTAAATATATTAAGTTTATGCAATATATAAATATATTGTGGAAACTTAATTTCCTGTAGAGCTGCTTTGCAATGATTTGTATCGTAAAAAGCGCTATACAAATAAACTTGAACTTGAACTTGAGAAACTGCGTTTGCTTGCAAACTCTGCAAGAAACTTCGGGCTGACTTGCAAAAGGTTTATATTCGCCTATGAAACTTTGCATTCACAAACAAAAGTTTTGCGTTCCACAAGGAAACTTTTCCCAGCAGGCAGGTTGACGTAGGGCATGACGTCGGACAGACGTTGCATTTTGGTTGAGAATGAAAATCAGGTTGATGTAAGTATTTGATACCAATTTGACTTAAAACTGAATTTTGACAACCTAAAAACAACAAAATATCAACATCAGCTGACGTCGGTATTGGACATCAAATTAACATTGACGTTAGACGTTGAACTGACATTGAATTTTGATCACCTGACATCGCACCCGAAATTGAACCAAATATCAATGTCTTATGACGTTATGTGCCTGCTGGGTTGGCTCACTTGCAAATGTTTTGCACTCCCCTAGAGAATTTGCACCCACTTACAAATGTTTTGCAAGTGAATGCAAAAGACTAGAGCTGTGCAATTAATCGAAATACGGTTTTGGTTTCGATTTAGATTTCGGCGTCCAATGATAATAAAAAAAATAATCAAGATAAAATGATCATTGCACCCCGTTCCGCCCCCTTTCCAGCGCTATGCTTTCGCTCCTCCATAAAAGCCCAATTTCACGAGCAAAATCAGTAAAATTGTGACTTTTGCAAAAAATAGGACGTGCTTGATTTATTAGTTGAATAGATTTATTCATGTTTTTAAACGCGGACTGTGAAGTCAACTTTTAGCTCAAGGTGCATGCCTAAACGTCAAATACAAGCAAAATGTGTCAAAATGCTGCGCTTAATGATTATTCACATAATAAACCCTCGTTGGTTATGTAATGTGCGGCTCTTAAAGTGACAGTGGGCAATATTCCTGCTGCCAACTGGGTGCTTAATATTAATCAAACAAAAGACAAAATCACTAACTGCTCTTGACTGAAGGACTTTTGTAGCTTTAATAAGTAACAAATGAAGTTTAATAGGCCTACTTACAGTGAAGATTGTGATGTTTTATTTTAAATTAGATTATTCATATATATTGCTATCTTTAAATAAATCATTCATTTAAAGTTTTGGTCATATGGACTACTCATAATCGTGTTAAATAATCATGATTACAATGCTAACCAAAATAATCGTGATTATGATGTTTGCCATAATCGAGCAGCCCTACAAAAGAGCAGGGCAAAATTTCACAGGGAATACAAAACTTTTGCAAAAGCATTGTATTATTTTTTTTTCCCTTCACCGTGTCCCCTGAAGTTCTCCGTACTCACACAAAGTGCACTATGATGCTGTCTAACTCCAGCACATTCTTTGCATTGGGAGTGTGCCCATGATGCCTTAAAAATGCTGCTTGTGTTGGCAGCTCACTAAGCTGGCAGGTTTTGGGCCTGTGCCAACATATAACACAACCCCGTCTGAAAATTCCACTTCACCTTTATAAGCAAAGTCCCACGTACCTCTTTCACAGTAATCAGCTGTGGTCAGCTGGTGGGCTCACATCTGGCAGGTGCTGGAACAGCTGTGCTGAACAGGTGCAGAAGCACTGGTGTGTCAGCTCTGATAATGTTGTGATGGTTAACGCTCAACGCCACCAGCCTGCCTCCTGGCTGAATCTGCTACTGTTCTTGCCCTCTTACAATAACCCCTGCCAGACAGGCAACAGCACACATCCAAATTAATTTTCCATAAATAAGGGTTCTTTAATGGTGCTGTCAACACAATAAGCATAATTTTTAATATAGGCCATCATGAGAAACCTAAACTTTCAAAAGTTTCAAAATTGAAAATGTCTTCAAAAGAATACATATTTATTGAAATGTAGCTGTAAAATTGTATTTTTATATCCCAGGGGTTGGTTTGTATTAAAACTAGATTACAACTAGATTTATCAAAGTCACATTAAAACTTTCTTGGAAACTTTTTACCATGCCATCATCATTTATTTCTGCTACTTTTCCCGCTCACATTTATGCATGAATTTCAATGTTGTACCCTTGTCCCAGAGCCAGACTATCAACATTAAACGATGAAGCGTTATCATAAAATGTTACTGCATTTTAAAACTAAAATATCAAGAAACAAGGAAATACACATTTCTGTATTTACTGCATGAGAATTACTTATAATTTTTTTACACAAATTACGGCTCGCTCTCACTTACAGCATCATTTCCACCACAACCAAGAATTTTGCAGCTAATAATGGTCTTCAAAAAATTGGACTTGCTTACCAATGAGGAAACAGTGTCAGTGAAGATCTTGAAATGAAAAATGAGACGTGATGTGTAAAGAAAACAACACTTGATCCCAATACTTCTATTATGTGTCTTTTCCAATCAGTCACGGTTCAGGGAAGAAAAAAAAATAACACAATTCTCCTGAGATGAATGAATAAATTGGACATTTTTAACAGACAAATTACGGAGTTGAACTTATAGAACTTTATCAGCAAGAGTGGGAATGTTTACTGTTGTTCAGAAAGTTTTTGCAGGCGAATTCTAGCCATTTCAATAGGGATCCACAAGATATTGTGTGGGAGCGAAAGATTTCACAACAGGTTTGCCGAATCTAACGAAATCACAAATACCAGCTTGGTTTGAAAGAGACGTCTGTGTGAGTTGTGCTTCATACTTCACTGCAAATTATAATATATCTCACGAAAGTTCGCCAAAATGTGAACGCACCTTGCCTTGTTTGTACACAAATATATAAAACGTAAGTGTGAATATACTTTCCACTTTTAGACATTTTGACCTTTAGACTCTCTCACAGTGCTTATTTATTTTTGGCTGTTAATTTTCTCTATTGCGCTGGTTAGATAAGTGCGCATGGGACTCAACGAGGATCTCTTGCATCACAACATGTTAAATTGTTAAGTAAACACATGCACTGCACTCTTCTCAATGGTCTGTAACAGTGGAGAGTAATTGCTGACTGACATCAAAGCGATTGTGAGGCAATGGAGGCTCTTTGTGCCGTTAATGGGCAGTTAATACACTGTTAATCAAAAGCCAAGCACACTACACACTTATGTGTTTCAATTTGCCACTTGCCTGCTGTTAGCAAGCTTTTAGCCTCCATTTAGACAACTGTGAAAATACCAACCAAGCCAAAATGCAATGTTTTTTGGACCACTACTTTAAAATCATCAAAGTCTTTCATTTACTCACCCTCAAATAGTTACAAAGCTGTAGGACTTTCTTGGAAAACACCAAATATTTAACAATATATCTTATTTTTATGTTCCCCGGAAAAAACAAAATCATACAACTTTGCAACAATTAGAGAATTTGAATTTTTTTAGAAATCCATACTTATGTGATATATTTTAGTATTATTTATAGCATTTCCTTATATTTTAAATGAGCTTATATATATGTATATATAAGCTATATATATATTTTATTTTCAGTTTTAATTTTAGCAATGTTGTTGTGTATTTGTTATTTTATTAATGTGGATATTATATTTAGTTTTAATTTATTTTTATTTTAGTTTTAGTCATTTTTTGTATTTATTTATTTGTTTCATTTTATTTAATTTTCGTTTTTTAAGACTTTATCTAATATTTATATTGAATTTTATTACAGCTTCATTGCCGTTTAAATAAATAAATAAAAACACTAATACATTTTTAAAAAGTTTTAATTTTGGTTTTCATTAACTATAACAATACTGTAAGATATAATTCAAAACACAATGCCCAGTGTGTTTAATATACAGAATGACCATAGATTAATTTGATGTATTACCGTTTTTTTTTTCAACTACTTACACATATTTTCAAAACTTTGCCTCTTTTTTTTTCAAAACTAAGAATTGCACACAAAAAACACCACACAACTCAAAATATCAGAAACACAACTCAAAAGCAAACATTTGCAAACACCTTTGCCTTAATATTAATTCCTCTTCGATTTGTTTGTGTTACATAGAAAATTTTGTGTTGTGTTTTGTGAAAAGTGTTTTGTGAAATTGAAAACTGAGTCAAAGGCTGAGAATTAGTGTATGGTTTTGCAGATTTGGCGTGTGGTTCTGATGTTTGAGTGTCAGCTTTCAGAAATTGTGTGACAAGTACAGATTTTGTGTGTAAGCAAAAAAAAAATGTAAATCAATCAGTACCCTATCAAAAATGAAAGTGGCTGCACAACAGTCAACTTCCACACTTACAACAACAAGGAATGGATTCCAGTCATTTAAAGGTTCATTAAATTTGCCTTGGTCAAGTGCAGTATAAATACTATGATTTATAAGCTATAAATTGCAGCAGTTTAGTACTTCAGTAGGGTTTATTGGGCATGCCAAGCTGAAACAGAAACTGTTACTGATAAGATGTTTTTGCATTCTGTGCATATTTCAGCACTTACAAGACAAAGTTTAAGAGTACAGTTAGTCCAAGCTTGGGATGAGGACATAATTTTCTCATTCACATATATATATATATATATATATTTTTTTTTTTTTTTTTTCTTTAGATTTATGTGTGTAACAGTTAGAATCAAGTATGTTCTATGTGTACTTATCCACATTAAATCACTAAAAGAACATATTTAAAATGTACTTTAAATGAAAACTTGTAATTTGGCATTAGTACAATGCGGACTTCTTAAAAAACAAAGTCAAAATATTTTCTTAATTTATATATTTATTTATTTTTTGCAGAAAATATACAGAATGAGTGTCATAACAGTTACCATATTCCTTTATATGTACATGTTCTTTAAATTATCTTCAACTTTTCCAACTTCAAGTTTGGAATGATATGAGGTTGAGTAAATGATGACAGGATTTTCACTTTTTTTCACCCTTTAGTTTTCACACACTAGACTGATGTTCAAATCAATATGTTTCAGAGAACAGATTTTCTTCTACGCTCTTTCAGTGTTGAGAAATGCCCAATATATACTGTAAAAACAGATGAAATAGACTGATGAAGAATAGCTCAGAGGAGAGGATGGTTGGGTAACTTCAAAATCAAATTTGAGACTGAGCGACGAATGTAGACAATGGATTGTAGACAGCTTTTCAATCGAACTCAAGAGTTGAGCATTTCTGAGTTTGTGCGGCTTCATGGTGAAGTGACGAAACTCTGCAACTGAATGATTGTCTGTTTGCATGTCTGTGTTTGTTTGCCCCATGGCCGTGTTAGTCTGGAGAGCTGTGGTAAATGGATCGCTCCAAGAGCTACAATATGCCACTGCTAACGAAATCAAGCTCGGTTGTAAGAAATGCACCCTGGGCACCTTTTCCACCCACCGTTAATAATGGCATGATTGAATCAATAAACAGTGGTAGATCCAAGCAGTCCGACACTTGCTGACAGCAAGCTGTTGTAATTTACTCCTCTTGCTCTGGCTAATGGTGCCACACTGATGTCAAACAGAAAGGATATCGAGACAGCCAAGCAGATAAAAGTGCAGGAATTCAAGTTTTGACAAAAAAAAAATAGCGAAAGATACTGTTGGCGCTTGCAGTTTAAATAAAACAAAGGATGGGGGCAGTATGACAAAAATCTTACAATCGGTACGAATGATTTTATATCATGGTGGTGTTACATATCATGAATTGTTTTCAGAAATTCAATAAAAATTAAATAAAAATCCGTTACAGGCGTTGCTTGTGGCAGACGTTGAAAAAATTGAACTTGTGCCAATTCAGGCGTACGTTAGCCAATCAGATTGCTTTATGCAAATACCCTAGTGCAAATGCTAGCCAATCGTGTCCAAGCAACACCAGAAACATAATGTGATTGGCTGTTATCACTGTGACAATCGCGTCAGATGCCCTCCATCAAGCGTCAACGCCGACACGCCGTATGAATGTACCGTAAAATGCAAAAGTGACGTCTGATTCATGAGTCAATTTTTGTTTTTTTTCTGAACCAATAGATTTGTTTCATGTGGTTGGTTTACCCAGGTGCAGTGGTTAAAGGGATAGCTCACCCAAAAAAAATAAATTCTGTCATTAATTACTCACCCTCATGTCGTTCCGAACCCATAAGACATTCGTTCACCTTCGGAGATGCTTTTGATGAAATCAGAGAGCTCTCTGACCCTCCCATAGACAGCTAGGGTATTACCACACCATACCGTCTTCCACCATATTGGAGAGTACCCCAGAACATAATCAACATAATCAGCGTTGTTTACATTAAGTGGACAGTGCGCTTGCTGAACGTAAACAACGCTGATTACGTTCTGGAGTACTTTCCAAAATGACGGAAGGCGGTAACTCTGGGTGAAGAATTCCCGAATAAATATGTTATTATTGTTTTCTTTGCGCACAAAAAAGCATTCTCGTAGCTTCGTAAAATTACAGTTGAACCCCTGATGTCACATGGACTATTTTACAGATGCCCTTGCTATGTTTCTGTGCATTGATGGTGGTTGAGGAGTAACCTTTCATGTAAAGCGCTTTGAGTACCCAGAAAAGCGCTATATAACAAAAAAGTAATATCATTGCTGTCTATGGAAGATCAGAGAGCTCTCAGATTTCATCAAAAGCATCTTAATTTGTGTTCCAAAGATGAACAAAGGTTCTATGGGTTTGGAACGACATGAGGGACAGTAATGACAGATTTTTCATTTTTGGGTGAACTAACCCTTTATCAACTCACTGATTCAATGATCCGGTTGAAGCGAATCTTGTTAACGAATCACTAAAATATTCTTTTTCAGCTCAAAATGAGCCAAGAACCTGAAGTAATGCAATGTGCCACTCACAGCTTTTGAAATATAACTTTGTAAAATGTCCTTCTGCTGACGCATTACTATTGCTGAAAAGTAAACTGTGTATCATTATACCAGTCAGCCCTACGTAAAATAAGCAATTATTAATTACTCAGGATTTTATCATCAAAAGAACACCAAAATCAGTTCATGAAGCTTCACACTTATCTCACTAAAAGGAAAACAGCAACAAGACCAGAAAAAAAAGAGTGATGTCTAGCGGTCGGGATGTGTGGAGGTCCTGATGAGATCATTTGAGTAGTGTCAGTGAGAAACGGCTCGCTTTTATGCCGAGTGCTGAAGGACGACATTGGCCTGCTTTATCTCCAGGTCTTGCGGAGTAAGATTGGACAGCGGTATGACATGGCCTTAAAAAGTATTTACAGCAAACAGCATTACATCATTCTGGTCAATAAATCAGTGCGGCTAGGAAAGCAGCATTGCACTGCATGACCAGGTTATGCTTAGGATTAAAACAAACGAATCATTTTTATTCATAATTGCTGAGTTATTTTTATGATGTGACACATTAAATAATCAGTTTATAATAATATTGATGCTCAATCAGACTAAAAAGCTTCCGATAAACAGGTCAGTTAATCCGATTAAGATAGATCTGAATACATTTTTATTCAATTGAAAGGGATGGTGTATATCTTAACCTGTTAAACAGGATATGAATCTTACTTTCTAACTAACATGTTTTTTTGTCTTAATAATATGTTCAGTGTAAGAGATTTAATATTTAATACATAATTGCTAAAAAGGCTTATATTTTATACATGTCAGCTTTCTTTTTAGATATGACATCTAAAAAATGCCGCATTATTAGCCTATTACGGTGGCTTTTTCTGTTTCTTAAACAAGGCCCACTGTGCATGTGTGATACATACAATGTAAACAAAGATCCCTTATGAAACAACCATGGTTTTCTTACAAAAAAAAAAGTTATTGTAGTTAAACTATGGTAACCACAAATTAACCTTGTTTTTAGTTTAACCATGGTATTTGTTGTAAAAATGTGGTTATACAAATAGTAATCAATCAAATAAACGCCAAATAAACATGGTTACTACACGTTTACTATAATAAAACCATGGTTAATTTTCATAAGGGATGTGGATCAGATTGCAAAGGATACATAATAAAACAGAACTGCACATTAGCATGCTTATTGATTTTCTGTTTTCAGGTTATGCCACTTAATTTGCCAGTAGGTGGCAACAAGCGCTTTACGAGCGAGTCATTCAACCGATTCGTTCACTCAAAAGCATTGATTCATTCACGGACAGTATTTATGAGTCATTGAATCATTCATTTAAACAATTCCTTCAAAACATTGATTCGTTATGGAACAAAATACCACTACTGTGTGTTGCAAGGTGAGGAAGCAGTTGATTACATTGTAGCTTTGGAGGAGGTTAAACACGGCGACTAAAAATGTAAGTTAAGCAAATATTTATGTTCAAAAGCTATATCACTCGCAATTGTGCTTTTACTTTAACAGTTGTTTTTTAAAGATATAAAGTGAACGTGGTGATTTTTTTTTTTTATCGTTCCACTACATGAGTGGATGTGTGACACCCGCATTTTCAGTATTTAAACCTGTTAATATAACCATGCTGTACAGTTATCAGTCACACTGTGTATCTCTTTAGTGTATAATGTTTAGATTCCTTACTTGCAGGGTTATTTCACTCAAAAATGACAATTCTGTCATTAATTACTCACCCTAATGTCGTTCCAAACCCGTAAGACCTTCATTCATCTTCAGAACACAAATTCAAATATTTTTGATGAAATCCGAGAGCTCTCTGACTCTGCAACGAAACTGTTCCCAGGTCCAGAAACATAGTAAGGACATCTGTAAAACAGTCCATGTGACATCACTGGCTCAACTTACATTTTTATGAAGTTACGGGAATGCTTTTTGTGCGCAAAGAAAACAAAAATAACTATTTATACAACAATTCTTCTCCCTGATTTACCGTCTTCCACCAGGAAAAATTGTTGAATAAAGTCGTTATTTTTGTTCAAAGTCACTATTCACACTTTATACATAACATTTGAAGCTGCAGTTGGTAAATTTAATTTGACAGATGAACGTGTTCATAGGACTTTCATAGGACATTTTGACTGTAGTCACCGTTCCCATAGTTACTCGCGGCTTTTCTAGTTTTCAGTCACGTGACTGGCGCGACGCCCTGGAGGGCAAAACATCTACAGAACTTCATGACAGGCTGTCAAATTTCCATCGTTTCAAGCCACAAATATTCAGATCACATCTCAAAAGAAGAAAACCAGAGATATGTGAACAAACTACAAGTTTTGGGCATGCACTTTCAATCCACATCCTTATCTCACAACACATAAGAAAGATATTTTCTGTGAATGTACGAGACTTCTGACTCATTAGCCCCTTTAGGTACAGTAAATAATTAGAAGAATAACAAAGTGCAGTAAACTGTTTTTGCTACAAACCAGTGTGTTTAAAATAGGACAAATTTGAAATATTATGTTTTATTAACAAGGTTCAGGAGGAACACGATCAGATCAAATAATCCTTTAATTAATTGGTCCTTTAAAATTATTTGTTCAACAGGTTCCAAACGGTTAAAACTGTTATTTCTTCAGTAGGAAATGTTATATTTTGCAATAGGGGAAATGATCCGGTAACAGGGATGTGTGCAGAATGTGGGACACAACTATTGCTGCGTCCCAATGTGCCTACTTCTACTACACCCTTAAAGTATGTACTCTTTTAGTAAAGAAAAAGTACTCACTTTTGAGTGTGTAGTTGAAGAGTAGGCAAGGTTTGGGACATACTAACATGTCACACAGCTGTGTCTTTAACGGACCGCTCTGTCGCACCTGTCACACGCACCCTGTCGCTGTAAACTGGCCTGTCAATCATTTTGTCACAGTTAACATCCTCCACATTTCATTCCATTCAACTTCCTTCCGTATTGGAGAGAAAAGAAGTAGCACGTTCATGCCGAGAACTCTGCTCATATTTTATGCATAATGATGCATTTAAAAGTTAACGACCAAATAGATGTTTATAAAAGTTCACATTGCTGTAGCAGATGAAATATAACACAGATAACATTAACAAAATATTTTTTACCAGGTTAAATGTTGATTATTAGTAACTCAACCCCCTCTCTACCTAACCGTCGGTCGCGCATATCCTCTATGTTTGTAGTTTTTTTTACGCGTTTTATTTGTGTTTGGAGTTCTGGACTGAATCCTTCGCCAAAGCGCAATGGATTGTGGGCAATATTAGCTATTAGAGTGTGCATGGATCCACTTCAAAACTCGACCTGAAATAGTAGACCATCCAGGGACTTTTTGCATACTCTTTTCAACATACTTTGCTTTGGGACACACTTATTCGAATCTCACATACTATTTAGGATAGATAGTATGAACATTAGGACGCAGGGTATATATTAGGTTTCAATCCAAGTCAATCCCAGAATGCATTGTGACAAGTTCAGTTGAAAAAAAGGTAAATTCAGTCCAGAGAAGTTACAATAAAAATGGTAAAATCTTAATTCATGAATATTAATTAAGTTTGGACAAATCATTTAACAACATTTGAAGAAAAAAAATTTTTTTTTTTTTACAAAAATGAACTGACTGCCGTGTATTGTTCTCCATTATTCTCCTGAACCCTAAACACATTTTGTCAAAAAAGCTGGTATTGTCCACTTTCAAGGCATCGCGAGTCCACGTTTTACTGCAGAAGCCGACAAGCGCCCTTGTTGTTTGTGAACAGAAGCTGGTAAGTCCATTTTAGCAAATCAGTGCGCTGTATTCCGGTCAGGTCAAGGCTGCCAGTCAGTTTTAAAAGATGCGCTAACTGAAAGGAGTTTCGTCAAAGCTGACTAAAAGTGAATGAAGATGGACAATTTCGACAAACTTGATATGAACCCGTGATATCTTCTTCGGGTGTAAATAATACCAGATTTTGTTTCACGGAACCTTGCAAAAGCAGCACATTACAAAGGTGAGGGAAAATCTGCTCCCTGTATTGCGTGTAATCACAACAACGTTTGTCAGGTGTCTACATTGTCAACTGAGGAGATTACTAAGATTAAATGAGTGTTTTTTGTATATAATACAATAACATGAGGCTATTATCTACTTTCGCTATAAAACGAACTGTTAATACATGTATATAAAAAAAACATACTTTCAATTAACTTTAATTTTGTAAATTACCTGTATTTGTTTGAGTTATTATTACTTAATCATATCAACTCACTTGCAGTTTGATTGATATTACTTGGAATGCACAAAAAAAAAAAAAGATTTATGAAAGCAAATAAAAATGGGGGGTAATGCATTACAAGTCCTGGGGGGGGGGGGCAAGACCCCCCCATCTGAGGGTTGTCCCCCCTAAAAATATGATTTAAAAAACCACGCTGTGTATTGTAAATAATGTTTTATACTAAAAATAATTGTGTAAGTAGTAAAACAACACAAACGCAAACCGGGCAAAAATGTGTTTTAAGTTTAGAAACATTTTGTGTCTCCCCCTCCCTTGCCTCACAGTGCTTTGGTCCAAATGCTTTCCTCTTTTATATCACACACACAAGTCAAGAGATAATAAGTCTCAATAGTTATGGAACTCCAGTAAGTAAGGCTGTCAATTGGCTATTTTCTTCACTTAAACATCGGATGAAGTGATTATTTTCTCTATGCGTGTTTCTTAGAGAGTGCGTCCGGTTTTGTGTGAGAGCAAAGAAAATCTGTGTGCTAGGGAAGAGATTCCCGCTCGCGTATTATTTTAATTTGCTTTCGCGCTACAATGCGCTCTCGACATTTGTCATTAAAATAACGCCTTAGTCTCCCTGCTACACTAATAGTAGTAGCTTTCCTCTGTGTATACATCCTTACAAGAAATTTGAGAAATTTTGAGAAACTCTTGAGAAATTTTATTTATATTGTCCCCCCCTACTGTTAGACGAAATTTACGCCCCTGATGTGGGGTGTTCCCGTATTGCAGTGCTTACTACTTACCAAAAATACTTAGTACTTTCTTCCTTGGTGCAAGGAAGGACACTGGTGTCAGGGGTCATGATGAGTGCTCAAGGCTCATTGATGCACTTAGAGCGAAGGCTGGTCTGTCGGGTCCGACCGCACAGAAGAGCTACTGTAGCACAAATTGCTGAAAAACGTAATGATGGCCACGAGAGAAAGGTGTCTGTGGCGAGGAGGCCGGTGGTATAAGTGATAATGAGCACCACCTGCGTGCTACACAGAGTTCCATGAAGGAGCTTGACAGGAGGAGTGATGACCGTGGAGACAGAGACAGAACTACGTCTGAGACACTTTTATGTTGTCTTGTGTGTCCGGTAGTCAGTTTTAACATGTACCACCAACCTAAAGACTGTTGCAGACTTTGTACACCCCTGCATGGCCATAACATTCCCTGCCACACTGTAAAAGTTGTTCAGGAATGGTTTGAGGAACATAACAAAGAGTTCAAGGTGTTGCCTTGGCCTCTGGCAGTGTTGTGGGTAACACATTACAAGTAATGCAAGTTACACAATCAGATTACTTATTTCAAGTAACTAAAATAACGCATTACTTTATACAAAATATCTGAGTTGCTTTCAAATAAGTAACGCAAGCTACTTTGTTTTCCCATTTATTTATTGACAGCTTTCCTGTCCTGAGTTGAGAGCATTTGGGAGTGAGGTGCAGAGGCACATTGACACTTCCTTCAGGCTGAGGCTCATTAAAATCAGTTTTGGTGTGAAAAAGCCTCTACAGTTGCCAAAAATATAACTTTGGAGTTTTCTGTTATCAAAAAACAAATAAGTAAGCCAAGCCCAGTTGACTATAAGTAACACAAATAATATAATGCATTACTTTTTATAAAGAGTTTCTAAGTAACGCAATTAGTTACTTTTCATGGATTATGGATACTGTAATGCATTACTTTTAAAAGTAACATTCCCCAACGCTGTATATGGGTGAATTGTGCTGGATCAACAAATCGGTCCATGGAGGCTCCATTACGCAAATTGCAGGACATCTGCTGCTGACACCTTGGGGCCAGATATCACAGGACATATTATCCGCAAAGGTCTTGCGGAGTCCATGCTATTTAGGCAGGTGGTTGTAATGTTGTGGCTGAACAGTGTATTTAGTGTATGTGTAGGTAGAGTCATTGTTCATTCAAATGCGTAATTATAAATTATGTGAACAGCAATTTCAATAACTCACTGTGTTACTGTTTCACCCACATAAAAGATTTCATTGCACAGTTATTTGAGGAAACACTCAATCTGTGACCAATTCAAGTGTGTGGGTATCTCTTTAACTTCTTGTCTGTGAAGCCCAGTTTATTGTATTACCTTAATTTCAGCTTTCAAAACAAATGGGATGCTCCTTTTACCTTCCGTGCGTCGAAATGAATTCCTGTTATCTGCTCTGAAGAATTGGGCATACATATCTATGAAAAGAATTCAGAAATGAATAGAAATTACCATGACATAAGCTTCACAGACTTGAGATCGATTGATAGACAGACGGAGAAAGAGAGATAGGGAGGGGAGAGCTATTTGAAGTTTACATGAATGGTGTTTTGATGGATAGTGTTTGTACACAGACACTGAGCTGTCCTTGCCAAAGCTGTGAATGCATGACACAGAGCTTAGAAGGTGATAAGGGCTGAGGGAGAGGATGGTGTGGAAAGAGATAAGCTTACCGAGAGCGGGAGAGAGAGCGAGGGAATGAAATGAGTAGCTGTGAGCAGATATTGGGCCGTGGATGCCCTGATTTTGCATTAGGTACGGCAGGCTTTAGCCCTTTGCTCCAAACAGCTGAGAATGATAGCAAGGTTTTATGAGCTACAGAAGCATGATCCATTGAAAAGATTTTATTTACAACACTTCCCTTGTATGAATTCCCACTTTCATCCCACATTACAGTTTTTAAGGTAAACACAATGTTTTAAAGTTGCAACCTGGTCTGGTTGTATTGCAGTACTACATTTTTGAAAATGTAATGTGCATAATTTATAACAAAAATAAATAAAAAAAAAAACGTAACCTGATTAAAAACCAAAACTTTGTTAAATGCTGTAAAATGTTTGAGAATATCCTTGTCTTCTACGTGGAATTCCAGCCCATTATCTTCCGCACTTCTTTCTACTGTAGAACATTCATCAATGCAGTGAAATGTCACTTTTCTCATGAAATTCTTTAACTACTGTGTTCTTTAAACACAGGCTGTTTTATAATTCCTGGCAGTGACCCAAAGGCCAAAGCTCATTAAACATTTATACTCTATTCTATCTATCTAATTTATGTATGCATGAATGTATGAATCCTACTTGTGTATGTAGAATGAATGTACAAATGGTGAAAAGTAACTTAAAGAAGTCTATAATACCTGTAGAGAGCTAGCTGTTTTTCCATGAACACTTTAGAATAGGGAACCCACATTCACTATTAACTAAGAGTTTCCCTCAACAAACTCCCAAGTTGCTGCTTAATAATAGTCAGTATAGTTGCTAAGTTTAGGTATTGGGTCGTGTTAAAGGATCTAGAACTTGGTCATACAAAATAAGGCATGTACCTAGTAAAGGTCTGAGTCCGAAATTTTTGCACGTTAAAAAATAAATACGACCTCACATTGTATCAATCACATTTACACACGGATCAGGTTCGATTTTCTGCGTTTTCGCATCTGTAGCAAGCATTTTGAAAAAAAAAAAAAATGCATACGAAAATTTAGGGCATTACGAACAGTGTTGGGGAAAGTTACTTTCAAAAGTAATGCATTACGATGTTGCGTTACTTAGCTACTTTTTATGGAAAGTAATGTTACGTTACTTTTGCGTTACTCTTTAAATATGAGCAGGGCTTGATTATTTTTAATACAAGAAGTTCTAATTATAGCAAATGTAAAAGCCCTTTCACACCAAAAAGTGTAATGAATAAACCCCAGCACTGTCAGTCAATAAATGGGAAAAATGTAACTGGTGTTACTTTTTTGAAAAGCTAGATATTTTCTTGTAAATTAAAAAGTAATGAGTTACTTTACTAGTTACTTGAAAAAAAGTAATATTATTACGTAACTCGCGTTACTTGTAATGCATTACCCCCAACACTGTTTAAGTACTAATACACAGCCAATATGCTAGTAATATGCATGCTAATAAGCAACTAGTTATTAGTAAGAATTGGACCTTAAAGTGTTACCGAATTTCCATTTTGCTAAATCTTTGCTCATAGGGGCTCAGTTCTGGACACAACTGTTTGTGAGCTAATTATTTGAGCCATAAATGATGTCATGATAATGCTGATTGGCTGACTGAAGACCATTCTATTAAGGAAGTTAGTTTGATGGTTTACATCCATCCTTCTGGTCACTTGATTTTGAGGGCTTCTACGCTGCAAGATTATCGCTAGTATGTCAGATGTAAGAGAACTTCAATAGAGATCCTAGCTGTCATAAGAGCTATCATAAGTCTTTTTGAAATACAAGTGTTCTCCAAGGTGGACATGACTGGAAATCAAAGCTGGAGTGACAACTGTTCTATCGTCATGGTCAAGGTGAGTGTGGTGTGTGGATGCTGTTTCTTGGAGTCGTAGAAAGTTCTGCCATGTGATGCCATCTATGTTTTATGTTGAGTACAGAACTTGTGGGGAAAAAAAAAACTTTATCAGAGTCCCAAGATGTAGTCGGATTCACAGAGGAGAGTAACCCAGGGGTCAGCTGTCTGTCTGTGATCAGCTGTCAAAGTTTGTTCATTTGATCATGCTAGTAACTCCACATGTATCCCAGAATGATATTTTTTTCAAGTTTCAAGAGTCTGTACTTTATAGGGATACTTCACCCAAAAATTGTACTTACCTTCATGTTGTTCCAAACCTGCATGACTAATGCTTCCTGCAGAACCAACACGATCTCACGGCAATTTGTACATATTTTACGAGGTGGCTAATTCATACGAATTCGTATAACCTCACTCGTACAAATTCACGATTTTTGCAAAATTGTACAAGTTGCACACTTTGTATGAATTTGTACATTTGACCTACACCTAACCCCGCCCCTAAACCTTCCCATCACTGGGGTCTAGACAAATCATACAAGTGAGGTTGTACGAATTCATAAGAATCAGCCATCTCATAAAATATATACAAATTGGTTGTGAGATAGGGTTGGCAGATCACAAAATAGGATACTTTGATTGACTGGACAAAAAGAGTTCTTCAAAGTCAACGAGGTCCAAAACAACAAAACATTGGATCCCACTGACAAAAAAACTCACAATATCTTATTTTGTGTTCCACAGAAGAACGAAAGCCAGAATATTCCTTTAAATGCTGCCGTATTAGGTGAAAGTAGACCACACATACACACACACCAGGTCTGGGGTTTCTCAGAGAACATGGCATAATTATTAATCAAAGACACCTCTGCACTAACCTGACTGCCCTGAGGCTCCATTAGATATTCAGGATCACTTCTCTGCTCACCTGTCTCCACCAGCACCTGTTCTTTCAGCTGAATCTTCATCAGTATTCCTCTCACTCACCTCACTCTCCTCCTGTCTCGGGCCCCAGATGAGCTGTTGTTAAAAAAAGGAAGGAGAGGTAAAAATAAGTGATTGGATCTACCTTATTTACTGCCATCTTCATGGTTCTTTAAAGGGTGGATTTGTATCGAATCTAATCTCCATCTAATATCCCTTCTCTGATATAAAGTCATATAACTCAAGCACTTAAAATACCCGAAGGGGTGGCGTATTGCTCCATCCGAGTCAAAATCACTTCCTCGTTGGCGCTTGTGATTGGCCGTCTCTTAGTCCCTGGTGTGAAATGTCTAATTCATCCACCTGCTGGATTGTCCCAAATGATATTATGCACAATCTTAGAATGGAAAATTGTAGCTTCTGATTTTCTCTATATCACAGGTGTGCAATTGATTTGAGTAAGTCGTTGAAGGTCATGCATAAACGTTCTAACTTGCTTCTGTTTTCATTAAGTGTTGCCGCATTTCCTCTTCACGTCAATGCATTTACCACGTGTCGAAGATGAAGCTTGTCGTTAAGGGTTCTCTAGGGCTGTTTCGACAGTTCTCCAGCTTGCTTGCATTCCCCCCGTGCTTCCTTTTCCAGATTTTCCCAGATCCGTTCATGACAGGTGTAGACGGGGCGGGAGGGGAGCTTTTTGGAATGCCGCTCAGGTTTTCAATTGGCATTTTAAAGTCTGCGCCTGACTCACCGAGACGACCGAGTGTCTCTGCAATTCCTCTGGAAAGCGGGAGCTGAATAAGGCTATGGACCGGAATCTGCAGTGAGAGGGAGGAGAGGATGATGGATGGCGGCTGTTAGATACAGTAATTGTGCTCAGGTAATTGCCCCTCCCTCGCCATAATACCCCTGAAACCTTCTCCATTTCCTCGGCAGGAGAAACTATCAGCAATGCATTTTGCAGGCTGAGAAGGGTTCTTATGCTAGCTGTAAGGAGACAACTATTTAGTTTACCTAGAGACTTTGACCGTGCCTGACTTCTGATTTGCAGCCCTAGACATCGATAGCATTGCTAAGAAAGAGCCAGTAGAGTCGAACAGAGCTAAACAGCATTCTTATAATTAAGTGTAATCATAACAGTCTCATTAATGCTGTTGTAATTAGCATTGCAGTTATAGATAATCTCTGTTGCTCATGGAGATGTACCTTGCACACCCTTATTTCATTAAGATAGGATTATTCAAGGATTATGCCTGTGTTTATTGCATTTTATTAACGTATTTCTGTAAAAGCTTATGTCAGACTTCGCTCGAGTCAAGCTCAGGCTCTTAATCTACAAAAAAATTTTGATATAATAAAACTTATTTCTCACATTTTAACCAAACTGGCTAAAATGTTTTAGAGTAAAACAAGTCAACTTGTATTACAAAACATCACATAATTAATCAGATCCATTGCTAATCCTTCAATGTTTATTCTGGTGGTTTCCCTCCAAAAACTGTGACTTGATTGCGTAAAGGAAATGGCTTAAAGGGATATTATAAAGAGCTAACTGGATGGAAAGTAATAATGAGATTAAAACTATATAAGAAAATGTTTGGTTTGAAACTTTTCAGTTACTAATTTTACTCATGCTAATACTGATGATGCACACTATATGCAGGCAAGCAGATGATCTCAGAATATGAATGGAGCATGCTAAATTGCATGAAAACAATTATACAGAAAATGCTTCATGCATCGAGCCAGTGATACTAGAGCACCAAAATTAGTATATACCTAATTAATCAAATAAAATAAAAAACTATATAGAGACAAATTGATGAACCCAGAATATGAACACAATGTGCAAAACATTAAAGGGTTACTCCACCCCAAAATGAACATTTTGTAATTAATCACTTACCCCCATGTCGTTCCAAACCCATAAAAGCTTTGTTCGTCATCGGAAAACAATTTAAGATATTTTGGATGAAAACCAGGAGGCTTGTGACTGTCCCATTGACTGCCAAGTAAATTACACTGTCAAGGCACAGAAAAGTATAAAAAACATCATCAGGATAGTCCATCTGCCATCAGTGGTTCAATCTGAATTTTATGAAGCGACAAGAATACTTATCCATGCGTTACTGATGACAGAGAATAGTGTACGCACTTTGCGTCCATCGAATGCTCTCCAAAATGGTGCTACGCTGACACAGAGAGACGGAGAGGAGATGAATTGTTGAATAAATGTCATTATTTTTATTTTCGTTGCGTACAAAAAGTATTCTCATCGCTTCATAAAATTCAGATTGAACCACTGATGGCAGATAGGGTCTGGCTGCAGACATGCACTTGCATTTACAGACTTGCACTCTCAGGCGCCTGCACTTCCACAAGTGACGTCACTTGCAGTCTTTTTTATTTCTTATTTTATTGTATTTATTAAGAATTTTTTAATTGAATCTCTCAACATTTTACACAAGTAGCCAGAGCCGAATATAAACGCAATGCGCAACGTCTCTCTTAAGCACTTTTAAACCTCCAGAAGAAAACCATAAACACTTAATATGGCAGATAGTGCTATTAAAAGATCAAATTCGATATAGAGTTTATTAATTTAATGTACTACAAGGAAAGCAAATGTCCACAGTGTTGGGAAAGTTACTTTGGAAATGTAATAGGTTACAGATTACAAGTTAATAAGTAGTGTAACTTTTCAATTACTTTAATAATGTAACTGATTACATTTGAAAATGATTAACAGTTGAAAATTTAGAAAAATAATCAAAAAGTAATCAAACATGTTAACCAGGAAGGGTTAACCTTACAGTAGTGCTCAACACTGATTACTGTCAGATTTTCGAAGTCTTTCATCACTTGAATTAAGATTATCATATTTAAATTTTAAAGGAGACATTGGATGAAAAATATCTTAATTTTGGAGTGAAAAACCAGTGCTCTCTTCCACCTTCAATACAACGACTGAGGAGAGACCCTTGAGCAAGATCCGAACCCCCAACTGCTCCTCGGGTGCCGCAGCAATATGGCTGCCCACTGCTCCGGGTGTGTGTTCACTGATGTGTGTGTGCACTTGGATGGGTTAAATGCAGAGCACAAATTCCGAGTATGGGTCACCATACTTGGCCATACATCACTTCACTTTCACTAAATTTGTTTATGCCTGGTTGTGCAAATCATTTTACTTCAGACTGTTTTCTGAATGAGGGACAATTCAAGGCAAGTTTTGTTAAAAAGTTAAAACTCAAGGTTGGATCACTTCCACGGAATAGAGGGACAGGGTGAGCAGTGCTCATTAGCATGTAAAGAGATATGCACCGAAATGAGTCACTGTGAACAGAGCCGTTTTTGACAAGATAAAAAGGGTGTTGTTTTACACGACCACTGAGACCATTTCAACAAGACCCTAATGAATCATACCAACTTGTGGAAAATGGGCATCCGATGTCCCCTTTGAAGCACAGCCACCACAAAATCAGACTTGCTTTAAAATCATGCTGAGGTTAAATACAGATTTAAAATCATAACAAGAAATAATTTAATAGCTATGATGCTGTTTTTGAAATCAAATCTTTGCATAGCTATGACAGGAAACACTGGTTCCCTATCAGTCAGTCACGTTCGACGTAACGTCAGTGTGACTGACTAATGGGAACTCGCTCGAGAGCCCAATCATCTTCGAGTGTTAACAAAACAAGCCAATGACAGTTGGCGTGCGTGTTTCGCCACGCGCACCCCGCCCCGCAGTGCGGGTATAAAAGGAGAGCGCGTGCAAACGCACATCAGCTTTTCGCTTCGGAGCCGAGCCTTTCAGCGAATCTCCGAGAGTGTGCTACAAGACAGCATTTGACGAGTGTTGGTGTTACGGCGCGTCAGCGGAGGTTGCGGTCCAGTGCTGCTGCTTCATCTCGGCGTGCTGCAGCTCTCATTCTGCGGTCGCGCTGCGACCTCTCCTGGGCGCTTCAACACTTTTTTTTCTGAAAGAGAATTTCTTTTCAAAAAAGAGCAAATTCTAAAAGAGCTCCACGAGCGACGGGCGTCTTTTTAAAGATGGCTTCCCGCTCGTGTGTTTCTGGATGTGGCCGTTTCCTGGCTTCATCTGATGGTCACGATCGCTGTGTCTCGTGCTTGGGCTTTCAGCACGCTGAGGCAGCGCTCGTGGATGACTCATGTTCTCTGTGTGGGAACATGACCATCGCGATGCTGCGCTCCAGATACCTCCTCGTCAAGCGGGGGGGTATCCCCCTTGCCATGCCCCGTTCTAGTTCCTCCGGTTCTCGGAGGGCTACTTCGGCTCATGGTCAGGGTGACTTGAGGATCACAGTGAGAGCTTCCCCGTCGAGTGCGTCTCCGCGGGCCTCTCACTCCTCTAGCACATCGCACCGTCTGGGGTTTCCGGACGAGTTTGTGGAGTACTCGGACAGGGCGGGGCCCAGTATCTCGTTCGGAGCTCCAGCAGATGACAGGATGTCGGTCACTGCATCGGGGGATGAGCTAGGTTCTGGAGATGATGATTCGGCTGCGCTGCCTCCATCAGGAAGAGTGGCGTTGACCGAGTCAGATCCAGAACTGACTGCTATGCTTTCCCGGGCCGCTGAGAGCATCGGGCTGCACTGGAGGCCTCCTCCTTCTCCCGAACGCTCAAGGCTGGACGATTGGTTCCTGGGGGCGCAGGCCGATCGCAGGCAACCGCCTCCGGTTCCATTCTTCCCGGAAGTGCATGAGGAGGTGACTAGGTCTTGGAGGGCACCTTTTTCTGCCCGAAACAGACCTAGTGCCTCCTCCGTCCTCACCACCCTCGACGGTGGGGCGGCCCAAGGGTATGTGGAGATCCCCCCAGTTGAGCGCGCCATTGCAATGCAGCTCTGCCCGCAGGGCGCTGCCGCCTGGAGGGGTAATCCACGCCTTCCGTCCAGGGCCTGTAAGTTCTCGTCCGCTCTGACGGCCAAGGCTTACAGTGCTGCTGGACAGGCCGCTTCCGCCCTGCACGCCATGGCCCTCCTGCAAGTCCACCAGGCCAAGGCGTTAAAGCAGTTGCACGAGGGTGGTGCTGACCCAGCCGGATTGCAGGAACTGCGCACAGCGACGGACCTTGCCCTACGGGCGACGAAAGTCACGGCGCGGGCCCTGGGTCAGACGATGTCCACGTTGGTGGTCCAGGAGCGCCACTTATGGCTGACCTTGGCGGATATGAGGGAGTCTGACAAACACCGTTTCTTAGACGCCCCGATCTCCCAGGCCGGCCTATTCGGCGAAGCGGTGGAGGGCTTTGCCCAACAGTTCTCCGCCGCACAGCAGCAGACAGAGGCGTTTCGACACATCCTGCCCCGGCGGTCCGCTGCTGTCTCCACCCCACCGCCGGCTGCAGCCCCTCCGTCTGCTCGTCGCCGAGGGCGCCCTCCTGCGGCCTCCACCTCCGCTCCAGCTCGGCCCCAGCAGCAGCCTTCACAACGGCCGCAGCGTGGAGCTGGCCGCAGGAAAGCGGCGCAGCCCGTCTCTGCCCCTGCCAAATCTGCGAAGCGCCAGGGCAAGCGGCGGCCCTGAGACGGGCGACCCGGAGTCTCTGGATCCTGCTCTTCAGGAGATGGTGACTGCACCACTCCTTCCCCCGGAGGAGGGCCGGGTGGAGAATCTTTTGTTCCCTTTTTATTCTGTTCCGCCACTGGCTCTCCAGCCAGTGGTACCCAAAACCTCAAAAAAAGAGCAGTTTCCTTTTTCTCCGGGTCCCAAGAGGGCAAGGATGGCAGTGCACGAGACCCCGTCTCCACACTCCCGTCCCCCTCTCCTTTCGCCTATGAGCAGCAGGGTCCGGTCCGAGGACGCGATGCCTTCTCCCGCGCCCCCTGCTCAGCCTTGGAGCCAGGTAAGTGTCGCACTGCACACTCAGACCCCACTTCGGAACGCACTGCCTTCCGAGGCGGGCCCCTGTGCTCCACTTCGCTGCCCCGCCGCGGGTACGTCCGTGGCTCCCTTGGTCCCGCTTGTACGGTTTCTGGGGGCCTGGCTAGCGCTCCCCAGGCCGTCTCGCTGGCTCATGAGAACCATCAGACTTGGCTACGCGATTCAGTTCGCCCGGCGTCCCCCCAAGTTCAGGGGCGTTCGGTTCACCTCGGTGTTGAGCAAGGATGCCCCTCTCTTGCGTGCGGAAGTCGCGGTCCTGCTGGCGAAGGACGCGATAGAGCCGGTCCCTCCAGCCGAGATGAAGTCGGGGTTTTACAGCCCGTACTTCATTGTACCCAAGAAAGGCGGTGGGTTACGACCAATCTTGGACCTGCGCGTCCTGAACCGGGCCCTTCACAAGCTCCCATTCAGGATGTTGATGCAAAGACGCATTTTTCAATGCATCCGTCCGTTCGATTGGTTCGCAGCGATCGACCTGAAGGACGCGTACTTTCATGTCTCAATCCTGCCTCGACACAGACCGTTTCTCCGCTTTGCGTTCGAAGGACGAGCATATCAGTACAAAGTCCTCCCCTTCGGGCTATCCCTGTCGCCTCGTGTCTTCACCAAGGTCGTGGAGGCAGCCCTTGTTCCATTAAGGGAAGCAGGCATTCGCGTTCTCAACTACCTCGACGACTGGCTCATACTGGCCCAGTCTCGAGCACTGTTGTGCGATCACAGGGACACGGTGCTTGGCCACCTCAGCCGGATGGGGCTTCGGGTCAACTGGGAAAAGAGCAAACTCTCCCCTGTGCAGAGGATCTCTTTTCTCGGTATGGAGTTGGACTCGGTCAACCTCACAGCACGTCTCTCAGTAGAGCGTGCTCAGTCGATGCTGAACTGCCTGGAGTCTTTCCAGCGCAAGACAGCGGCTCCACTGAAACACTTTCAGAGGCTCCTGGGGCATATGGCATCCGCAGCCGCTGTCACGCCGCTCGGGTTGCTTCATATGAGACCGCTTCAGCATTGGCTTCACGACCGGGTCCCGAGATGGGCATGGCGACGCGGCACTTACCGGGTCTCAGTTACCCCGTCCTGCCGTCAGACCTTCGGCCCGTGGTCGGATCTTGCTTTTCTTCGGGCAGGAGTTCCCCTAGTGCAAGTATCCAGGCACATTGTTGTCTCAACAGATGCCTCTGCCATGGGCTGGGGAGCCATGTGCAACGGGCATGCAGCTGCAGGGCTCTGGACAGGGTCCCGGTTGCAGTGGCATGTCAATTGCCTCGAGTTGCTAGCAGTATGGCTTGCGCTGCGCCGCTTCAAAGGGCTGCTACACGACAAGCATGTACTGGTCCATACGGACAACACTACGACCGTTGCGTACATCAACCACCAGGGTGGTCTACGCTCCCGTCGCCTGTCGCAACTCGCTCGCCATCTTCTCCTTTGGAGTCAGAAGCATCTGAGGTCGCTTCGCGCCGTTCATATCCCTGGCGAGCTCAATCGTGCAGCCGACGAGCTCTCACGTCAGCCCGCCCTTCCGGGAGAATGGCGACTCCACCCCGAGGTAGTCCAGCTGATTTGGAGACACTTCGGGGACGCTCAGGTAGACCTGTTTGCCTCCCCGGACACGTCCCACTGCCAAATGTTTTACTCCCTGTCCGAGGGTACCCTCGGCACGGACGCGCTGGCACACAGCTGGCCTCGGGGCCTACGCAAATATGCGTTTCCCCCAGTGAGCCTTCTCGCGCAGACCCTGTGCAAAGTCAGGGAGGACGAGGAGCAGGTCCTCTTGGTGGCGCCGTACTGGCCCAGTCGGACTTGGTTCCCAGAACTCATGCTCCTCGCGACAGCCCCTCCTTGGCAAATTCCTCTGAGGAGGGATCTCCTTTCTCAGAGAGGGGGCACCCTCTGGCACCCGCGTCCAGACTTGTGGAATCTCCACATATGGTCCTTGGACGGGACGCGGAGGTTCTAGGTGGGCTACCTCCATCGGTAGTAAACACAATCACTTCAGCTAGAGCCCCGTCTACAAGACACGCTTACAGGCTGAAGTGGAACCTGTTCGTCGATTGGTGTTCTTCCCGCCGGGAAGACCCCCGGGGATGCCCGATCGCGGTCGTGCTTTCTTTCCTGCAAGATGGGTTGGAGCGAAGGCTGTCTCCCTCCACCCTCAAAGTGTATGTCGCCGCTATTGCCGCACATCACGATGCAGTAGACGGTAAGTCTGTAGGGAAGCACGACTTGGTCGTCAGGTTCCTCAGAGGGGCGAGGAGGTTAAATCCTCCGCGCCCTCATCTGGTACCCTCTTGGGATCTCCCCTTGGTCCTGTTGGCCTTGAGGGAGGAGCCCTTTGAGCCTCTGTTAGTAGAGCTTAAGTTTCTGTCGTTGAAGACAGCGCTCCTCACTGCATTGGCCTCGGTCAAGAGGGTAGGGGACCTGCAGGCATTTTCGGTCGACGATTCGTGCCTAGAATTCGGGCCGGATGACTCTCACGTTGTCCTGAGACCCCGGCCTGGTTACGTGCCCAAAGTTCCCACCACACCCTTCAGGGATCAGGTGGTGAACTTGCAAGCGCTGCCCCGGGAGGAGGCAGACCCAGCCATTGCTCTGCTTTGTCCCGTCCGCGCTTTGCGCACTTACGTGGACCGCACGCAGAGCTTCAGGACCTCAGACCAGCTCTTCGTCTGCTTCGGGGGACAGCAGAAGGGGAAGGCTGTCTCCAAACAAAGACTTGCCCACTGGATAGTCGAGGCTATAGTCTTGGCCTATCAGGCCCGGCGCTTACCGTGCCCCCTCGGTGTGAGAGCACACTCTACAAGAGCCATTGCTTCCTCTTGGGCGTTGGCGAGGGGCGCCTCGATAGCAGACATTTGTAGAGCTGCCGGCTGGGCGGCACCTAACACGTTTGCGAGATTTTATAATCTCCGTGTAGAGCCCGTGTCCTCCCGTGTACTTGGCTCAGACGGCCAGTAGCACTGGGACACTGCTCGGTGTCAATCCCGCTTGCTGCGCCATTCCCCTCTACGGACCGGATACGTGCGCTTTGTTGCTTCTCAGTTCAGTTCCCCATGGCGAACCCTGTTGAAGTTCCTCCCGCACCCTCGGCAGTCAGGCGTGGCGGAACGCCAGACGCCAGGTCCAGCACTCGTGTGTTTGCCCAAGGTCAGCCCTTGTGCTGGGCTAGGTGCCCGTGTGTAGTGATTCCCCTTCGGGTGGTCCCACATGTGTATTCTTCCACGGTACGGTTCCCCTCATGGTGAGCCCGTGTCTTTCCCTGGCAGAGACCTTCTGCCGTCTCTGCTGTGTTGTTATCTCACCCCAGGATGGCTGAGTCTACCTCAGAGACTTCCATATGTAGTACTGCCCTTGGTCAGTCCATATGTGTAATTGCCACGTGGTACCTCCTTACGCAGGATGTGGCTTCCGTAGCGTTCCTCTACTTGTGGTACGCTTTCCCAGTGTTATCCATAACCACTGTACGGAACAGCAGTGGCTGTCATCTCTGCCTAAGCCCTGTCCTATCTTCCACCCCAACTGGTGTGGGGGGACTTGCCGGCTTCCGCAGGGCACTGGAGGGGGTCAGCAATAGTGGCGTTTTCCAAGGGATCCCATTAGTCAGTCACACTGACGTTACGTCGAACGTGACTGACTGATAGGGAACGTCTCGGTTACGTATGTAACCCTCGTTCCCTGAAGGAGGGAACGGAGACGTAACGTCCCGTCGCCATAGTTGCTGTACCACCGCTGTACGGCCGGGGCACACAGTCTCGGCTCCTCAGCGAAAAACTGATGTGCGTTTGCACGCGCTCTCCTTTTATACCCGCACTGCGGGGCGGGGTGCGCGTGGCGAAACACGCACGCCAACTGTCATTGGCTTGTTTTGTTAACACTCGAAGATGATTGGGCTCTCGAGCGAGTTCCCATTAGTCAGTCACACTGACGTTACGTCTCCGTTCCCTCCTTCAGGGAACGAGGGTTACATACGTAACCGAGACGTTCTAACAATGCCTTAGAAAAAAGAGTTAATCTTAAAAAAAATCAAATAAAGCATATACATTAACCATACAGGAAATATAAGAGTCATCAGATAAGCATGTTATAAACTTCTGAAACATTGGTATTTCATATTTTAGAGCAGTCACTGCAACTTATGAAAGAAATCAATTAAATCTGGATGTGGGAGTGTGTGTGAAAAATAATAAAAATCTGATGTAACCCCCTTTGTAATCCTTAACATTTTCATAAGTAACTGTAATTTAATTACACATTTTTTCTCAGTAACTGTAACTGATTACAATTATTTTTATTTTGTAATTAAATTCCGTAATTCCGTTACATGTAACTAGTTACTCCCCAACACTGAATGTCCATGAACACACAAGCAAACTTTCACTTTTCCTCCCATACAGCAAAACGCTTAATGTGGCATCGTAACGGACTAAGATGATAAAGACCAAATTCAGTTTTTCTTATTGTTAATGCAAACTATACAGACCATATGAACGCACATTAAGAGTGATATTAAAACCCCTTAACTGTCACCGTCCCATATACGGGACACCTAAATTTACTTCACTATATTACAATTAAATCTTAATGTAATCATAACAAACTATATATCATTGGAAAGGTCTTAAGTCTCCTAAATAGATATTTTACCATTTTTGTTGTTACAAATTATATAGGAACAGTAATAGATTAATTTATGACAAGAGTGCACAGAGTTCTGACCTTTGTCACAAAAGGTCTTTATTTCCTTGCCTTTTTCCCTATCACATGTTTTAGCAATCATCATATGTTATATACCATTTGAAAGCTTAACCCCTTAACTGTCATCCAGAATTTTGAAAATTCACGAAAAAGTGCACTATGCAAACTTAAATTATTATAATTCATGAACGCTTTTGAATACAGACCTAAGGTTGGTCTCTTTTTGGTCTAAAATTGCTATACAATTAAAGCCAAATGTGTACATAAGATGTGTTCCAAATTTGAAGTTGATATAAAAAAATTGTGGTTCATATGCAATTTTGTTCAGCCACCGGGTGCTATTCAAACTCCATTGAATTTTTTGTGATGCATTTCTGTCACAAATCTATCAATTTCTCTCTCAATATTACATCTGTAACAAAATACACCAAATATGGAATCTTGAGAGATATGTATTTTGTCAAGATTCTAAAAAGTTTTGATTCTGAAAGACATAATATATTTTGTAATATGACACCCCCGCTAAAGGGGAGGAGACCGCTAAAATATTTTGAAGTACCATTTCTATGGTTACGCAGTGTCCGATTTCAAAATGGTTTACACAGGATGAATTTTGAGATTTTAAAGCAAACTGATCAAACCACTGAGATAAATTTGCTGTTTTTCACTAGAAGATGACAAAAATGACATTCCCTGTATTATTATTCCCTGTATTAAAATTGCTAACGCCGTATGAATAGAAAGTAAAGCAGCTTATATATTTAGTTTGACCTCCTGAGGTTGATGCTCAGCATTTTTCTGAAGGTTACGAACCTTTTTTCACTGACCATTGGTTTAAAAAAAAAAAAGTTTAAGGTCCATTGTGTACTCTATTCGTGGAAAGTGCTTGCTGCCTACGTAGGCACCTCACTAGGAATAGAACCTATAGACCAAAACACTTCTTGAAACTTTCTTGCTTGCAGCAGCACATCTGAAAATTAAATGCAAGACGAGACTTGAATTAAAGATGGCTTCATTCTAGTGTATTATGTACAAACACAGAATGAAATGGCCCAAAATCTAATCTATCTCACAACTGCAAAGCAAATGCAAATGATACTGAAATTCATAGATATCTCTGCTGGTGTGTCCTGTTAGATGATGACATCACTGCAGTGTGCAATAAATTCTGAAGTGCCAGACAGGCCGGTAGTAGCTCCGCTTATGAATATTAATCTGTCATGCTAATGTTGCTAGGTGATTTTGTTGGATGGTCCAGTTGTATGACCTAATTAATATTCATGAGCCAAGCTTTTAACTTCTCAAGTATTTTTGTAAAATCATTTATGGCTTTGATAAATGGCATTTTTCATGTATTGACTTTGACATTGAGCGTTTGCTTATCTCTGAAATGTCAACAATTTATCATCAAATTAAAACTAAACTGAACAAAATTGTATAAAGAACTAGTGTCAAAAGCAAATTGAATGGCTATAAGTTCAGTCTCTTGACAGTGCTTTGAGTTTGCACTTGTCGTTTTCGCTCAATTCAGAGGTGATGCATTCTATTTGTGAGCATTTTTATGGCCCCCTGGCAACCCGGCATCATTGCTGACATATAGTGTGAGTGCAGACTCATCACACTTGATTTGTGAGATAACGGGACATGTAATAAGAGGCAAGAAAACAGACAAAGCAGAAGCCTGTAGATGTAATATAAGAGTGCTTAGATCATTCTGCCAAGATATTTAAAGGGGTCATATCATGAAAACTTTTGATATAATCCAGCTTGATGTAGTATGAAAAACACTAACTTTTAGAACTTGAGCGCAAAAAGACATTTATTGAAACAAAGCTGCAAAAACTTTTGAATGCTTTACCACAAGACCATACATTTAGGACTTTTAGTTTGAAATTCTCATTTTGTTTCCTGTTTTCCCCCTTGATGGTTTCCAGATGTTTCTTATTTTGTTAGTGTCCTGTTTATTTATAGTTCTTTTCTCCTGCTTTCCACGTCCTTTGTCTAGCATGGTTTGATTATGCTTTTTTTGATTCTTTGGTGATTTCTTATTGATTTAATGGCCTGCAATTGGCAACTGGGTCTCTACGCTCCACTCGCCAAGAGTCGAATGCTACACTTTACCGGTAATTTATTTCTAATTTGAACCCAGACGGGATGTTTAACAAAAGTGAAATCATTTGCATTCTTTGAATGGTGAAACCGAATCAAAGTTCAACAAGTGAAATGTCATCCACATGTGGCGAAAACACCAGCAGTTTGCGGGCCAGCGCCATCTCTGCGCACATAAGATTATGTCCGTAAAGCGAGGGGAAGTTGTTTTAATACAGATTTTTGCATTTCCATTGCATTTTAATGCTGCTTGAAAATTATAGAATTCCATAGAAAGGAACTGAATGTGTTAATATGTTAACTAAATCATATTATTAAAGCTGAAGTGTGTAATGTCTGCATCCCTACTGGGCCCTAAAGGAATTGCACCAGACAGTCCCACCCAACCTCAAGTTTGGCCACAAGTAGACATGTTGAATCATTCAAACAAACATATCAATGTTCTGAAAGAACCACAGAGCCACAATTTTAAGCTCTTCAGTAAGTCAACTGAAGTCAGATGGCTGACTTAGCTATCACTGCACATTAAACTTGGACAGGAGTATAATTTTTGGGGGAAAGAAATGCACTTCATCTTCGAATACACTCTTTGACCTAAGTCAAGATACTTACACTGGACATTCAATAGATGTATAATCTATTTTGTCAATGTATTATCCTGTAACAAAACCACAGTTTTGTGTAGTGTACATCATAAAGGCTATTCATTTGATTATATTTTGATTATCTGTAATGTTTACTGCTGCAGACTGAATTCTATGTGATGATGTACCCACTGTCTGCATATGTGTAATATTAAACCATTAGATATTGATTTATACGCAATAATTTATAGGACTGGCTCACAGGACACATTACTTTAGCCATGTTGCTAATGGGAAACTGCACCAAGCCAAACAGCTTTAGTTTTCCCCTAAAGTTTCTCTCTGTCTATGTGTTTCCAAACAGCCTGTGTTTGTAATGGACCTGTCGTAGCAATAATAATGATGAATAAGTCTCCGGTGGGAGGAAGATGTGTGTGTGCGGGGGTGTGTATGCAAGAGAATGTGAGGTGGGCAGGGCCCATAGAGCTGAGAAAAAACCCAGTGAAAAAGCGCAGAGATTATGACTGTGGCAGACTGTCATAAATCAAAGGAAAGAGGTTTGCCACTGGAAAAGAGTCCCTGCTGTATTAAAAGGAATGCCACTATAAAGGGGCCACAGCAACAGTTTGCACAGCTCCCCAATGACCCTGAACATTTAAGCAATTTCATACCTACTATCAATGGCATTTGTTCTGCATTTTTAGACATTAGTTTCAGTCCGTCTGTCCCATGAAATCAGAATGGAGGTTTTGTGGTTTTTAGTCCATGTCTAAGAAGTTTTGAGGTCATCAGTATAATATGCAAATGTTTGTCCAATCACATTCTCTCGATAACCAGAATGCCCCTCCCCCTAATGCCACCTGCCTCTTAAAGGGTTAGTTCACTGAGAAATGAAAATTATGTAATTAATTACTCACCCTCATATCATTCCAAACCCTTCGTTCATCTTCGGAACACAAATTAAGATATTCTTTTATGAAATCCAAGAGCTTTCTGAAACTGCATAGACATCAACAGAACTACCACGTTCAAGGCCCAAAAAGGTTGTAAGAACATTGTTAAAATAGTCCATGTGACATCAGTGGTTAAACCTTAAAACACTAGTCAAGCCTTGCAGAATGTCAAAATATGCTAGCAACAATCTGAAACATGTTAGCAATATGCTAATGCTGAAACTATGCTTCACAGAGCCAGAAATTAAAATATCAATAAATATTACATTAAAACAAAATAATAGAAACACCATACACCGAAAGACAACTGTATGCCAGCGGGGGGAAAGGTGCATCTAAAACAATCAATAGTGTCAAAGGAATATAAACAATGTAAACAGGAAAAACTCTGAAAACGTCTCAAGGAAACTGGAGAGAAGATCTTAAACGTCTAACAGTAATTTAATTCTGTTACAGGTCAGAGATAAACTCTGGAGCAAGTCCATGGATACCATTAAAACCATCAGTAAAACCTTATAGCGAACGCTAAAATCTATAGCAAAGCCAAACAATATGCTAGCTACAAGCTGAACGTACTATAGCTATATCTATCAGAGGATTCAGTGAAAATTGTTAGGAGTATCATCTATGACAGAAAAGGATTCTTGCTTGCTACGACTGAAATATTGGAATTATTCCAAGACACAGAAATCCCCCGCAGTGTGGGGACCTGACCCTATTCACTATCATGGAATTACGAGCCAATTATATTATGGTTAAATTGGCCTAGAGCGATTCTTCTCCTCACAAAAGCCACATCAAAGCAGCAAACATACAGTCTGTTGACAGAGACATTTTAATACCACAAAAAATATAAATGTATGCAGAAGTATCATGCGCTCCAATGTTGATTATTGATTCACTTGCAGAGCAAGTGGCATGATATTTCTGTGATGTTAAGGATTTTACGAAAAAAGAAATTCATACAAGTTTAGAACGACTTGAATACAAGATAACAGACTTGTTTGGAGAACTCTAGAGGCCTAAACACTTCAACACGTTCATTATTCAACTCTAATACAAACCCTTGTCCATGACATCAAACTTTGTGTGCAGAGATTTGCAGTACGCCATACTCCTTGTCATTTTAATAGAACTTCATTAATGTGTTTGATTGGGCAATTATTTCTAGGTGTCCACAATGAAATGCATTCTCGTCTTTTATTGTCCATAGGAATGCTTTATTTCTCGGTGAGCATCTGTAGAAAATCTCACCCTGAGCAATTCTTAAATAGGATTCAGATCAATCACCGAAGCAAGTCCCATCCTGCAAAAGAGAAGTCCAATACCAGGGTAACTCACAGGGGTCCAGCAATAAATTAACACCTTCTGCCCTGCACTTTATAGCTGCTGAGTGTCTGCTTTACAAAGCCAAATGCATTATTTATTGTCCGGCTGCTAATTTATTTAGAGATTCGGCTAATTCAATTACCAACACGGTGAACAGACCTATAATTCTTAAATCAGTTGCACCTAATGAATTATTCTCAGTAACTAAGGCTGATTTCAATTCCACTGTTCTCCCACTGAAACCACCGGTCTTTTTTCAAGTTGTCTTTTTGCGTCCGAACTGCAATACTTTTAAATAATCAACTTGAGTACAACCACGAGTAGTGGTTTATGATTAGTTAGTTTACGAATTAATGGAAAATGATGCAAGTTTCAATGGTGCATTAAAACAAAAAAGTTAGTTTTTTATGTAAAACACATTTACCAAGATTTTCCAAATGTATTTATGTTGGTTATTATTTCATAAATATCATTACTTTATGAAGTTGTACCACATGACCAATTTTACACATTGTTTCTGGTTTTTCAAGAGACTTATTGACCTTGAAACAGTCATTATATATATATATACACACACACATACAGTTGGGCAAAAAAGTATTTAGTCAGCTACCAATTGTGCAAGTTCTCCCACTTAAAAAGATGAGAGAGGCCTGTAATTTTCATCATAGGTACACTTCAACTATGAGAGACAGAATGGGGGGAAAGAATCCAGGAAATCACATTGTAGGATTTTTAAAGAATTTATTTGCAAATTATGGTGGAAAATAAGTATTTGGTCAATAACAAAAGTTCATCTCAATACTTTGTTGTATACCCTTTGTTGGCAATGACAGAGGTCAAACGTTTTCTGTAAGTCTTCACAAGGTTTTCACACACTGTTGCTGGTATTTTGGCCCATTCCTCCATGCAGATCTCCTCTACAGCAGTGATGTTTTGGGGCTGTCTCTGGGCAACACGGACTTTCAACTCCCTCCAAAGATTTTCTATGGGGTTGAGATCTGGAGACTGGCTAGGCCACTCCAGGACCTTGAAATGCTTCTTACGAAGCCACTCCTTCGTTGCCCGGGCGGTGTGTTTGGGATCATTGTCATGCTGAAAGACCCAGCCACGTTTCATCTTCAATGCCCTTGCTGATGGAAGGAGGTTTTCACTCAAAATCTCACGATACATGACACCATTCGTTCTTTCCTTTACACGGATCAGTCGTCCTGGTCCCTTTGCAGAAAAACAGCCCCAAAGCATGATGTTTCCACCCCCATGCTTCACAGTAGGTATGGTGTTCTTTGGATGCAACTCAGCATTCTTTCTCCTCCAAACACGACGAGTTGAGTTTTTAACAAAAAGTTATATTTTGGTTTCATCTGACCATATGACATTCTCCCAATCCTCTTCTGGATCATCCAAATGCTCTCTAGCAAACTTCAGACGGGCCCGGACATGTACTGGCTTAAGCAGGGGGACACGTCTGGCACTGCAGAATTTGAATCCCTGGCGGCGTAGTGTGTTACTGATGGTAGCCTTTGTTACTTTGGTCCCAGCTCTCTGCAGGTCATTCACTAGGTCCATCCGTGTGGTTTTGGGATTTTTGCTCACCGTTCTTGTGATCATTTTGACCCCACGGGGTGAGATCTTGCATGGAGCCCCAGATCGAGGGAGATTATCAGTGGTCTTGTATGTCTTCCATTTTCTAATAATTGCTCCCACAGTTGATTTCTTCACACCAAGCTGCTTGCCTATTGCAGATTCAGTCTTCCCAGCCTGGTGCAGGTCTACAATTTTGTTTCAGGTGTCCTTCGACAGCTCTTTGGTCTTGGCCATAGTGGAGTTTGGAGTGTGACTGTTTGAGGTTGTGGACAGGTGTCTTTTATACTGATAACGAGTTCAAACAGGTTCCATTAATACAGGTAACGAGTGGAGGACAGAGGAGCCTCTTAAAGAAGAAGTTACAGGTCTGTGAGAGCCAGAAATATTGCTTGTTTGTAGGTGACCAAATACTTATTTTACAGAGGAATTTACTAATTAATTCATTAAAAATCCTACAATGTGATTTCCTGGATTCCCCCCATTCTGTCTCTCATAGTTGAAGTGTACCTATGATTAAAATTACAGGCCTCTCTCATCTTTTTAAGTGTGAGAACTTGCACAATTGGTGGCTGACTAAATATTTTTTTTGGCCAACTGTGTGTATATATATATATATATATATATATATATATACACATACACACACATATACAATGCCCTCCAAGAGTATTGTAACAGTAAGGCCAATTCCTTTATTTTTGCTGTAGACTGTAAATATTTGGGTTTGACATCAAAAGATGTGAAGGTAGTGAAGGTATCACAATCTATTGTTCGCAGAAGACTTCGTGAACAAAAGTACAGAGGCTACACCAGAAGATGCAAACCACTCATTAGCAAGAAGAATAGGAGAAAAGCCTCAAAAATTCTGGGACAATGTTTTATGGACTGATTTTATGGACCAAAGTGATGGAAAGGCTAAAGTTTGGAGAAAGAAAGGATCTGCTCATGATCCCAAACATACAAGCTCATCTGAAACACAGAGTACACAGGTGTACATTATAGTACATGTTACACAAGTAATAAAATGGCTTGGGCTTTCATCGCTTCTTCTGGGACAGGTTCATTAATCTTCATTAATGATGTAACACATGATTAGCAAAATTAACTCAGAAGTCTACAGAAATATTTTGTCTGACAATTTACAGAAAGATGCAACCAAACTGATTGGGAGATCCTTCATCATGCAGCAAGATAATGACCCAAAACATAGTGCCAAAACAACAAAGGAGTTCATCAGGGGCAAGAAGTGGAAGGTTTTAGACTGGCCAAGTCAACCTCCACACTTAAACCCTGTAGAGTATGCATTTTACCTGCTAAAGAAGAGACTGAAGGGAGCAACCCCCCAAAACTGAAACAGGCTGCGGTGAAAGCCTGGAAAAGCATCACAAAAGAAGAATGCAAAAGTTTGGTGATGTCAATGGGTCACAGCCTTGATGCAGTTATTGAAAGCAAAGGATTTGCAACTAAATATTAAGTCTTTCACTTTAATCTGTTAATTCTATCTGTTCCAATACTTTTGGTAACATGAAAAATGGGTGGTTTCAAACAAAAGGTGGTATCTTCTAAATTGTGTATCAGATCCAGATGAAAATACCTGTAAATAAAAGCTGAAATGTTAATCTCTCATCTCATATTCATCTCTTGATGTCAAACCCAAATGTTTTCAGTCTACAGCAAATATATATATATATATATATATATTTGTTTTTTTTGTTTTGTTTTTTTTTTCCTGCATGCTAGTTAGACCACTTGAAGTTTTTGGTTGCTCTACATGACTTTTGCAGATAACTTTTTTTATAACAGTAAGCAGAAAATATTCTTTTGAAACATCAATCACATCAAACCAACTTGGGATTGCACCAAAAGCTCAAGTTTAAACATATGCAAAATGTTTATCTAGTGTTATATGTGTTTGCCTGTGCTTTCACCATCGAAACGCAGTAAACCATTTCAAGCAGAGTTCAGCGAGTGTACTGAAGAAAGATTGTTTGAAGATCAGGTCCAAGTTGTTGATCTGATGGCCATGTGTTCTGACTGTTGAACTGCTGTGCAGTTGTGTATTTTATTTATTGTTAGTCCTGCACTACTATTATTTATGTCTGGCTGTGGCAGCTCAAAGAGTGGTCATGCAAACAGGACAGGTCATATGATTTTACTTACCAAAGCTCTTAACATCACATCCAAAGCTTTTCTGGCCAGGGACATGCCTCAGTTTACTGCAAAAGGATGCCATATTTCATGGGCACTGAAATGAAATTGAAGGAATGAAATGAAAGTGATTCAAAGGGCAATTTTATCGCCATCTGTCTTAAATTATTTGAGGCATTTTTCATAGATGCTCTACAGGGGTGGACAAACTTTCTGACTCGAGGGCCACATCAAGATGTCCACATTAACTGAGGGGCCGCATAATGTTTATGACAAATGAAGCTTTCATTTTTATTTTTATTTTTAATTCTAAATTGACACTCACTTACTACTGTAGTGTATGTATACTTGTACATACATGGCAGTTATTTTCTTGTGTCAAGGTTTGGTTTCTGCCTAGTTTCCTTTTTGCCCTTTTTTGGTATTTCCTGTTGTTTCCAGTCATTAGTTCCTTGTTAGTTAATCTTTGTTTAGTCTCTTCACCTGTGTTTAATTAATTATCTTGTTTGCTCCTTTGTTCCCGGTTTCTTTAAAAGTCCTGAGTTCTCCCCAGTCTTTGTCAGATCTTAATATTGTATAATGGTAAAGTGTGTTGATGTTTATTAAAGATACTCCTTTTCATCCGTTCCTCGTCGTGTGCTTATCCTTCTACAACCACTACCGTAACAGAAGATCTGACCAATACAGAAAATGGAATTCGCAAATCGCCTTACTGCCCTGGCCCGCCGAGACCTGCCGCTGATCGAGTTTGCGAGGGAGCTCAGCGGACTCGCAGTATGGACAGGGATTGACGATGCCACGCTGAACTCCTTGTTCTGGATCGGGGCTAATTACCATTGACCCGTGGACCTCCCAGACACCACCTGTTGCTCCATCAGCTGGAGGGAAGGGATCCTCCGGTGTCTGGAGAGTGTCCTGCCCCGATCCAGAACAAACCCACCGTCCGAGAATGTGGCAAGCCCGCCGCCTGAGAATATGGCAAGCCCGTCTGAGAATCGCAAGTGCCCTCCAGTGCCTGCTCCTCGCAAGTGCCTTCCAAAGTCCCCGCTGGTCCCGTCCAGCTCCGCACTGCCAGAGCGCCCCCGAGAATCCGCGCTGTCCGAGCGCCCCCGAGAATCCGCACTGTCCGAGCGCCCCCGAGAATCCGCGCTGTCCGAGCGCCCCCGAGAATCCGCACTGTCCGAGCGCCCCCAAGAGTCTGCGCTGTCAGAGCGCCCTCTAGTGCCCGCTCCTCCAGAGCATCCTCAAGTTCCCGCTCCTCCAGAGCGCCCTCAAGTGCCTGCTCCTCCAGAGCATGCTCAAGTGCCCGCTCCTCCAGAGCGCCCCACAGAGCCCGCTCCTCAAGAGCGCCCACCGGATTCTACAGCGGATTCTACAGCGCCATCTATTGGATATTACTGATATTGCATCAAATTAGTTATTATGTAACAACTGCCACACGGGCTGGATGAAAACGACCGTTCTGCCGTTTGCCCACCTCTGCAGATTCGTATCATTTTTAAAAATCCTTCACGGGCCGCCACAGGAGTGATAGCGGGCCATAGTTTGGAGACCCCTGCTCTACATTTTGGTGTTCTTTGACCTTTTATCAATATGGACGTGAGTGGTGGCTACGATCAAATCTCACGTCAGTTCTCAGCTTGTGTAGGCAAGTTTTTGAGTAAGTTGAAACTGTGTGCAGCATACAGAATTGCAGAGAATTGTATAATGACAGCATTTTGTTAATTTAGATTACTTTCCTGACCGACAGCGATGCTTTTTTTTCTTTCTTGCTTTATATGCGCAAATAGCAGCATAAACAATCATGAAGATTGACACATCATTGAATTACCCACCTGCCGCGCTTCTGTGAACCGGAGAAAAACAGAATCGTAATAAAATAAATACGGCAACATGAAACTATTTCTCTTTAATAATTAACAGATTAACAAAAGAAAAAAAACTGTGCAACAAGTAGGCCACTTTCGTTTTTGTGACGCTCTTAATGCATTTTATTGTTTTCTTTATATCTTTATTTTATTAAATTTAACTGATCGTGCAGGCATGTCCCACACAAACACACATTTCAGAGTTGCTAACTTGACATTTCAGCCATTATGCAAAGTAAAATTTCAGTCTACCAAACATGAAAGTTTGTCCACTGCTCAATTTAAAATGTCCGCTGTAAAATCAGTGTGCAACGCCCAAACAAACATTTTTGCGCATATGAAGGATGATGTTTTACGTGGATATTGGAACACAAGTGTGAAGTAAAGCCTTGTTTACATCATGGAAAATAGTTTAGCAACTAAATGTTACATGGCAAAAAATGGAAACATTTGGATGTCGAATGAGAGATGCTTGAGAGCCCAATACAGTTTATTTTTATTTGATAAATTCATTTTAGCTTGACGTTTGTATTCTGTTTATAATGAATGCCACAATAGCCTAATTTGTGTTTTACTTTGTAGTTTAATATAAAATTTTATAGCTACACTACTATTTGTTAATTCGGGAACACTTTATTTCGATAGTCCACTTTAGACATTCTACTAACAGTAAGTAACTTTGCAACTACATGTCAACTAGCAGTCATTAGAGTATTAGTAGACTGTCTGCTTAATATCTTCTAACACTTTATTTTGATGAGTCCACAACATACAACATACTGACTATGAGAAACTTTGCAAGTATATGTCAACTTATTCTACTGACCCTAAACCTACCCTACTGAGAATTAGTAGACATGTAATTACAAATTAATGATAATTGTAGAGATACGTAGTTGATATGTAGTTGCAAAGTTACTTATAGTTAGTAGAATGTCTAAAGTGGACTATCGAAATAATGTGTAACCTTTTATTCTTGTTCTGTAATACCGTTAAATTTAAAGGGTTTTTTGTGATTAATTAGAACTAAATAGGCTATATAGTGTTTATAATGTTTGTAAATATTTTGTTATATTTACTGGTATTTAATATACATATAAATCAATGCCATTATTTGCAATTATAAGGTTAAAGGGTATTTTTAGAGTAAGATCAATTCCTCTTTCATGAGATTGCTTACTCTTTTTGGCCGGGTAACATTTCTCCATGTCGTAAACTCTAGGGCGAGGCTTCTAAACCGGGGTGTTTTTAGGGGTGTGATATTTAATCTACTTTCTTACTTCATACCTGAGCACATCACATCATACATGCAATGCTGTACCGGGTGCACTACTGAGCAAGTTTACTATGCCAGAAAAGCCATTCATATGGAGCTGGTTATGTGCTGGTTATTATTATTATAAATTTCAATAAAAGTTTATTTATTAATTTAGAAATTATTTAAATAATAAATAAAAATGTGTTTGTTTGGTTGTTGGTTAGAAAATGTATATGTACATGCTGGTTTCAAGGTTGAAAACGTGCAAACCTTATATAATTCAACATGAAATTAAACAGCTCAAATAATATTTAGTTTGACTTGTTGAGTTCAACATTTGATCAGCTACTTCTTGCCTATTTCTTTAAAAAAGAGTTTAATTTACTGTTGTTTTAATATAAATCTTAATTATATAGAAATAAGAAATTTCATTTAGTTAATCATTGTTTGATTTCATAATACCTCTGAACATTATTACTAATTAATTAATTAACCCATCAGTATTTGTGCATCCCCTCTGTGTTTGAACTCATTTCAAATGCAATTCAATATTATTATTTTTATTTTTTCACACATTTTGTTTCAGTTGCAGCCTGAAATGAAGCCAGTTCTGTATTTTTACATCCTGAAGTATTTTTGTTTTATTGCACGCTCGCTCTGACAGTCAGTCTTCATCTATCCCAGCCTGCTTCATCATGTCCCTGATCTCCTCTGTGCCTGACTTCACTCTTTCTTTCCTTTCAAACAGCATTTCCCCTTCCTGCTGGCCTCTGGTGGATGAGAGATGAGAGAGAAAGATGTAGAGATGCTGCTGATGGAGAGAGAAATGAAAAGTAATGTGAAAGTTGGCCCGGGCAGGAAATGAATGGGCAGCAACAGGAAGTCATTGATGGGAGAGGAAAAAGGGGCATCCATAAACAGCGAAAAGACGGAGTGAGAGAGCGTGTTAAAGATGAAAGACGGATGAATGGATGGAGAGAGGGAAGGGAGGATCAGAAGTGTTTGTCCTGCCAGCACGCAACGCTAAGCAGATGAAGATAAATGAGTTGTGTGGATGTGGATGCGGGCCGCAGTAGAGTCATTTCATTCTAATTAGCGCTCTCTTACCGCTAGCACTGCCGCGAACGCTCAGTCCTGCCATCATTCTCCATTCATATGCTGCTTCTCTGCTGTTATCAGCCCAGTGCGGTGAGAGGCACATGGACACAGTGTGATGAAGGCTTGACCCTGTTCTCACATTGCCTGCCATTTGAGTATTTTTAAAAACAAAATAAAAGTGGCCCATGTATATTATTTATTATAAGTACATTATTAATTATTTAACAACCATAACTGAGCTCAAAACTATTAGAAAATATATAATATAATAGATTCATAATGGATCATTTTCATAAAATGATGGTGAACCATGTATATTTACAAGACACAGTGTTTATGTGTATGTAATATAATGTAAAGTATAAGTGTGCATTTAGTGTGCATAAGGTGAAACTAAAATTAAGCATTACTATGAACTCCTGAAGTAACATAGTGCCCCCCCCCCCCACACACACACACACAGACTAGGAAATAAATAAATGAATAGTAACATATATACATACATACACACACAGATATATGCATACACATACATGCATACATAATAGTATTTTTTCTTTTACTTAGAAAAAATAGTATTAAGTTAACTGTTGGATAATATAATACATAATATGTATTTTCATTTTTGGAAAACAAGTTTCATATCAGTAAATGCACAAAAGATAAAATTAAATATTCTATTGACTCTTGATTCTATTAATTGATTGATTAATTGGTTGGTTGGTTCGTTTATTTGTCTGTTTTTGCAATAAGCATTTTTGTCCACTGGAATCTAATATTATACAGCATACTTTATAAGAGCAATACAAGTATAATATCAACACACGTAATTAAAAAATAATGGAATATAATGTCATATATTTTAATATAATTTCCATATTTGTGCTTAAGGTTAAAAAATAAATGCATTATAAAAATATAATAATAATATTATTATTTTTACATAATAATATAATCAGAGCTTAGGTCTCTATGTATGTATGTATTTATTTATTCATGAAAATGTTTGTCCACTAAAAAGTAATAAATACTAATATTTAATTAATAAATAATTATTTAAAAAACACCTTCCTGAGCTTTTTCTGGATTTCAATGATCAAATGATCTTGTTTGTATCCAAATAATCAAATCTCTCGCTCCCTCACTAAGACACTCCCACTTGTTTTTTTCAAAACCTCTCAGAATATGTATAATCTTTCATTTAAAATCACTTGCTCTGCCTCTGAAATGACTGTCCTTTCTGACGTCACTCTCTTATTTTGAAACCCCTCCCTTTCAACCACCTGACAACTTTCCAGTCAATTCCCGACGGACACAATCAAGTCCCTCCCTACATTTTGCATCAGATTACAGAAGCAAGTTTCTCGAATTGAACTTTTAAGATGGTGACATTAATCCATCACCTACACAGACCAATTAACCAACCCAACATCACAACATCTAATCTTTTTAGTTAGAACGTGAAGCCGTCGGCTGCATAATAACAGTGCTTTCTGCTCTGCTTGTCGAGCATTTGTAAGTGTCCGATGACGATACGGAAACACTACAGCCGGTGAAAGACTTAAAGAAACGTGTTCATTTTCTACAAGGGCATTATTGATTGAGGTTGAAGCAGAAAGACAGTAAGTAATTAAATGGAACAATTGCTGGGTGTAAAATTAGCCTTCATGTCGTTAGAGCTGGATGAGGAGAGGGAGGGAGGAACGAGGCCTGTCTGCGCTGACTGATGACTGAGGAGCAATTAAAAGGCGAGAGGGAGCAGGGTGGAGATGTGCCGCCTGAGCGGGATATAGATTTATCTGAGATAATGAACTTCTTACCCTCCATTGATCTGTGGGGACGGGCTGAAGGATCTGCTCCAGACCCTGAGAGGAAGACATTGCTGCGTGTGAATAACAAACTCCTCCAGACGGCCATTTTGTTTGTATTGATGAACACGGTTAGAGAGGAAAGTCACCAGGTTTTCCCTTTCCCTTAATTGTATTGACACTTAGTGTACTTCAAAACTTATACGTTTAAAACTACTTGCAGGTCATATAGTTTAAATGGAGTTATAGACCGTTTAAGTGTATTCAAACAGAGATACTTTCATGACTATGTCGTGCACTTTGACATGCACAATGTTTGACATTAAAGTGCGCTTAAAATTTATGATGTTTTTTATAATCTTTTGTTGTGCATTAAAGAAGTACGCTTATTGTAAGGTGTCGACTAACATCAGTGTTGAGGAAAGTTACTTTTAAAAGTAATGCATTACAATATTAAGTTACTCCCTAAAAAGTAAACAATTGAGTTGCTGCAGTTACTTTTTATGAAAAGTAATGCATCACCAATATTGTGTTACTCCCTAAAAAAGTTAATAATTGAGTTACTTAGTTACCTAGTAACTTTTTATGGAAAGTAATGCATTACAATACTGTTACTCCCTAAAAAGTAATAATTGAGTTACTCAGAAACTTTTTTTATGGAAAGTAATGCATTAGAATATTGCATTACTCGCTAAAAAAAGTAATAATTCAGTTACTTAGTTACTTTTTATGCAAAGTAATGCATTACAATGTTGCGTTACTCCCTAAAAAAAGTAAATAATTGAGTTACTCAGTAACTTTTTTTATGGAAAGTAATGCATTAGAATATTGCGTTACTCGCTAAAAAAAGTAATAATTCAGTTACTTAGTTACTTTTTATGCAAAGTAATGCATTACAATGTTGCGTTACTCCCTAAAAAAAGTAAATAATTGAGTTACTCAGTTACTTTTTTATGGAAAGTAATGCATTACAATATTGTGTTACTCCCTAAAAAAGTAAACAACTGAGTTACTTAGTGACTTTTTATGACAACTGAGTTAATTAGTAACTTTTTATGGAAAGTAATGCATTACAATACTGTTACTCCCTAAAAAGTAATAATTGAGTTACTCAGTAACTTTTTTTATGGAAAGTAATGCATTAGAATATTGCGTTACTCGCTAAAAAAAGTAATAATTCAGTTACTTAGTTACTTTTTATGCAAAGTAATGCATTACAATGTTGCGTTACTCCCTAAAAAAAGTAAATAATTGAGTTACTCAGTAACTTTTTTTTATGCAAAGTAATGCATTACAATGTTGCGTTACTCCCTAAAAAAAGTTAATAATTGAGTTACTCAGTTACTTTTTTATGGAAAGTAATGCATTACAATATTGTGTTACTCCCTAAAAAAGTAAACAACTGAGTTACTTAGTGACTTTTTATGACAACTGAGTTACTTAGTGACTTTTTATGGAAAGTAATGCATTACAATATTGCGTTACTCCCTAGAAAAGGAATAATTCAGTTACTTAGTTACTTTTTATGGAAAGTAATGCATTACAATATTGCGTTACTCCCTAAAAAAAGTAAATAATTGAGTTACTCAGTTACTTTTTTATGGAAAGTAATGCATTACAATATTGTGTTACTCCCTAAAAAAGTAAACAACTGAGTTACTTAGTGACTTTTTATGACAACTGAGTTACTTAGTGACTTTTTATGGAAAGTAATGCATTACAATGTTGTGTTACTCCCTAAAAAAGAAAATAATTAGTAGTAGATTTCATCCTAAAATGTACACAAATGATTTTACATTTATTTTTATACTCTATGTACCACATGCATGCCAGAACCTATGCAAAGTTCAATTAAATAAATCCCAGTTAGCATGGTTGTGCATACATGTGTAACCCTTACTCTCCATAATCTAATTTATTCTAATATATCGTAGATTATTTAGTTTTTCATAAAACTATTTGCTTATTGAAAATGAAAGGTTATTTTTACCAAATTCTAACATATTTGTTTAAAAACATTCTGTGACAGAAAGGATATTTTAAACATGCAAACATTTTTTGGAATGTACTCTTATTGTTTTATTACTTTTTAAATAAAATATACATATTATTATTATTAATAATTGATATTTACCTTGATTACCCTTGATTATTTATTTATTTATTCATTCATACATTCATTCATTCATTCCCCCATATCATTATATCATTTCCTGACAGATATAATATTATGGATTTTCATGCTCGAATCTTGAAAGTCTTGTTTTAAGACAAGGGTAGAACAGTAAATTATCAGTGAATATGTGTTCCCTAATCTGAAGTGTCACCGAAACTTTTATCCCCATAAACCATTATAAATACTGACTGTGCTTCAGATGTGTGCTGTTTGAGTGTACGAGCAGTTGATCTCCAAATAACCCTGTCAGAAAGAATTCAAGAGAAGCTTGTTTATATTTGTGGTTTAGCTGCTAGTTTCTGGAATCCATCAGGAAAATATTGTAAGTCAACTTCACATTGGAGCAATTCTCCATCATAGCAATGAGATCATACAAACGTCTGTCTGCATCCCACACGGTTCAAGAGCAGTACATTTCATATGTAAATTGTAAGCGTATTAATGCAGGTACATAATGTTGAAGTCATGTTGCTTTGACTTTGAAAGATTGAATTGAGCAGCAGTGATTCTCTGAGAAAACTAGCACAGCATGTTGCTTTCTTGTTAAATTTCATATCTGGGATCAGCTGGCTAAAAATGCATTGCGGAATGGATGAATCAGAAGAGTTTTCCATGGATGTACTGACATTTAAATGATCTTTATTCAGAGAAATTATCTGGAATCCTTTGTCTGTTCATTTTAAATAAAAAAAGTGAATCTTATCTTGGTTTAGAACAATAAAATAACATTTAGTTTCCTCCCTCTGAGGCGAACAGAACTGATACATTTGGTCCCCACGGCATACATCATTCATGAATCTCCTATACGATGTCTGCTGAGTGTGACAGTAGATCTGTACAGCATCATAATGATGCGATATGTCCATCATCTTCCTTACATTCACACACACACACACACACTAGTTAACCTCACCACCTCTATATCTCCCAAATACGGATCCCAAAATAAACCTCAGGTGCCCAGAGCTCTGAGACTTATGAATATTGCAGGTTCCACAACATTAATTATTAATGGGAACAAGTATGAAGCCTCGGATAATGTTGAACAAACAAAACAAGCCTCAGAGTATAGGTCAGATAGAAAGGAGAAGGGAATTAGCCCTGACAAGGTGGGTAAATTTACGAATAATATATCTATGCTAGCATTATCCACAGTTAACAGTGTTGGAGAAGCTACTTTGCCACTAGTCTTTTGAGCTAAAAGCTAATTTGAGGTAGTTCAGCTTAAGTAGTCTAACAACCATTTCGAGAAAAAAAGTAGGAAGCCACACTGCAAGCTAATGACAAATGCTAACTACTGCTAACTAAATTGTAAGTATTACAAGGGTAATATTTTGTCTTTGTTTATTACCTTAGCGCATATATAAAGCTACGCTCAAAAAACATTTACCAAAGACAACAATGTAGCACTTTTGCTATTGGTACATGGGAAAAAAAGTAGCTTGTTAAAGGTGCTGTGAGCAATTCAGACATTTTCTAACTTTCTAGAAGATTGTGTTTGATTACCTCAGCATGCTTTGCTGTAAAGCCACAGGAAAACAATGTATGTCACATGTCACAAGCTGCAGGGTTTAATTTGGTTTTGTCTGTGTATGTTTGTTTTTTTCTCTCAAAGCCGTGAGACCCATTGACTGCAATTATATGACTGGCAGACTGCAATGGTTTGAGTTAAAAATCTTTGTTTGTGTTCTACTGTAGAAACAAAGTCACCTACATCTTGGATGCCCTTGGGGTTAGCTGATGAACATCAAATTGTATTTTTTGGGTGAAATATCCCTTTAAGAAAAATGGTAAGGAGCTGCTCAATTAATTTAGCTGATTCAGTTATTTTAGTGTTATATATTTTCTGCTGCTCATTTCAATGCATATTTTAACAAATCTACGTGCACGTTTAACATGTTGACCTCCAGTGTGAGGTAGTTATTTTTATTCAGTTCGCACATTTTTGAGTTGTGAAAAAAAGAAATAAAAAATAGATACATTTCTGGTTAAACCATATACCTGAAAAGGTAGAATTTTGATATGTTACAAAAGAGTTGTTGTAAAAACACAGTTCCCTATCAGTCGGTCACTCCGAGTCACGTCGGTGACCGACGAATTGGGATCTCGCTTAGAGAGACCAATCCCCTACGAGAGTATCTAAACAAGCCAATGGATATTGGCATGCGATTATTGCATCCAGCTGCCGCTAATCACAGCGTGAGTATAATTAGGCAGCGGGTGCAGCGCATATTCAGCTTTTCGCTTCGGAGCCGAGCGTTCTTCGTTCTGCTCCTGACCAACTCTTCAAAGTGTCTGCAAGTCAGTGTGTTGGTGTGACGGCGCGTCAGCGGTGGTGGTCTCCCTTTGTCGAGTGGGTTGCACACATCGGATTGCACTACCCTCTGATCGTGCTGCAAGCGGCCATCTCCCCTGTGCGCTTCAGCACACTAAAAGAGTGCTTTTCTCTGAAAGAGCATTCACGGGTGGAACGTCTTTTTAAAGACGCGTCTTTTTCAAGATGCCTTTCCACCCGTGCGTTTCTGGATGCGGTCGTTACCTGGCGCCGGGTGATGGTCACGATCGTTGCCTCTCGTGTCTGGGCTTTGATCACGCTGAGGCAGCTTTCGTGGATGAGTCATGCTCTCACTGCGGGAGTATGAACATCGCGGAGTTGCGGACCAGGCTCCGTTTCCTGCAAAGGGGCGGAGTGCCCGTGCCCCTGCCTAGATCTAGGGCTCCCCCTGGCGGCAGCCGAGGGACCACTACCTCTGACAGTGGCCGGACTGGTCTTACGGTGACAGTGAGGAATTCCCCTCAGGGGGGGGTCCTTCCTGCCACCGGCACTTCGCAGCCTGTGGAGCTGCCAAGGGAGCATGCTGGACCCTCTCATGGAGTACCAGCTGTATCCTTTGGTGCTCCCCTCAGTGACCAGATGTCAATCGCTGCATCGGAGGGTGAGTCTGCCCTCTCTGGAGATGATGATTCGGCACCGTTGCCACCCTCTGGGTGGTCAGCGGTTCCGGATTCGGATCCAGAGATGGTGGCTATGCTTGCCCGGGCCGCCGAAAGGGTCGGGCTCGAGTGGAATCCTCCACCGCGTCCCGAACCCTCTAGGTTGGACGATTGGTTTCTCGGGGTGGCTCGCGCTGGTTCTCAGGGCCCCACCCCGGTGCCTTTCTTCCCGGAGGTGCATGATGAGCTCACTAGATCATGGAAGGCACCTTTTACTGCCCGAAACCGGTCTGGTGGTTCGTCCTCCCTCACCACCCTTGATGGTGGGGTAGCGCGGGGGTATGCGGGCATCCCGCCGGTGGAGCGGTCAGTTGCGATGCAACTGTGTCCAACTACTGCTACCACTTGGCGTGGGGTTCCGTTGCTCCCCTCCCAGGCCTGTAGGCACTCGTCGGCCCTGACCGGCAGTGCGTATACGGCTTGTGGCGAAGCTGCTTCCGCCTTACACGCTATGGCGTTGTTGCAGGTCCATCAGGCTAAGGCACTGAGAGACCTGCACGAGGGTGGTCACGACCCAGAAGTTCTCAGAGAACTTCGTACCGCCACGGACCTCGCGCTACGGGCGACGAAGGTTACGGCGCGGTCTCTGGGCCGTGCGATGTCCACTATGGTGGTCCAGGAGCGCCATCTCTGGCTGTGTCTGGCGGACATGAGGGAGGCAGAAAAGAGACAGTTCTTGAACGCCCCTCTGTCCCAGGCCGGCCTTTTCGGCGACACAGTGGAGAACTTTGCCCAGCAGTTCTCCGCTGCACAGAGACAGACTGAGGCCATCAGGCACATCCTGCCCCGGCGTGCAGCTGCTGCCTCCACCCGGCCGCCGGTGGCAGCGCCTCAGCCTGCTCGTCGCCGAGGGCGGCCGCCTGCCGCCGCCCCCGCTCCCGCGCTGCAAACGCAGCAGCCTCCAGCAAAGCAGCGCCGTGGAGCCGGCCGCAGGGCAGCCGCCCCGCCCGTCCAGGCCCCCGCCAAACCTGGTGGTAAGCGTAAGAGCAAGCGGCCCTGAGACGGGCGACCCGGAGATGGGGGGGGATGCTCTTCGGGAGATGGTGAACGCACCACTCCCTCCCCCGGAGGAGGGCCGGGCGGAGAATCTTTTGTTTCTTTTTTCCCCGCCACTGACCTCTCGGTCAGTGGCACCCAAAAACTCGACAAAAGAGCAGTTTCCTCTATCTCTGGGTCCCCCGAGGGGACGGGAAGTTGTGGACGAGTCAGTCTTGATCCACACTATCCCGCCTCTCTCGCCAGTGAGCAGCTGTGGGCGGTTCGGGAGTGCAGTCAACCGTACTACCCACGCACCCTCTGCCAAAACGCAGGTTGGTGTTCCACACACGCTGACCCTGCTTCGGACCGGCAAAGAGACGCCCGAGCACGGTCCCTGCGTTTCTCCTCGCTGCCCCGCCGCGGGTACGTCAGTGGTCCCGCTGGTGCCACTTGTACGGTTTCTGGGGGCCTGGTTAGGGCTTCCCAGTCTGTCTCGTTGGCTCCGCCAGACCATCAGACTCGGCTATGCGATTCAGTTCGCCCGGCGTCCTCCCAAGTTCAGGGGCGTCCACTTCACGTCAGTGAAAGCGTTAGATGCTCCTGTCTTGCGCGCGGAGATCGCAGTCCTACTGGCGAAGGATGCGTTAGAGCCGGTCCCTCCAGCCGATATGAGGTCGGGGTTTTACAGCCCCTACTTCATTGTACCCAAGAAAGGCGGTGGGTTGAGACCGATCTTGGATCTGCGTCTCTTGAACCGGGCTCTTCACAAGCTTCCGTTCAAGATGCTCACGCAGAAACGCATCTTCGGGTGCGTCCGTCCCCGAGATTGGTTTGCAGCGATCGACCTGAAGGACGCGTACTTCCATGTGTCGATCCTTCCGCGCCACAGGCCATTCCTGCGGGTTGCGTTCGAAGGACGGGCATATCAGTACAAGGCCCTGCCCTTCGGGCTGTCCCTGTCACCCCGTGTCTTCACGAAAGTTGCGGAGGCAGCCCTAGTTCCCATGAGAGAACAGGGCGTTCGTATTCTCAACTACCTGGACGACTGGCTCATACTGGCTCAGTCTCAGGACCAGTTGTGCGAACACAGGGATTTGGTGCTCTCACACCTCAGCCAGTTGGGCCTTCGGGTCAACTGGGAAAAGAGCAAACTCTCCCCGACGCAGAGGATCTCTTTTCTCGGTATGGAGTTGGACTCGGTCAGTCAGACAGCACGCCTCACGCAGGAACGTGCTCAGTCGGTGTTGAACTGCTTGAATGCGTTCAAGAGCAGGACAGCGGCCCCACTGAAACAATTTCAGAGGCTCCTGGGGCATATGGCAGCTGCAGCGGCAGTCACGCCGCTGGGGCTGCTTCATATGAGGCCGCTTCAACACTGGCTCCATGGCCGAGTCCCGAGGTGGGCGTGGCAGCGCGGCACTCACCGGGTCCAAGTCACACCGGCCTGCCGCCGAACCCTCACCCCGTGGTCAGACCTTTCGTTTCTGCGGGCAGGAGTGCCCCTGGAACAGGTCTCCAGGCATGCTGTGGTTTTCACGGATGCCTCCACCACCGGCTGGGGTGCCACGTTCGACGGGCTTGCAGTGTCGGGGGTTTGGACGGGCCCCCAACTGCACTGGCACATCAATTGCCTAGAGTTGCTAGCGGTACGTCTGGCCTTGATCCGTCTCAGAAGGCGCTTACGAGGCAAACACGTATTGGTCCGCACGGACAACACTGCGACCGTTGCGTACATCAACCGACAAGGTGGTCTGCGCTCCCGTCGCATGTCGCAACTCGCCCGCCACCTCCTCCTCTGGAGTCAGAAGCATCTGAGGTCGCTTCGTGCCATTCATATTCCGGGCTTGCTCAACCGGGCAGCCGACGAGCTGTCACGAGCTGCGCTCCCCGGAGAGTGGAGACTCCATCCCCAGACGGTCCAGCTGATTTGGAGACGTTTCGGACCCGCTCAGGTAGACCTGTTTGCGTCCCTAGAAACCTCTCATTGCCAGTTGTTTTACTCCCTGACCGACGGAACACTCGGCACGGATGCACTGGCACACAGCTGGCCGCGGGGCCTTCGCAAGTATGCGTTTCCCCCAGTGAGCCTTCTCGCACAAACAATATGCAAGATCAGGGAGGACGAGGAGCAGGTCCTGCTCGTGGCGCCGTACTGGCCCACTCGGACTTGGTTCTCAGAGCTAATGCTCCTCGTGACAGCCCCTCCTTGGCAGATTCCTCTGAGGAAGGATCTACTGACTCAGAGACGGGGCACCTTATGGCACCCGCGTCCAGACCTCTGGAAGCTACATGTCTGGTCCCTGGACGGGACGCGGAGGTTCTAGGTGACCTACCCCAAGGGGTAGTTGACACCATCACTTCGGCTAGAGCACCGTCCACGAGACAGGCCTACGCCTTGAAATGGAACCTGTTCGTCGAGTGGTGTTCTTCTCACCGAGAAAACCCCCGAAAGTGCCCGATCAGAGTCGTGCTTTCCTTTTTGCAGCGGGGGTTGGAGCGAAGGCTGTCTCCCTCCACCCTTAAAGTCTATGTGGCTGCGATTGCTGCCAACCATGACCCCGTGGAAGGGAAGTCGGTGGGTAAGCATGACTTGGTCATCAGGTTCCTTAAGGGGGCAAGAAGGTTAAATCCTCCACGGCCCCCCTCTATACCCTCTTGGGACCTGTCTCTAGTGCTCAAAGCATTACAGCAGGCCCCATTTGAGCCTTTGCAGTCAGTTGAGCTGCAGTTTCTTTCAATGAAGACTCTGCTCCTGCTTGCATTGGCCTCCATCAAGAGGGTAGGGGACCTGCACGCATTTTCGGTCGACGATTCGTGCCTAGAGTTCGGGCCGGCTGACTCCCAGGTAATCCTGAGGCCCCGGCCTGGCTACGTGCCCAAGGTTCCCACTACTCCCTTCAGGGACCAGGTGGTGAGCCTGCAGGCGCTGCCCTCGGAGGAGGCAGACCCAGCCCTTGCTTTGCTTTGTCCCATCCGAGCGCTAAGATGCTACGTTGACAGGACACAAAGCTTCAGGACCTCAGACCAGCTCTTTGTCTGTCACGGAGGCCGGCAGAAGGGGAAGGCCGTCTCCAAGCAGAGGATGGCCCACTGGATAGTGGACGCCATCACCCTGGCTTATCAGGTACAGGGTGTGCCCTGCCCGTTCAGGTTGAGAGCTCACTCTACTAGAGCTGTTGCATCCTCCTGGGCGTTGGCTCGTGGCGCCTCGCTGGCAGATATTTGTAGAGCTGCGGGCTGGGCGACCCCTAACACGTTCGCTAGGTTCTATAGCCTTCGTGTGGAACCGGTTTCCTCCTGTGTTCTCACCTCAAACGGGTAGAAGCACTGAGAGGTTCCGTTTTCGGGTCGGCTTGCTAAAACTGCTCCAGAGAGTCCGTACTGTAGACCCTGTCGAGTTCCTCCGTCCCCTCGGCAGTCAGATGTGGCGGAGCATCTGACGCCAGGCCCTCACTCGCTGAATCCATGAGAACCGGTAGAGGGCTGGGTTCCATATGAAAGGCCTTTTGGACCCCATATGTGTATAGTCCACGGTATAGCCTGAGAGCCCGTGTTTCCCCGGCAGGTCTTCTGCCAATCTCCATGAGGTACAATTTCCTCTAATTCTCCATATGCGCCTAAGGTTGATCATATGCGTAATTGCTCCGAACCTCCTACGGGAAGGGCGAGCTTCCGTAGCGTCCGGTTCCAACTAGAACGGGTACGTTTTCCCAGTGTTATCCAGTCTTACTGAGTGGGTAGTGCCATGGCAGCAGTAGCTGGTCTTCTGCGGTAGCCCTGACCTGCGCCAAAAAATAGGGGCTCAGGAGGCTTCCACAGGACACTGGAAGGGGCAGTACCCGTGGCCTTTTGGTAGGGATCCCAATTCGTCGGTCACCGACGTGACTCGGAGTGACCGACTGATAGGGAACGTCTCGGTTACGTATGTAACCCTCGTTCCCTGAAGAAGGGAACGGAGACGTCACGTCCCGTCGCCACGGCTGCTGTACCACCGCTGAGCGGCCGGGTCACCGGCTCGGCTCCTCAGCGAAAACCTGAATATGCGCTGCACCCGCTGCCTAATTATACTCACGCTGTGATTAGCGGCAGCTGGATGCAATAATCGCATGCCAATATCCATTGGCTTGTTTAGATACTCTCGTAGGGGATTGGTCTCTCTAAGCGAGATCCCAATTCGTCGGTCACCGACGTGACGTCTCCGTTCCCTTCTTCAGGGAACGAGGGTTACATACGTAACCGAGACGTTATGTGGTTTTGAAATATGTTGTGGCAAAGCAAATAAAATACAAAAACTGTATTACTTCTGAAAAAGGTTTTTGTTTTATCTTCTCAGAAAATTAATAATTTTAATATATGTTGTGGAAAAGCAAATAAACAGAAAAAAACTATTATTTAGCAAAAAAAATATATAAAATGTATTTTTTTTTTTCAATTGAGAAATAAATGCCTAATGTGTCATATATTGTATGTAACATTACAGATCTTTCACAAGGAGGGGTTGTATTTCAAAAACAACTGCAGAAACATATAAGTGGTCCATTTGTTTTAAATGCCCCATAATTTTCCTATTAGGAGAAATTGGTCCGGGTTCTTATGGGTTAATCTGTCCTGTGACGCCTCAGATGGAAGCCATATCAGAACGTTACCTCTCTCTCTCTCTCCCTCGCACGATCACTTTTACACTCTCGTTAAAGTCTTTCCTGGTCTCAGGGGAAGTTACTCCTGTTTTATACTGTCACAGACGCAGGCAGAGAAAGCAGCGTGCCCCATTATAGCAGTCAGAAAACGTGGAGAGCACAGCGTCAGTGCAGTCAATGACTACTGAGCTGAAGGAGACCGAGATACGAGGAGCAGCTTTGCTGTTGTCGTTATCACATATCAGGTGGAACCACACAAAGAGGTGAAGGTCTATCAGTGTAAAACTGTTCCGTTTCATTTCATGTCCAGTAAAGTACTGCTGACTGATCTGGACTGAATGCAGACACACATAAACACACACCGATAAACTAGGGCTTGCTCAGAATTTAAGGGGCTGTTCCCACAACATTGTTTTCAAATAGAAACATTTAAAACTTGTGTTTTAGTCCTTCATTTACATGACAATGCATTTTAGGAGCCTGAAAATGCAAACTTTTGAAAACGGGTTTTGAAGTAAAAGATTTTGAAAATATACCGTTATCGTCTCTCTGTGTAAACTACGAAAACATGTATTTGTGAAAACGGTGGCATCACGCATGTTTAGTCTATTGGTATGTGTGCTAAGGATGGGAGATATCTTATCATTTGCGATATACCGGTAATATTTCTCCCCACAATAAAAATTTGTCTTCCCGCGATAATAACTATAAAGTCTAGTTTTTGACATAAAGTTGTTGAAGGTGGACGTGAAATTGAGGAGGAGTTTATCACTAAATGAGGAGCTCCTTCAACAGTCTGGAACTGGTTTGGTCAGGGCTGTACTAAGCACAAAAAAATCATTCTGAATAAATGTACTACAGTAGCATGTGTGTGATACAGTTTTGCATGTGTATGAGCCTGTTTACAAACCTGTTGTCCAACAAAGATATCATTTATTGACATGCTTTTTCTCCAAATTAACTTAATAACATAGTTGAGTCTTTGAATTAACTTCTTTTTGTGACTAGGCGTGGTTTCATATTACAGAATGATAGTATTATATACAATGATAAAGGCTATGTCGATTAGCATTGCATTATAAATATACTTTCCTTATAAAAAATATCCAAGATTGCTTGAAGAACACAGATAAACCATATATTTTGTGCAATCGTATGTTTATTGTCTTCAAGCTAAAATAAATTCTCTATCTCTTTAATTCAGCGATAACTTGATACCATTGTCCATATTAGGGATTTCCTGGAGCGTCATCAGTATTATTACTTCTGCAATGCATATGTGCAGTTTCTGCACAAGGGCGCCCTCCGGCTTCCAGTATGAATTAAACAGTCATTACATTATGTGTGTACTCAGTAATGCAAGGTAAAAATAGAAAAGATAATACTTTTCTCTAAAGAAAGAGGATTCCATGAATTATCGTCATTGATATCGTTATCACAATAAATACCAGAAATATCATGATATACTTTTAAGCCCATAACGCCCATCCCTAATGTGTGCAGACGCATAGTGATTCTTTACAAAGTGACATCGCCATCTACTGGCCTGGCATGAATAATACAGCAAATTTTCATATGAAACTGCATAAAACATTTCCACTAATTCAACAAATGCATAAAATAGATTTTTTTCACGAGTTTAGTTTGGTGTTGTAGGTGGTTGCCAGGAAGTTGCTATGCAGTAACTAAGGTGTAACCAAAATATGTAAATGTAATTGAAAGCAAAGTGTAAGTTCTGTCATGACAGCTCTCGGAGAGTTCAGCATGGTAATATACATGGCAATGTTAATGTATTCTTGGCGGAATACATCTGGTACACTGCTGCTGCTATGAAAGAGCAAGTACTGAGACTTGCTGCTCCCAGTACATACACAGGCATGCTGCTCTGCATGCAGGAAATACTGCTGATGCACATATATATGAAATAACTCCCTTATATTATAACATACATATAATCACCCTGTAGCAGATCTATACAGGTGGAACTGCGGAGGTGGAGGGTTTCTGAAGCGCATTGCAACTGCTACAGCAAGCACTAGCCACGTATTTGAATGTTGAGCAGCGAGCTCATTGGCTGCTGATGTAAAAAGGAACCAATCAGCTGAGCAATGTGAATGATGTCATTTTATCAGATTGAGTTAGAACTTATCGGCCTGCACCATCTAGAGTTTCATGACAGATTTATGAATGGCATAGCTCATATAATATGTACTTGAAAGAATATGATGAAAAATTTGAGAGTTCATATTGAGATTCTGAATGCAGATTTGGCATCTTGGCAAATCTGAGAACTGTGTGAGATATAATTGAAATGCTTTCTGAAACATGAGATTTCCAGTGTCATCTCAGAAAAAAAAAAAAAATGTTGGTATTAACATTTAACTCAGTATTTGGCAACCTTTCTGAAAGCTTCTCTCAGCCCATGTGTAAGTGTAGTTGAGCACAGGCAGCGTAACAGGTGTCTTTACTATGATTTTCATTCTGAATAATTAATCGGGTGCTTTCACCTAAAAAGGAGGCCCCATCTCGTTAATAATGGAGCAGGTTTTTCTGCGTGGTGAGGGGGGCTTAATTATTTAAGAGCAATATAAGCTTGCCAAGAGGTTAATAGGACCTTTACTGGCATGGAACCTTAGGCTACATGTGGAGAGGGTTGGCTGGATTGATGACGGGATCTTGGCACTGCGGTGTGAGGAGGCTGGGACTCGAGGCAAGAGGGCGGAAAGCCCAGGCACCTGGGGGCCGTTTGAGAGAGGAGGGAAAAGAGCTGACAGTCTATTCTTGAAGAACTGAGGTTTTAGGGGGAAGTTCACTATGAATTGTTTATCTGCACACACTGTGTGTTGTTTTAGCACTCAGATCACTAAATGAATTATGTAACGCTCAGATAGCAGTGTGAACACCACCTTTAACACAATTTGCACTGCACAATTTCCCATCTTGTAGTTTTTGTTGTAGAGGATACAGTAGACTAGTGACAACAAGTGGACCATAAGTTGTTTGGCTCAATGAATTCATAAATGCATACATTACATTTAATTTTAGGCTCATACAGGCTCATTTAGTTTTACTAACTTATGTTTACTTGAATAAGCACAATGAAATGAAATAAAATCAACAGAACTAGCAAATTTATCAGTCAGTAAAAATTTGGGGGAGGGGGTCTACTTTTCCATGTGTTAACATTAGTTAATTAATTACCTAACATTAACTGAGAATCCAAATTACTTTTTAAAAAATTTGTTTAAAAAAGTTTTGTTCTTTTTCGATATAATTTAAATATATTTCAAAATATATAACAATGTACAAACATATGCTCTAATATATTTGCACAAATATATGTTCTAACAATATATTTTTGTATATGTTTGAAAAATATATTTTAAACTATATATTTCAATTGAAGAAAATACTATAATAGATATGACATGAACATTATATATATATATATATATATATATATATATATATATTTATTCAAATGTCCTTCTTTATTGTAAATTGTTGATTATGATTCAAGTAGACTCAATGTGTTAGACTATTATATGTCCAGGTGTAATATACCAGTACTTCTTGGGACTAAATTGGCCTACCTTCAGTTTAATACTTTTAAGTTTGACAGTATTGGACTTTGATTATACAACTAATTTACATCAAAGTTTTTTGTTTGTTTGTTTCTTGCACCTACACTGTGAACTATATTGCTAGTCAATTTGTAGGTATGTTTGCTAGCTATATAATTCTAGCCACATTTTAGTAGGTGATAGTGCACTTTGAAGTATGCTACTATTTTTGATAGTTTTCATGCAGCAAGCATACTTTATAACAAAATAACAAAACAGCACCCTAGTAAAAATCTGCATTGGTGACACAAGATTGGGGAAAATTATGTCAAATAAGATCCTGTAATGATATTTGGGTGTTAGGTGGTGTGCAGTTTTTGTGGTCCACCATCTAAAAACATTGGAGAAACACTATACGGTATACTTCCACAATCTGACATACTTTACTAGGAGGGTAGCATGATACAAACTGATCCAAGCACAACTTTTTAATACGCCTGAATGAGTTTGAATGGATATACACCTATTAAACACTATTTTAAATCATTTGATCATCATTTTATGAATTACTGCTAATGCTCTTGTAAATAAAACTCTGTTTACCACCTGCAGGATGTAATAGTACAATAACATTAATTGGAAGTAGTGACAACTTTTGTGAACACATCTCATTTGCATAGAAATGAGGCATGTTTGCGCTGAAAATAATGATGGTGAATTTATTCAAGTGCTTAAGCTAAATTGCGGGTGGTTTGTGTGTAAGTGCTTTGCTCTGAAATACCTCTCGCTGAAATGGCTGCTCAGTAAATGTATTGTGGTTAGAGATGACTGGACATTGAGAAGGCTAGAAAATAAATTGTATTATGTAGTGCATGTAACATGGCCACAAATAATCTATGGATGGTTTTCCATATTTTCTGAGGACAAATCAGTGGGATTCAGCAGAACGCACACTCTAAAACATGAACCTTCACCGTTGTTAGTTCTACTGGGCTCCATCTTTTCTGTTCTTCTCAACAAATTTGTGTAAGTCAGTTCTTTCAATCAACTTGCTCTTAAATGAACTCTGGCTTTGTTCAAATTAAAAGTTTGTAAATACTTAAATAAATCTTTAAAAACTGTGTGGAAAGTGTTGGAAAATGTCTAAGGAAATTATATTTAAATTAAAATAATTGTTTACACAATGTATTTTGTTAATAAATAAATCTGTCAACATAGGTTCAACATTTTTATATTTTGGGAGGGAAAATAATAAAAAAAATAAACATAACTCAACATTGTTAGTTGTACAGAATCATCTCTTCTGTTCTACTCAAAAAAATAAAACAATGCAATAAGTGAGTTCTTAAAATGAAAAAGATTGTGTATTTTTAACGGAAAACGTTATTGTTAGTATTTAGTATTAGTATGTTTACAGCTCAACAAATTAGTGTAACTGCCTTTTGAATTAAACATAAGCCTTTTTAATTCAACGTTTGTTATGAAAAAATTTATTAAAAAGGAACATATCTCAGGAAGTTATATTTGCATTCAAATATTTTTTTCCTTATGCGTTTATTCATTATTATATACATATATTACATAATTATTATATTCAATTATCTATGTAGATTGAACATGAATAAATATAGTTTGAAACTTGGCCAAGTTAAATAACACAAAATGTTGATTTTCAGTCTTGCAGTAATAACATTAAATGCACTATAAATTATATATTATGTTCTAATAAACTTGAAATCATTTTAAAAGAGTAAATCACACATACACAAGTGAACTGCATATCTATATACAGATGATTCCAATTCATGCAACCACTTAAAATAAAAGTTAAAATAAGTAATTACATATAAAATAGGTACATTCAAAAGCACTTTTTTCAGTTCATGGTAAAATGTGTTGTAGCTGCTGTCATATATATATATATATATAAATAAATAAAAATCTAATCATTACTTAAAAGCCAACTTGTGATTGCATAAAGAAGCTGAGTCAAATACATAGTTCTCAAAAGTACGAGTTTGACTCTCAAGCAAAATCCACAATGAACTGTTTGTTTGTGGTCTGGTTGAATAGTAATGCAGTCGGTTACGTCACCGTACCGCTCTCAAGTCAGATGCCAAATGGTTTTATTACTTGAATTATTAAATAAACAAACACACTGAAAGCGCAGAACTTTCCAATGCTGTGCATTTCTGCAGGCACAGTTTCCACACAGGCCCGATAATTACACTACACAGCCAATTACTGTATTTATGAAGGTGCAATGTGTTCATTTCAATCCCAGCACCTTTCGGCATTCCTCTGAGCCTGAATAATGGCTTAACCAACATTTATCTGGGCATCCATCCACGTTTCTAATCACTCGTCTCTGCTAGCTCTCACACGCGGGTGAATAATTCTGTCCCACTATCTTTCATTCCTAAATGACCTACTGATCTCCTCCATTCATTATGCAATATATGGGAGACAGAATTTAACTATCCATGTCCATTAATAAGAACATTACACATTAAACGATCTCATAAATGTTAATTAAATTAAAAGTAGACTATGCCGGGACAATTATTCACGGGGTTAACTGGGCATAAAGTTTCAAACTTTGCTTTTTGAGGTCCAAATAAGTCACGTCGTATTGGAATCACAGTTGTTTAAGAGGACACATCGTGTTTAAAGCAAGATACCCAGGTGAATAGGGTAAAAATAAATTAACAAAAATGACAAGTTTTTGTGAAACTTTTACAAAAAATTAGGTTATCACCATATTTCTCTAATTTAATGATTACATTAAGAATTGCACACGTTTAAGTTTAAAATATTTCTGAAAAGCTGTGCCTACTACTTAAATGAGGCATGTGGACTAATCTGCGTAAATTTCCAGAAAATAAATCTGAACATTGGATAAAGCCAGACTCAAAATTCTCAATTACTTTTGTTGGCATATTAGAGTTAAAAGTTTTTACTGAGGGGATTTTTGATATCTGTTTTTATCACTTCATAAACCAGAAAATACCATCAACAGTCCGAAAAAAAAAACATTATTTTCACCATGTTTGAAAGACTAATCTGTTGTATAAAATCAGGTGAATTATATACGAACAAATCCCTCTGTAAAAACCTTCAGAAAATAGACTGGAATACAACCATTAGGTTTGGTGTATGTAAGTGCAACTGAAGTTGAGAAAAAACTTATTTTAACAAGGAAAATGCCTTTAAATATATGTGTTGTATTGATATCTACAGATGCAAATATATAAAGTGCAATAATAAAATAAACCATATGATATATGAACAAATCCCTCTGTAAAAACCTTCAGAATATATGCTGAAATAAAAATGTAAATTTTGGTGTATTTAAGTACTACTAAAGTTGAGAAAAAACTCATGACGAAAGAAGGCCTTTAAATAACGTGTTACCAAATATCAATTGTAAGATATAAAGTCACAACCTCCAAGTTTACATTTGAAGTGAAGGCTCCACGAGGCCCTTGGGATCTTGCTCATGTTTTTGTATTATCATAAAGCAATCCCATAATTCTCTGTCAGAGCCTCAGTCCAAGCCATGTAATCACAGTGAAATTATGCTATATATATATTTATATGTATTGTAATTGAATTCTACATACGCAAATAGATAAAGTGCAATAAAATAAACATTTAAAAGTCTATGTTTCTTGTACTCTTTCAACTAGTCTGAAAAAAGTTTCAAAAAATAACTGAAAAACTAAAAACATAAAGACCTAATAGACGCACAGAAAGTTTATCTCTCTCTTTCTCTCTCTCTCTCTTTAAAAGTTATTTCTACATGCACTAAACCTGCTCATGACAGTGATTCTGCATTTGTGCAGGTATTGTGACTAAAAGTAAATGATTAGAAATACTGCAGCGCCCCCTACAGATCAATATATACACCTATATATATTTAGCAGGAAGGGTCTCTGGTAAATAAAGTAGAGGAAGCAAGTATTCAGTTTCACAATGTGCCGCTGAGTATCTGTGTGATTCTTGATTGGGGTTCAAATCTGAATGTCCCCTGACAGAAGTCAAGACTCGGCGGCGCTTGCCAAATCATTAATGCATCCATGAATGTAATAGGCCAGTCCTAATCTCAAATGCTATCAATGAGGCCATTATATCCAGTGCCATTGTGCATGTTTTAGCAGGCAGATAAAAGCACAAATTACAGCAAATTACAGATTTCAAAAAGAGACGGAAATCCCAAACTTGTAATGCAATTGTAATTTTGTAAAGCTTTTGTCCGGTCTAAAAAGAGGTGGAAAAAAATTAAAAATGTCCGCTTGCAGTCCAAACCACAAGTCAAAGTCTCTCATGTGCGGAGTCCAAATGAGCCTGTTGTTTTTGGGATTGGTTTTGTAGAATTTCCTCTTTTATTTAAAATATGTATTAAAATCTGTCAGGTGTGTTAATGACCAGTGAGGTAAGAAAATCTATATCCCACTAGTTTTGGAAAGGAAAAGAGAGACAATCACACAACCTCCAAGTTTACATTTGAAGTGAAGGCTCCACGAGGCCCTTGGGATCTTGCTCGTGTTTTTGTATTATCATAAAGCAATCCCATAATTCTCTGTCAGAGCTTCAGTCCAAGCCATGTAATCACAGTGAAATTATGCTTTTTATTTATTATATTTTGAGGTGGAGGCAGGGCCTTAGGCGAGATTATGAAAATGGGCCCCAACATTGTAAAAACTAATTTTTTTTTAATAAACAAACATAGAACAACTGCAAAAAGATAAGTGGTTTCTTTCTTTTCATGAGAAAACACTAAAAATAACAATAACACTATACATAACTTTGTATGAATCTGTTGCTCTGCATTAATATTTAATGCAAACAAACAACAACTGGGGTTATTAAAACTTTTTTCTTCTTCTTCCTGTTTGTTGTTGTGAACGTATGAAGTATAACTACAGAAAAGAAGAAAGAAAAAAAAAACGGTTATTGTTAGGTAAAGGTTAAAATAGGAAATAAAGTCACATTGTAACACAAAGTTGCAATTACTAAAATAAATAAATAAAACTAGAGTAACAAGATATAAAACATTATAAGGTCACAATTATAAGATGTAAATTCACAACTACATAACTAGAAGATACAAAAAAAATAATTTAAATGAAATAAAATATCAGGTTACACTTTATTTTATAGTGTCCTTGTTACAGTGTAATTATACATTTAAGTACTGAGTGATATTAATTAACTACAAGTACTATTGTATGGTTAAGGTTAGGATTAGGGTTTGTCTTGGGGTTACTTGAATGTAATTATGCATAATGTATTGTTATTATAATATTAATACATGTAACATGTAATAAAGACACCTTAAAATAAAGTGTTACCAAATATCAATTGTAAGATATGAAGTCACAATGAAGCATGTAATGTAATGACACAATTATGAAGCATACACACTGAATATAAAGTCACAATTGTGAGATATCACAGTTAGAAAAACTGAATAAAATAAATAATTACAGTTATGAGAAATAACTTTGCAATTATAAAATACAATGTTTCAGGTGTGGGATATAAAGTCGCAATTACTGAAAACAATTCAGAGAAAAAATGAGAGAAATTCACTGTAAAAAAATAGCTAAAGAAAAAAAAAGATATCAATCAAGAGAAAAAAAAGTCAATTGCAAATTATGAAGTAGTATGTGTGATATATGAAGTCGAAATTACAACAACAAAAAAAGTTACAGTTACGAGACATACGCAATCATAAGATCCGAGGTTAAAATTATGAGATATAAATTCACAATAAGAGAAATGAAATCACAATAATGAGATATAAAGTCAAAATTACTGAAACATAATTGCAGATGTGTAATAATAATATAAGTAGCAATTATTAAGTCACAATTACTAAAAAAGGTCACAATTATGAGACTATATTGAGCAGACATGAATTCACAAACAAGAAGCCTGAAATGTTTTTAGGTTTTTTTTTTTTTTTTTACTGAATGGCTTCAGTTACTTATAAGGAATTAATTTTCACCAAAAGTATTTGCATGATCGCCCACCTTGACCTCTAATGTCAGCACAGCCCTTTTTACCTTGTCATTGGCCATTAAATCAAATAAGTGCAGCTAAATGTAATCTAATCTGATCGTTTCAAAATGCGAGATGGATTTTGAAAGCAAACAGTGGCATATGGAGTAACTTAAGGGATGTTGGTTGGACTTTTTTAGAGTTAGAGTTGAAGCTGCTGGAGTTGATACACACGTTTGGATAAATCCTGTTTCTGGGTGTAGAAGAATTTGCCAGCGACTGGTTTATGACTGAGGGTGTGGAGTATGGCAGATGACAGGAAACTCATATATTTCTATTATCTTTGTAGAGTTGCATGACCCCATCCTTCTATTCCCATTATTGAGAGTCAGTAAAGCCTCCATGTGTGAGCCAGACTTCACACAAGGTGGAATTAATCCAGATGTCCAGATATTTCCTCCAATAAAAACAGCACAATCTACTCTAAGACATGGTGCACCGTTACAGGCTGGTGTGAGAAGTTTTTTAGCAGTCCTAGGTAAGCCTGCAGCATTTCTGTTGGCATGCTAAGCAAGACTCAAAACTCACTGAAGGCATCGAAACCAAAATTATGTACCAAATGAAAAATGTCATTGTGCTTAAAAAAAAAACAATTTCTTCCTTTTGGGGGGAAGGGGTGTTCAAGGAATATAATGTAGGTCATTGTATGCAACTGATTTTATGTTTAATTTGAGGCAACAATGGACCGGCTAGCTTACTAGCATATGTTACTAGCATATTTTATGTTTTGTTTTGTTTTATATTTGTATCTACTTGAAAGTCAGTAGAGTCCAATGTTTTGTTGTTGTGGACCAGCTCACTATCATGTTTTGTAACTTGCTTTCTCATGTAGAAAACAAAATATTTTTTTTTGGACCAGCTCAAGCTTTATCTTTGGACCAAAGTTTGCATTTTTTTGTTTTGTTTTCCCATACAATGGAAGTCAATAGAGTCCAATGTTTTGTTATTTTTGGACCAGCTCACTATCATGTTTTGTAAGTTCTTTCTAGTGTGGAAAAAAAGTAATATATTTTGAATAATATTTAACTTTTGTTTTGTTTAATTTTGTTGAGGACATATTTCTTTGCTGAATGGTAAAGCATTTCTGCCATTTCCGTGAATCCATCTGTCACAGCCCACCAAACTTGATGTGCTGCCACATGTTTGCTGGCTACTGGCTAATGTGGCCCTCTTTGACAGCTGTTTACTATGATAAACAGTGCCTGTCAGTGGTGTAAACAGTGAACATTTTCTTAATATGTGGCGCTTTTGCATTTGGAAACTGCACCATCTGGTGCTGTTACATGATTTTGAAAGTTAGTTTTGATGGAGTGTATTTTGTGAATGCAGAGAGTTGCAGTACAGAATAATAACAGTGGCATCAGGCTGTCAACATGAAGCATACGCCTGACCTTTTAAGATATAGGTATACATTTCACTTTTTTTAAACTTATTTTAATTTTTTAGCAGAGAACCGCTGCACCTGTAATTTTAAGTTGCTTGCATTCAGTTTATTTGTTTTAGAGTGTGTGTGTGTGTGTGTGTGTGTGTGTGTTTTAGTGCGTGGTAGATACATATGCATTTGTTATCAACAGAAACGTTGACATGTCATGATGACTTTATATTCAAGGAAATGTTCTTCAGGAATTCTCTAAGGAGTGCTGTCAGAAGAGGAATGAGTCATTTGGCAAACTAATGCAAACAGGGTTATGAAGGCAACAAGTCTAGCTGGTGTATTCCAGCACAGATTGTGTTGCTGCTTTTGTATTTGGTTTATGGACTACATCTTGTCTACATATTATACTTATCATGACAGCAGTAATTCATCAACAGCACATATGCAGAAGTGTTGGTCGGGGGGATTTTCTGCATTTTAAGTAAACAGTTCAGCTTATTATATTGTTGTAATGCTGTAGAGTCCCAGTAAAGTATCCCAGTATGTATGTTTGTTGCATCCTCCACTACTTAGTGCTCACAACCCATGAGGTTTGGACCATTTCTTAATTTGCATAATTTCTTTAGCGGATCAGGTGCTAAAGCAATGCAGACAGACAGCATATGCAAACAAACAACACTATCAGAGCCCACAGTTCATTCACGGCGAATTCCTCCCTAAAATCCAGTGCGCTCAGGATGTGGAGGGAAGTTCACACTGTCATCTGTGTAATTATATCATACCGTAGGTGCACTCGGAGTCTCTGGCCTCAGTTTGCACAGCATTCAGCTCACGTCCAGCCATTTTCAGGCCGCTTGGGCTGAGGCACATGAAAACCGGACGGTCCCAGTGAGTGGGAAGTGCTGATTGAAAACCGTAAGCTCCGTTCAGGAAAGGGCACCGGGGGGACAGCTCAAAGAGAGAGCGATGAGTGAGACGCCTGAAATAAATAAGTAAAAACAAGAGAATAAAAGACAGAAGAGTGACACAGGGGCGATGGCTTTCCTTTTCATGGCAGACATCAAACGGACTAATGCTGAGGAGATCTATTGTGTGTTTGACACAGAGCAGGAATATGAGAGAGAGAGGGGGGGGGGGGATTAGAGAATACTCTAGACAAGGCGAAAACGAATAGCTTCATAAAAATGTTGCCGTTTCTGAGACTTCCACAAACTAGTTAAGTCCTTAAATACGATTAAGGGTAATTATGGTTTTAAAAAAATATATATAAATTACATTCAAATAAAAAGGAAGCAAAGCAAAATCAAGCAAACACTCGGGGTTATGTTAATAATTAATAATTGTCGTTTTCTGCTAGTTTTATCCTTTGAGATTAAGCATAATGACTGTTTTCTTCAGCTCAACAAAGAAAATAAATATATAAAGTCCACAAGTACAGGAATGAAAAAGGAAAGCAAACAGGGAGAACAAAATGAGCAAATACATGAAGATATGGTTGCTTGCATATAAAAATTTTTAATCTGATCACTGACTTATCAAACAATCGAGACTCCACTATTAAAGTTGATCATTTTGACAGATGTTAATTGTCACGCGTTGCTGGGAGCAAGGAGAACGCAGTAGACGAGGAGAACAATTAACATTATTTTTAATGACGATACCAGGAAACATGGAGCACAGGAATCACACAAACCACCAAATTATGATTAAGACCGGACACAGAGGCAAGGAAGCAGAGCACTTATAAACACTGGGGAACACTAGATAATTAACAAAACACGGCTGGATAAAAATAAACTAATAATGAGGACAGGAACAACCAAATATAGGCACGAGAGGAAGGGACACACAAGACACAGGAAGACAGGACTGACATTAATATAGATTAAGTTTAATAGTATTCTATATAGTTCTACATTTCTTCAACATAATTCATATAAATATTATTTATATAATATTTTATTAGTGATGTGATTCAATCATTGCCTTTTAACCCATTTAATTAAAAAAAAATTCTAAAGTCCAATAATGTGATACAACATAGATTATATATTTATTTATTTTGAATTCACTTTTGATCCATACATTGTAAATAAATACTGCATTACTTTCATGTGTTTATGTACATAAACAACAGCATTTCTAGTGAAAGATAAATATTGTTTAACCTTTAAAAAAGGAGAAGAAAAAACAAACCAACCTGGGATTAAGATACTGTACATAAATGCCAAAAAGAAAAATAATCTAGATAGCTGTAAATGTCTTTAACAATTGCCTTTTGTAAAATAATTCAAGGCTTTATGCAGATGTTTGAGTGCAGAATATCATGATAATTTAGGCAATGCTAAATTAAATATGATGACTCTGCAGAGAGAAAAAAATAAATAAACCTGAAGAATTTAAGAATGGCCTTTACCCATTGCATAAAATTATTCCGTGCAAAAACATTTGGCAGTGTAAAGCTGATCTTTATGGTGTCTGACAGTTTCAAGGTTGTCCTTTGGAACATATGCATATCCTTTGAAACAACATGCTTATTATAGAAATTTACCAGCATTAACTTCTCCAGGCATTCTCAAAGCATGATCAATTACAAAGCATTGCTCAATAGAATTCCTTGACAAACCTGAAATACAAGCAACAGATCTGAAAAAGTAACCTCGCCACCCGGTATCAGTGACACAGTTTTGCTTACATTGATTCCAGAAAGTTAATCGTCTGTTATGATTATTAAAACCTGGCATTTTTAGGAACACTCCTGACTCCTAAAAGTTGTAAAAGATTTGAAAAAGATTCCAGCATCTCACTTGTTTTGGATTACCACTTTCTTTGGATTGTATATACATCGGTGGACACTTTTACATTGGAATTTACAGCACGCTGGATTTCTTAAGGGCTGTTTTAACAGTATGGAACGGCCTAGGATTTCTATTTTCTGTTTTATTGTGTTGATTTAAGTTCCTTGTGAATTCTGTAGATACACTATTTATTCCTTCTACTTTTGTTGTCGTCTCATCTTTTTAAAACACTTACTTTACCTCACACAGTTTAATCTGACCCCATTTTAAATGTAACTCGGCCGATAAGGTCGATCGTTACAAACTTTTTTTGTAACGATCGAATACTTTCTCAATATTTAGATTTTTTTTTTGCACCCTCAGATTCCAGATTTTAAAATAGTTGTATCTCAGCCAAATATTGTCCTACCCTAACAAATTTATTCCATTGCTTTCAGATTATGTATAAATCTCAATTTTGAAAAAATTGACACTTAAGACTGGTTTTGTGGTCCATGGTCACATATTTATATAACAGAATATTAATATTAGCAGAACCTAAAATGTTACCCATAACTCGATGTCTTTCCTAGTAAGGGACTTGCATTTAGTGTTATTTACTCTGCTAGGACACCTGTGTGAACTTGAAACTTTATTTGACCTTACTCAAGTAAAGTTATATTTATTAACTCTGTATTTTTAGGAATAGGTTCCATTCGAAATTTGGATGAAGCTCTGGACTATTCTGGAACATGTGTAAGGCTTACTGGATCTTATTGAGGTCGAGATACTCCCTTATACTTATGATGTACTGTAATATCCTTTTAGGAGAAATGAATACAGAACAAACATTCCTTTAGAAAATGCGTTTTGTGGTCTACGGCCAAAATATGTCACTGCTGTAATTTCACTGAAAATTACTGAAGCTCAAATATCACGAAATTAAAGAAACTGCAGAATCATAGGTTCAATTTTGCACCTGTGAGAAATGGTCCACTGGGCCTTCCAACATTACAGGCGGGAAATGGAAAACTGTGAGAAAATGCCTCAGTTCTGATATATCGTCAGTGTCCACTGGCTCTATTTGTTATCTCTGGGAGGTCGAGAATTCGGGGGAGGCCGAGAAGATCAGTGGAGTTAGAGGATAAACAGTCCAGCGAGTTGACTGGTATTTTTCTGTGTCTTGGCTCTTCTTCTAGATATCTGTCTTTAGAAAAACACTCCACAATATTTAAGAGCTGTCTGACATCTATCCAAAAACTTACAGCAGACTGGAAAGTTTGTGTATTGGAGTATAAGGTCCCATGTCAAGGGTTTCCTAGGGACTCTTAATGCAGACGCACACACACAGCTGCTCTGGACTGTCTCCAGATGGGCCATTGTTCCTTGAGGCAGAGTTTAGCTCTAAGTTGCTCCAAAATATCTACGTAAATATTAAAAGTATTCCTGAAGACTTGGAGGTGCTGGTACAGGTGTGTTTAATTAAGGGTTAAACTAAACCATGCAGGAAGGTGGCCGTCTAGGAACAGGACTGACCCATGGCAGGGGTGCTGCACTTGACATCTTGAGATAGGTGAGCCCTAAGTGCACAGCAACCCCAAATTTAAACCTGTCAGTTGCGTATCTCGTAAGAATTTTCCTGAACTATACAGCTGTGGTTCATGGGATTTCACTAAAGAAATTACTACCGGACACTGCACAGCATTACATCACTAACATGTGGACCTGGAGGAAGACTGCAAGTCTTTAGGGTTTCATTTGGGAGTGTGACTATACATTACTTTTTTTTCATTGAAAAGTCTTGTTAGATTCCCATGCACATTCATGCAATGTATTCATTGAGATCCAAAGCAATCCCAACCCTAAACTTGTCAAATATGTATCTTGCAAAAATTTTGATGAGCAACTTTTTCATCTAGACATTTTCTGGTCTATGGGATTCTACAGAAATTACTATTTGATAGTGGCACTACATTATTAACATAATGACTGGACAATTAGATATTTGGGAAATGGCCATGGTGTTCACTGGTACCTATTTTCCACCAGAAAGGAGTTCACAATAGGGAACCGCGTAGTTCTAGGAAGTAGCCAGCAGGGTCGTTCCTAGAGAAACAACCTCCTCCTCGGGCCGTTTTCTTGGTTGCATTCGCACCGGCAACAAACTGTGAATGGAGGATGCCATGATCTGAGCTGTTTTTGTTGTGTGTTGTCTCCTATGACAACATACAGTGTTACATATCATCGAGGCTGAGAAAAGAACACAACACAACAAACAAAAGGTAGCTAAATGCCGTTATCGCAGTTTATAGTATGGGTAGTCCTGACTCAAGAAATCAGTGTTTCCTATTAACCATTAACTTCCTAATAAATCAAAAATATTTTCCATTTTCCCTTAGGGATGTGCCCAAATCCGAATACCATGTTCAGAAAGGAAATTACATGTACAACTGAACCCCTACAGGAAATAAATACGGGATAGGAGGAAAAAATATATTTCAGCGCTTTCTCATGCAATTTTATCGTTATGGAATTTTACTGTATATAAATTGCTTGCATCAGGGAGCCATTATGAATATGTGGGCCATTGAAATTGCTTTTGAATGCACAATCTTTCTTTTACCTTCACTTTCGAGATCGCGATCAAAAGTACTGTACGGAGCGGCAGTACTTTACAAGATTAGATGTTTGTCAGTGGTGCTTAGGATCTGCAAATCATTTGCATTCGTTCTATCAGTCATCTCTCCTTACTCCGTTTATGTGGTAAGTTAAATTTTATGTACTGTGAGGTAACAGGCAACCGCTAGCAAGCAGCTAACCGTATGTCCCTTTAGTGGCTTCTTAGAAAATGTTGTTAGTTTTCCGTGCTTTTCCAAATACTTCCCATAATAACAAAAGATCAATAATTCATCTATAATTTTTCCAAACAATTGCCCTTGCTAAAAATGGGCCATGATGTATTTGTTTGTCCTCCTTGCTTTTGCTGTTTAAAACATGGCTGTTCTGACAACATTACTATTATTATTATATTAACTAGAAAATAGATTTTGAAATTTGTAAATTCATACAAATCGCTAGAAGACTGAATCATGATTCATATGTGAATAGATTTTTCCCCACCCCTCCTGTTTTCCTTGTTAATGGAGTAAATATTTTTACATGAATTTTTAAAAATGTTGGGTAGCCAGTGTTTCGTATGCATCTGGCCAATCAGCGTACACTTACGTCACTGGTAGTTCCTGTAGAACTGTTTTAGACCCTACTCTGAAGTAGGAGCTAATTTAGTTCCCACAAATGGACTTCCTAGAACTAAGTACGTTCCTAGCTCCTGTCGTGTGAACACGATTCTAGCTTACCTGCAGTTCTTACATAAACTTCTGGTACTCTTTTTTGTCCTTTCTTGGAAGACATTGAAACTGACTCTGTTGATTACCAGTCACAACCTTGCAAACACACTTTGCTTTTAAAACTTATTCAAACTTTCTGGTCAGGCTTTCTCATGCCAACTTAAAGTTTGTCTTGACAAACTTTTTTTATTATTGTAACACAGTTGTATATATTTAGACATTCAGAGCAATGAAGTGCAATTTTATTACATTTCTCAAGACCATTGTGAGCCAGCATTTCTCAGCCCCAGCTCCCTCTATACTTTTGAGATCAATAGGTTTTTAGGGCTGGAGTTGAACTGTTGAACGATATTTCTGGCCTGGAAACCCCTTTCATAAGGTGGAAACCATCAGAGCGGTTTGAGAATTGAATCTGGTCTGGAACCCGCACACGAACCATATCAGTGGATAAGCCCAAAGCAACTCCAACAAAGCTTGTCAAACATGTATCTCATCAAACTTTTGCTGAACAAGCTTTACTATTTAGACAGACTGTCAGAATTTTTATGTGGAATCCCATGGTCCAGAGCCACAAGTCTATGTAGGATTCTGGCATTAATGTGTGGACTTGGAGCAATACTGGCCTACAAAGTCAAAAGACCTTAACTCGCTGAAGTGTGAAACTGAGAAAAAATTATTTAAAGTTTTTTTTTTTTTATTTGTATAGCCAAATTACTTATAGGTACACTCTTAAAGATAAAGGTGCTTCATGATGCCATAGAAGAACCTCTTTGTCTAAATGGTTCCATAAAGAACCTTTAACATCTAAAGAACCTTACTGTTTCACAAAAGGTTCTTTGTGGCGAAAGAAGGTTCTTCAGATTATAAAAAGGTAAGGAAGAGATGGTTCTTTAAATAACCTTTGACTGAACGGTTCTTTGTGGAACCAAAAATGGTTCTTCTATGGCATCGCTGTGAAGAACCTTTTAAGCACCTTTATTTTTAAGAATGTAGGATATTGGAATTTTGGCAATTAGATGTTTTAGTAATGTAAATTATCTACATAAAAAAATTATGAACTCAAACTTCATTTTTACCCCTATTTTGAAGTTACTGTACTCTGCCTTTGCATAGTCTACAAAATGTGAGAAGTCACACCCAGGTAAAAGGCAGTAACTTCCACATGATCAATATTTGGTTGCTGAACACCATTTACAAATTTGTTATAGTAACACCGGCATAAAATCTAATGATCATGGGCTATCTCACAGGCTATTGCATATTGTTGTCTCCTCACAGAACTGTTTTTGTTGAGTTTTCATCCCTTTGAGTATGCTGTTGAGTTCAGTCAGCTCGCTGTTCTAACGGCGTTTGACGACGCTACGTTGAACTTACTGTTCTTGTTCGGGGCAAATTACCATCGCCCCGTCAACCTCACAGACACCACTGGACTGTGCTGAGGGGAGGCAATCATCTGGTGGCTGGAGACAGTCTACCCCTGATCCAGAACACAGCCAGACCCAGAACCCAGCCCACCATCACCCCGCAGCACGGAGCATAAGCCTGAGCCTACCGCTGATGGAGAGAAGACACCCGCCGCGACCGACAAGCCATCGCTAGAGAGAGCAACACAGCCGAGGGACACCCCGGAGCTAGAGCTTGACATGTCAGACCAGGTATGAGAGCCGGCAACTGTGCACGCGACGGTGCATGAGACAGTAGAGAGCAAAGGACACGGAGGAGAGCCCCGGCCACTGTACCACCACTGAGGGTAAGCAGAGGCGGACTTGGGAGATTTAATAGACATTTTTCTCTGATGTACTCACTCTTCCGTCATCATCTGCCTGTCATGTTATGGCCATTTATGAACTCCCTGTCTAGCTTGAACTGTCAGCCTGTCGTGAATTACTTGTCTGCCCCGTCACAACAACTGAGGAGGTGCCCTGTCTGCCCTGATCTGTCTGCCTCTATTACAACGACCATGGAGATCGTTCCCCTGTCGCTCCCGATGCTGGGAGTGGCCTTGTGGTGTGTGTGGGTTCCACCTCCACCTGCTCCGTCGCTGTTGGTCAGCCCCATGGATTCGTCAGCCATTCCTCCACCATGGCTCTTCCCTCCGTCGGCTCCACCGTGGGTCACCATCATGGCTGCAGCCTGGCTCCTCTCTTCGTCGTCTCCACCCTGGACTCTGTTTGTCATCCTCCTCCCAAGTGTCCGTCCTCTGCCTGAACCTTCACCTGTATTGTCTGCCTGCCTTCCTGTCAGCCCTGTGCCGTCCTCTGTCACCATCCCATATCCACTCCTTTGTCCTTCTCCTAAGTCCCCCTCCATCCCTTCCTTTGTCTCTGCGGCGCGAGGTCGCACCTTCTAGGAGGGGGGTGAACTGTCACACCCCAGAACTGTTTTTGTTGTGTTTTCATCTCTCGTGCTCATAGACCCATTTTCTGTTTCTCTTTGATTAGTTAGTTCACCTGTGTCTTGTTAATCATCCTCACCTGTCAGTCCCTCATTAGCAACCCTACTTTAGTTCTAGCCTGTTCAGTTCTTCTTTGTCTGGTATTGTGAACGTCTCCTGCCTGCTTTCTGATTTATTCAAGACCATTTCATTTAATCTTCATCTTCGAATGTGTGTTTTATAGACCATGTTGTGACAATAGTAATGTGGCTGTATTATTATTATTATTATTATATGTATATTTTTTTGACTGTAACCAGCAGACAAAAATTTAAACCTGTGAGTGGATACCATTTTGCAACCAATTTATTTGCTATGCTCAGTAACGTAAAATGATGCTAGACCTAGCATAATTTCTTTCATATTGCCTTGAATGAAAATACCCTAACCTAAAGAATGATTTGTGGATTGATGTGCATGCCAGCAAGCAGGAATGTTCAGAACGCTTGTGGATTAAACATCTCCGATGATGTTCATCACCATGGACTGATTTTATTGGGTTACAAGAAAAGGTGGGATAAGGATTTGATTGTGAACTTTTAGCACTGATGTTATGATAGATAATGTTACATTCTACGGCATTCGAGTCCACACGCATCCAACTAGAAGTGACAGCCTAGTGAATAATCTGCACTACAAAAAGATTATTAAAGATTATTCACTATTACATATTGCTGCCAAGGTATCTAGTCTTTGCAGTGCTTTGTTATATGGAGCTGTTTGGTAGATCGCAATCTATCTAATTTGTTTAATAAAGTGCTTCAGTGACCGATCAGATGTATGAAAGTATTCAAGTTACACTGTAATTCAAATGCGGCAGACTTTAATGCACAGTAAAGCACTGTATAACACAACGCCGGCACGTTTTTTTCTGAACAAGGTTTACAATCTAGAATAGGGGTTTCCAACTCTGGCCCTTGAGGTCCTACAGAGTTTACCTCCAACTTTCATCAAACTCGCCTGCCACTAACTTTCTAGTAATCCTGAAGACCTTGATTAGCTTGTTCAGGTGTGTTTGATTAGGGTTGGAGCTGAACTCTGCTGGAAAGTGGACCTCAAGGGCCAGAGTTAAGAGAGCCTGATCTAGACATCACGCCAACTTCAGCCAAAGGGTTAACATCTTGGCCATGTTCCACCCCCAGAAACAAAACACTTTTGAACACTGGAGATCAAGGGATCTGTTTGTGTGAAGTGTCCACAGTATTACCATCCATCAAATCTTCTCTATACTGTTGGGGATGTTTGCAGAGCCAACAAAAAAATGATGTGATGTGCCCTGAGATTGGGAAAATCTTCAGACATCATCAGCCAATTTATCTTGCACTCAATTCTTTTTGCTCTTTTTTTTTTTTTTTTTTTTTTTTTTTTTAGTTGAAGGATATAGTCGAGACCAGCTTTTGGAAAGTTGTGGGCAAAAAGATTGATTTGGTTGGTCTGCTCAGTGTAAAGTCCACCCTCTTTATCTGAGCCGTTCTCTAAACATACGTTACCCTTTTTTGACAAGTAGATGAATGCAGGCCTTCCAAGTGTTTATGCATGCCGTAGACATTGGAAGGTGCTCTTCAACTCAAAGTTTGGCAAAAGCAGTCTCGCGTGTCAAACTTTCAAATCGCTGTTTGCCAAGTGAGAAGACACTCGATGGATTTCTTTTTTTTTCTATTCCAGGAGTCCACTGATGTCAAGTAGTTTGTTTTCCACAACATAGCATTCACTTACAATGGGGTTTGCATACTTGTAAAGCCAAAGTGAGTTTCTGGCTCTTAGAGGCAGTTTAATGACAAAGTGCCTGATTTAACGGGATTCATTAGAGGCCGGTCTGACAGCGGTCGTCGCCAAAAAGCTTCCCACGCACACAAGCAGAGCTCTGTGCAAATATGTTGCACAGAAAACAAATTAAGTGCAAGCGGTCACATCTGGCCTGTAAAATGAATCAAAGAGAGGATAAACAATTGCCATTGAGAAGGAAGAGTTCTGGAGGACACTGAAAGTGAAATGCAACAAATATTGGAAGTCTAGGTTGACTCGTGTGGGAAGTGGTTTAGTTAACGCGTGATTTGACTGAGTCCAGTGTTAATATAGTAGTTGTAAGATATTAAAAAGTTTTATTAATGGAGTTTTGCATTTGTGGATGCTGATTTGTCAATATGGTGTTTTAGTTGGGGTAAAATACACAATACAGTAACTATAATGCAAAACACCTGCACACAACTGCAAACACCTGCAGAGGATCGTTCATCCAAAATGAGGGTGAGTAAATGATGACCGAATTTTTTATATTCCAAACCTATATGCATTTCAGAACACAAAATAAGATTTTTTTTTTTTTCTTTTGCTTTGCTTTTTGTTCATATGATAAAACCCACTGACTTTCATCGTCTAGGCAAAAAGAGTGGAAGCATTCTTCAAAATACAGTATATGCAGAAGTAAGAAAGTTATGCAGATTTGGAAGGAGATGATGGTGAGTAAATGATAACAGAATTTTCATTTTTGGGTGATGTTTTTAATGATTTAAAAGATTTGATAAATCATATTAATTTTGGAATATTCATTTTCTTTTATAATAGTATTAACTGATTTCAATTAACCACTTGCACACAGTCCTTAAACACACAAAATATTTAATGAAATCCAATGATTTATTTTATTTTTTAAACAAATGTGGTTTAGTTTTGCTATGAACTGTTCCTAATATCAGATATGGCACATTAGGAACAATCTGATGCTCTCTGCACATGCCTTACTTTCATTATTAATTAATTTCCTTTCTATTTCTTACCAATATTTCCTTTTGTTCTTTATCTATTGATAATTAATTGTCAGTAGATTCCCTGGTGCCATCACAGTATGAGCCAATGTTTCTTATTTGTTGCATGTATTTCACTCTCTACAGATGAATTGTTGGAGAACCATGCTGTAGAACTGTAAGGGAGCTATTTGATGATTATTTATTACACCCTGGCCTGAAAATCAAACAGTACTCCCTTCCCATAAGCCTTTGCCTATACCCCATCACGCATCTTATCCATCTCATCTCTTCAACACCATATGTGCTTTGTTTGACTCTCCAGACGGCATGAAAAAAAAAGCCTCGTCCACCATCTCCAGACCACTCCAGCCTGCCTTTGATGGGATTAGATCCCATGGTGACGTCATGTGGAAGCTCTGTATAGTAAAAATACCCCCTTTTTAAAATTCCTGCAGAGAGCTAATGCAGGTAAGACAAGGTGAAATTCAAGAATTTAAAACGTAAGTATAAACAAACAATTGGTTAAGGGCACGAGATGGGAAGCGCAAAAAGATTGGAGGATAAGTGCTGTGTTTTGATTACCCCTGGGCAGGTTTAAAAAGTGTGTATGAATAGCACTTTCCATGAATACTGCACAAAATAGTATCTAAATTTTAAAACCGGAGTTGTTTTATTATTATTATTATTATTATTTATTTATTTTATTGTTTTTTTGTTGTTGTTGTTTGCAACACATATTGGTAATACTTTACTCAAAGCCTTTATATATAATGCATTATAAAAGTAGTTTTATATTTAATTTAGCCTTGTAACTCACCTTGTAATGCATTTTATGATCTCATGAATAAATGTCACCACAGTTTTACTTTATGGTAACCTATTTAAACATTTTTATTTCCTAAATTATTTGATTGATAATTCTTTCTGACAATACCTTGCATAACAGGGTTGAGTTGTTAAGATTGGCAAATGTGCCACACATTTAGTAACAAGGTTTAGTAACAAGTTTAGTAACAAGGTTGAACTGATAAACTGGGAAAGTGTACTAAACAACAGGGTTGCAAACAAAATTTGGAAGTTTCTGCTAAATAAATTAAAATAAATATCATTGTCAAATGTATGACATTATTGAATGATTTTTATTATTTATTAAAATTTTGCAAGTAGTCAAGAAAGTCAAAAAGTCCGAGTTGGGAATGACTAAATGCACCATTATAAGGAGAGTTACGGTATGGACATTCAATGTGTTTAAAATTACCTTATTTTTGTCCTATTTCTTTTTTAATAGTACCTAATAAAAAGCATGCGTTTCATGTAAATAAAGTTTTAATTGGGATACCAAAGTCCTACCAAGTTAAATGAGATTCATCTAAAGTGTTAAGGGAGAGAAAGAGAAAATGTATGTGTAGAAGACACAGGCTAATAACTTGCAGACGATGTGGATTTGACCCTCTCTTTGCCTTGCCTCATGCTAACTGTCATTCCCAGGGGGGCGAGGGTCACCTGTCCATCAGCAGTAGAAATATGACCATTTATGTCATCAGTTTTCTCATTTGTACTGAGGCAGCCGCTCGTTAGCTGTGTGGCGGTGCTGAGAGATGATGCAGTGGTCACTGAGGCCAGGCCACCGAGCTTACCATGCATTAGCTCACTGCTCGCCTTTAATCTTTAATGAAAGGAGCCCGTCAGTTAAGATGAAGACATCAGTTAGCAGAAATTAAAACTTTAGAGTGAGCTGCACTTGAGTCATTTAATTTATGAACTTACTAACTGCTGCACTGAGTCTTACCAAGATGAATTCCTTTTGCAACTTAAGAAAATGGCAACGAAATTTAATTTAAAAAAAATAATAATTTAAATTTGTGGTACATTGTGTTTTCAGATGTGCATTTCAGATTTTCTCCACTGAGAATATTACTTCAATACGATAATGTGCAATTTAATACGGTGAAACTTGTGAAACTTGTAAAGAATTTAGAATTGGCAAGTTTAAGGCATTATTATGCATACTGTACATATTTTTTCACATAACTTATAAGATTCATAGAGTTAACAATATTAAACATTACTTAGCAGAAGTTACCCAAAGCGACTTCCAGTACACCAATTGCTGCAATCATATTTAACATTATTCTTTGTCGTTAAGGTATTCGAAACCGGAAATGAGATACAGATGGACACTCAAAGCAATTTTCCTCTCTTAACGTCTGTCTTTTTCTACTTCACACACACAGATCTGAGTGCATTACCCTGATTGCAACACTTAATGGAGTCACAGTCTTTCCCATGGGTGACCACCATCTCAACAAATCCACATGAGGGCAAAGGTCAGGGTGAATGTCACTTCCATGACTGTCTTAAAAGCCCGGCTGCATCCTAAGAGCAAGCTAATGGAGATCTGGAGTTTGTATAGGAGTCCGAGCCAATAAATATGTCACAATGTCATGTCATCTGTCGCTCATTTGTATTTATTGCAGTGTAATTGCGCCAGAGGTTTGACATACAGTGATGAAGGCCAGCAAAAGCACTTTTAGATATTGGCATCACTAGTATTCTCTAGGCCTTTGCTCATACAACTTCTTTTAATTTCCTTCTGCTACAAACAGAGCTACACAATCCAAAGAAACTAAGAACTACATTAGGAATCAAATCTGTTAAGAGTTTGAGAGTTGATTGATTGTGGAAAAAAAAGAAAAAAAATTAGAAAGACAACCAGTTCAGCTGTAGCTTGAATTTTGACAGCAAGTAGAAAAAACGTGGCTAATCAAAAACATTGTGACTAGTTTGTTGAATGATCATATATACTGTATACAGTCAATCAGCTCATCAATCAGCGATTGGCTCATATACAGTACAACGATTCTTATGACTAACCTAGTAAATCATATTTTAAATGTAATAAAAATCCTTTAAAGAACCTTTAAGATGCAATCTACCCAACGACTGAGTGTAGTGAAGTAAAGTGGTCATCATCCACAATTCATTCTCCAAGACCTTTGACAATATTATCTGCTAAACCTATTTCACCTTTAGCCTTTTTAACCCTTACCCAGCTGCTAATCTTAAGACCTTCTTGGATTCCAGCTTCTAACCTCCAAGGTTTGGGAGTCCATTGAACTGCTATCTCAGTGTGAAAAAAGGCACACATTGTCCAAATGATGTATCTAGTCTCCATTGGTATTGCTGGAACCTGGATAGTCCCTGAAGGCATCAATATTATTGTAATCTTCACACTCCCTTTGCCTCAAAACAGGTCAAAACAGAGATACATTTCCATGCATTTCATCATCTTTGAAATCTGCATTGGTCCATGCCTCATCTTACCCTCCAAGTCTTTTGAATTTCAAGCAGTGACTATCAGAGATCCCATCTACAGAATTTCAGGTGAAGGGTAGGCTCCTTCTCCAAATCCCCTTTAGAGCTTGATTCCCAGTTTTGTTCAACCCTGCTCCTGGAAGGCCAATATCCTGCAGAGTTTAGCTCCAACCTGCCTGAACATATTGGCCTGGAAGTAATTCGTAATCCTGAAGACATTGATTAGTTGGTTCAGGTGTTTATTTTTTCTGCAGGGTAGTGGCCCTCCAAAAGCTGGCTTGGACACTACTGCTGTAGTTCATACTAACAATGACAAGGTCATGTATTTGTGTCTCAGGGAACGTTTGTAGCAATAAAGCGTGTACCTTGAAATAAGTTGTTTTGGATAAAACGTGTGCCAGTGTATATGTCAATGCATTCAAGCAGAAAAGCAACTGTGTCTTGCCTTTGTCTACAATATTTGTCACTAACCTTCAAGAGACACCCACTTCATCTCATTTCTTCTGTCTCTCCCTCAGGCCAACTCCTTGTCCTCCCACTCGTTCTTGGTCACCTGGTCAAATTTCAGCCCATGTCACCCTCCTCCACCTCTTAATTATCTTGCGATATTTCACTGACTAATTTTCAGATACTGCTATCTTTACCTAGAATTCCACCCTCACATTAGTACTTGATGCCCTTTGACCTTTAGTTGCATTCCTTTTTGTGAAGATCTACTTCTTAGTTCAAACCCTGCTCCAGCAAACCTGTTTGTCAAATGTTCCCGAAGAGCTTAATTATTTGGTTCAGATGTATTTAATTAAGGTTGAACCTAAACTTTGCAGGTAGGTAGATCTCCAGGAGCAGCATTGAGCACCCCTGTTCTAAGATAATCCACCACAACAAAAATGAAAGGATACCAGTACCTAAAAAGACCTTTCATCATACTACTCCAGGGTTCCTCAAATCTGGTCCTGGAGGCTGGGTGCCCTGAAGAGAGGTTAGCTCAAACCCTGATCAAACTCACCTATCTGTGATTTTCTAGTAATCCTGAAGACCTTGATTATCTGTCTTAGGTGTGTTTGATCAGGGCTGGAGCTAAACTCTACAGAGCTTTGCCCCTCCAGGGCAAGATTTGACATACCCTGAACTACATCCTTTGATGTATGGTTTCTTTAGACATCTAATCAGAAATTATACTTCCATTCCAGAATCAGTTTTGACTCAAGAATCAAGTGCAATAAGACTACCTCTGCTAGGATGAATTGTCAGAGGATCATGCAAGGCAGAAGATCAAAGGATATCTCTTGAAGGAGAAGGAAAGAATTGGGAGCAAGAGGTTTCATGGGAAGCTGTTTTCATTCCTTGTCTGTCTGTTCCCATCTCCTCCACCATCCGTACTTATCACTTCCATATTAGTCACACTTTAGGAGTGAAGTGTCCATCATTCATAACTCTTTCTTCAAGACAATATCTGTCGACATGCCACCCACAGTGCTGCTAACCTTATTTGAGACCTTCTCAGATAAGAATATGTTACAACTTATCATAAGGCACAAACCCCCTGCCCTCCTGAAACTAACCCCTCCTTTCTGCTTTGAGAGAGATCCTGTAATACCTCCTTGTCTAGTCCATCACACTCCCATCTCACAAAAATCCAATTCATCACACATAGTCTTCAGTCAGGTCAAGAAATCCACATCCCACCTCCCTGTCTCTCTCCACTGGCTATACAAGTGTTCCTCAAATATGATGCTGAAGGGCTACTTTCCCTGCAGAGTTTTGCTCAAATCCTGATCAAACTCACCTGCTTGCAATTGTGTAGTAACTCTTTGATTAGCCTACTTATGTGTCTTTGATTAGAGTTGAAACTAAACTCTGCAAAGCGGTGGCTCTCCAGGGCCGAATTTGAGGAACCCTTTGAGGAAGCCAAACTGTGGCCACCCGCATCAAATTCAAGGCTGTGGTGCAAACATGCAAATCTACATCTGGATTTGCACCCTCTTAGTTAACCTATCCTATCTTCTTCAATTTTGTGTTCCCTCCCGTCCCCCGTTTGTCAGTTTTCAAAACCTTCAAACTCACCGAATTCTCTGTGGTGGAACTCAGAACTTCACCTGAACATTGCAGGTGATGATACAGCTCAAACAGAAGAGCATGGTGCAAGCAATGCCAAGGTCATGGGTTTGATTCCTAGGAGACTTGTCTACCTTAAATTTAATTCTGTAGTATGGATAAAATGTTCAACTATTCATCTGCCTGTTCTCTTTGTTCTCACTAGCTGTGTTTCCATTACAGATTTGCACAAAACTTTTGTGATATTTTGTAAATGTCAATTACAAAACTGTTGAGAAATGACGACGTTTCCATTATTGATGTTATGCAACTAAAACATAATATTTTTCCTCTCGCGATAAGTCATGGTGATGGATTTACGTATATCACAGCCACCACATTAGCTATTATTTTTAATTGAAGGAGACGTAGGCGTGTATCTTTAGCCAAGCAGCACGGAGAGCCACTTTTGGGATGTTTCTGAAACATGCCACATTGCGGCTGGTATAAACACAAGCATTGTCATATACTTGAGAGTGGCCATATATGAGGTGTTTCTTTAAGTTTATAGTACATTAAAGAATGATCATGTGACTTTTAGGGTGTGTTACTGTTCACACTTGTCATGTTAGGTTCGATTAAAACGAACTCTGGTGCGATTGCTCTGTTTGTGTGGTTGATTTGAATAAGTGGGAACACTGCCATCCGAACCCTGGTGCGCAACAAACAAGCGGACCGAGACCGCTAAAAAGATGGGTCTCGTTGCGCTTCCAAACTATCTCTGGTGCGGTTCAAATCAGTGCTTGAAGTGGGCCGGCACTTCTGACATGTTGCCGGTACTCAGATTAAATCGTTAGGGTAATTAGGCTATATGATCCCATATATGATTAGAAATTATATATAAACTATGTAAATCACACTACCCAGGCGGGCTCACCTCTCATCTCGTCCAATCGCGTGAATCAACGCAAGCAGAGTCGGTCCACTTCATTGTGTGGTGTGCGAGAGCATGTCAGGGGAGGCGTGCGGAGTAGTAGAATAATAATTAATTATTGATTACTAATTTGAATCAGTACTTTATAACGAAAAATCATATCTTAAAATTAAAAGAAGCAGTCTTTAGCGATCACATCATTTTAAACCGTAAACTCCTGGAAAGTCCAAGGATCCAGTGAACGAATTTGAACAATAAGCTCAAAACAGCGCTAATGCTGATTTTATCAGCGATTACGGAGAGAATAGTGACTTGCATCCAGATATCAGTAAAATTATTCTTTTCAGCATGTATTTGGCTTAAAAGAAAGAATGTTTTATAATGAACGCTGATAATGCGGTGGTCAGAGATTTAGCTATTCTGAATGGATCCGTATATATTAAAGGCAGGCAATTTAGTGGTATTTTGGTCTCCCTGTGGTCCTGTTTGGTATTGCAGCTTGACTTGTGCTAATTTGTATTGAAAACTTTTATTTAATTATTGATTGATTGATTGATTGTGGCACTATACATACATTGTGAATTATTAAAAAGTACGTATTTATTTAATATAAATAAATTATTTTCTATTTGCTATTTCAATTTGAAGGGTCATGGAAATGCAGCAACTGGATCCATCTGCATCTACTGTACATTCCATTTAGTGCATCTGCAATGCTGTTAAGGTCTCTTCAGTGGCTCCTTCACATTTGCCTGCTTAGCTGCAATCAGTCTATCTCCCATTACATGCAATCATCCATCAAGCTATACACCTCAGTCAGGTGGCTAAATCAAACACTTCTGGTCACCTAGTACTTGAACTCATCACCAGATGAAGGGTCTCCACTTGAGAAGCACCTTTTACAGATCTCACAAGGAGTTGACGTAGTAAATATGAATATCAATCTATACCTGCAACACAAATGCTGTACTCTTATTTAGAAAATCCTCTAGATATGTGCTTATACAGTAGCATCCTAGCATTTTCCATCAATTGTTATTTTGGTAAAGGAGCATGTTTAAATTTTTGCTAAAATTTTGCTTTCTATTTTTGGTGATTTAAACTGAAATTGAGCAAATAGACTGAAAATTATAAAATTCACTAAATATATGATTGAAATTAGCTTAATGGTCCAACTCAGTGTAGTGTCTAGAAAATGGCTAAATGTTTACCAGCACAGCTTCCACAATTTTTATATAGCAGTGTTTGGATTTTAACAGTAATCCACCACAACAACCCAAAATGTTTATTATAACCTGTTTAATTTCCTGCTTGCTCAATTAAACACGTCTGCGGTGTATTCAAGGTATTTAGCATCAAGCAGACCGCTACTGCAGTGTGTGTGTGTGTGTGTCAGTGTCTCAGCGTCACACTGTCTCCAGGCTGGATTTGCACTGGTCCCATTGGTCTTGTCCACAAAGGAACAGAGTGACAGCTGGCAGGACGTTTGCCAGCTCAGCTGCACACCGTGGGACAGAAGTGGTACAATAACTCTCCTCTTACATTGCCTGGTTACACGCAATACCCCAAAGTGACCACTGATCACCATAAACAGGCCTCGGCCCGATTGACTGTGTGTCTTCAAAAGAATATTCCAACCACGGCATTTCAGTGGATTGTGTTATACAATACAAACAAAAAAGGAAACAGTAGATGGTGGTTTTGAAGACCACAAAACTAAATTCCACCGTTACAAAAAGTGCTGTAGCTGTTCTGTAGTATAGTGGCAAAATCAGATGGTGTGAGCATGGTATTTTGATACACGCCATACCAATGTTACAGCAATATATCATGGTTTTTGCACAGTATTGGGGCATAGTAAGGTATCGTGGCTCGTGGAATATTTCTAAAAAAGTGCCATGCCAGTGTCGCAGTTGATCACACCGGGCAGCCTTGCCCTGATGGGCATTCATCCAGAATGCCACTGTTGTGTATGTTGGCAGCAGTTCTCATCACTGATTAGAGAACAAAAGCAGCGACAACAAACCTCGAAACATCTTGATGACAATATGCACTCAGTCTGATTGCACATGTGACGTGTGTCCAAATCAAAAGGTCTATCGGCACGTACGCTGATGCTCTCTGAACATTCACTTTCTCAGCTCTGTCAACACTATACTGTATGTAGATCAGCTCCTGCAACCAGTATCCTCGGACCTCACTGGTCAAATTTCCTAGAATTGTATTTACTTATTATTCATGACTGAAACATTGTTAATTATTATTAATTATTGATGCTCAGTAATAATAATGTTTTTTAGTATGAAATAGTTTTTTTCTTTACTGTCACTTTTAATCATTTGAGTGCATCCTTGCAGAATAAAAAAACACAATTATTTAATTATTATTTACTTATTTAATTTTAATCTAATCTTCTTTAAATGGTAGTCCATCACGGTTTCATCAAAAAATGGCAGCACATTATATTATTTGTAATTTACTGGGTTTAAAATAATTCAGTTAAGTAGTCTTAATTATCATTTACACAAATAATAAGGCTAAAAGTATATCAAATATGATGTTCATTTTTGTCTTTTGATGATTTAGTTTAGGCTTTATTATTATTATCATTATTAAATGTCCACCTCGACATGTAGGCATATTTGTGACATTCACAGCAGTCTCAGCCCATTAGTTCTTCTTTTCCTGAGTGAGACCGCGCAAACTAATAGGTCACCAATTCCACCAATCACAGACAGATTGAAGTGATGCTGTGGTCAGTCAGAGCAGTGGGTCAGTGTGTGTGTGTTGCCCGGCCTGCTGAAGCACCAGTGTGAACTCCTCCCCTCGCCCCGCAGCGCAGCTCTGGCGCTCCTCCAGCGCTCACTCACCGGAGCTCTGACACAGGAGCTATTCCAGGTATTTCTGTGAGTGACAGGGTTTAATAACATGTAAAAATAATTCTCTATTATTAAGAGCTATGAAACACATTTTTGGGTCCCTGACAAGAGCAGTGACCCGGGCCAAGGTAGCGGCTCCTTTGGCTTATCTCTGTCAGGAAAGAGTAATGAGTGGTGAATACTCACAAACAGACAGCTCTGTGTTTCTGCCGCTGCTGGTTTAGATGGCAATACAGAATAGGCATTTAGAGGCACATCCATACTGTAAATACAGGTCAGGACAGGTAGAAGTAAAATAATCACCAGTCTCCAAAGTTAACTTGAGAAAATTGGCTGCCCATAAAGCTTTCGGCCATTAAAATACAATATACATTGCATATTTTTATTTAATGGCAAACTAGATAAGTCAATGACATAAAAGGGAGAACATTTCTGGACATTTACAGCCTAGTCTTGCCTTGTCATTAAAAATACTACTAATAATAATAATAATAATAAAACAAATACATGCATACATATATATACAAAATCAGATAGCGATAGACTGATGTCACGACTATCACTATTATGTAACTTTCCGATTATTCTTTTTATGTTACCGCATGTTGGTTGCACTAAAAAAAATTATATTTTCAAATGATATTGTTTAAAACATTTATAAATAAATACAAATAAATAAACATATGTAAATACTATTTAATGAGTTAGTTATGCATATTATTATTTTATTATTATTTTTGTCATAATTAATCATATAATTGTACATGTAATTTAACTTAAAATGTAATTTCAAATTTTGCAAAAATTTGACAAAAATTTTGTCTCATGTCATTTTCCCAAATGCTAATTTAATTATTTTTATGATATGCCATTAAATCCAGTATATTACAATAAACTGCAAATATCTGCAGAGAAAAGCCACCGAATGAATATAGTTCGAACACAAAAATGAGTTGCAACACTGACATTTGTTTTGTTGTTTAGTGTGTCTTTGATTTGAATAGAGGGTTTGATTATGGTTTAGTCATTTTTACTCACATTTAGCACTTACAGGTTGTTATTTTTGGACTGTGTGAACTGCGTTTTGCTACGTTTTGCTACGTTTAACATATTGCTATTGCTCAGATTTCACGTGAGGCCATATGCTCGAAACATCACTCAATAACCTGCTCGATATGGGAGCTCTTTAGTTGTGTGCTTGTTATGAAACAACTTCACATGTTACCAAGGTGTTTGAAGTCCAACAGTAAGAGCAAACGCTTGGAACTGTGCTGTTAATTCGCCATATAATTCAACGTGAAGTTAGCATTAGCTAACAACAGAGGCATTACCGAGATGTCTAAGAATGTGTGGCAAACAGCGATCCCAGCCGTAGATAAGGTCCCATCTGTTGCGCTACCTCCAGCACGCCTATAACTGGAACCAGACAGGTCCCGTCACTTGTTCAGTGGGTTTCGAGGCCTGGCTTGGATTAGGACCAGCGTCGAGCCCCGCTAGTTATTATTGTAGATTGGAAAGGGCTGAAGACAGTCCCTTTCTTTTTCTCTCTAGTTTCCTGGCAGGATTAACAAGCGAGGCTGTTTTTCTCAGGACGCTATCAGTAGATCTCTACAGGCGGCCACAGTCCGTCACAACTCGGCCCTTCCGTCTCGCTCAGGACAAGACGCTGTGACATCTTTTTCTTCTTTAACGTTAATTGAATTAGATGTGCCAGCAGGCAAAACCTTGTTTTAGTTCCTCTCGCTTTTCAGGACGATTGGATTTTGTGTTTGGCCGAAGCTAATGGTTAAGTGGGTGCAGAATCATGGGAGGCTGAGGGAGCGAACAACAGACTGAATATTTAGACGTTTTGAGTGGAAATCTCGCAGAAGTCTCTAGGACGCGACAGGCTGTTTTATACATTTGATTTGTGTGTCACGGTTCTTATTTATGGAGCCTGAAAGACATTGCCTTCCCCCAGAAGCTTTGCATTCACCTTGCAAAATATTTGCATTCTCTCACTAAAGTATTGTGTTCTCCTGAGAAACTTTGTGTTTTCTCGCAAAAATATTACATTCGCCCACAAAACGTTTTCAGCAAAACATTTGCATCCTTTAAAAAATTATTGCGTCCCCCCGAGAAACTTTGAATTTTCTCACAAAACATTCACATTCTCTTGCAAAAGAAATTCGCTACCTTGATAAACTTTGCAATCTCTCACAAAACATTTGTTTTCTTGCAAAATCAATGCATTCCACTGAGAAACGCAAAACATTTGTTCACTGCAAAAGTTTGTTCACTCGCAAAACCTTTGCATTCCCCAGAGAAATTTGCATTCTATAACAAAAAAATTGCATTCTATAATTCTAAGATTTGCAAACGTGTTCTCTTGCAAAATGATTGCATTCAACTAAATGTTGCATTCTATACTTTTTTTATATATTTGTTTTGCATTGTCTCACTAAAATATTGCATTCCCTATAGAAACTTTGCATTTCCTAGCAAAAAATGTGCTCTTTTGCAGTTATTGTATTCTACAAAGAAATGTTGCATTCTATAATAAAATATTTGCATTTCCCCACTAAAGCGTTGCATTGCCCAGAAAATGTTGCGATTTGCGTTTTCTCAATAAATTGTTGCATTCCCCATATAAACTTTGCGTTCTCTTGCAAAATTATTGCGTTTCCCTAAGAAACCTAGCCTTTCCTCATGAAACATTTGCATTCTCTCGCAAAAAAAGAAGCATTTTAATGTTGCATTCTCTCGCAGAAATATTGCGTTTCCCAGAGTTTCTCATTGTTTTTTGTTTTTTTTTCACCACCATGTCCCTTTAGGGCCTCCGTACTTATCTGATAGCGACGTGCAGTGAAATCTCCGTGCGCCACATTATGCAAGCGTACAGGTGTCCCCCCACTTCTTCAGACCCCCTTCCGCTCGGAGCCATGATTCTAGCACATTATTACAAACTATAAATACGGCAGATTGTGTCCTGCGATAAGTCAAAACCTTGATTGTGCGATACCAAAATAAACACGCTGCCAACTGGAGGGCCAATCAGAATCCCTCAAAAATACCAAAACAGGAGGCCCGCTGACAAGACAGATTAAGCATGACATGCTGAAAGCGACCGGCAGGCTCTTGTGTCCTAGTGACCTTGCTTTAGGAAAAGATCAAACTGCCGCCACACCATCCCAACCCAACCGTGCTTCCAGCCAACCGCACGGACCGCCGTTCAGTTACGGATGTCTAATTAATTTGGACAAAACACAAATATTGGCTTGGCATGGGGGCTGGAGCCTTTTGTTTTTAGAGCGAGTAGGTTGGTGGTGGAGCGTGAAAAGATCTGCGTTTTGTACAAGCTTTCTTGAGATGCAGAAGCTTGGCTGAGTAATGCTTGCTCGGCTGGATCCAAAATTCGGATCTGTACCCAATTAGCTGGCTCATAATCATGGGCCCACAATTCCTGGCTCACATTATGGACCGAAAGAGAGGAGATGGAGAAGAAAAGACAAGAAAATGTACAGGGCCATGGGACTGCTATTGGAAACAGTCTGGCCAAGTTCAAATTGTCTTAATTGAATCTGCTATGAAAATGACTAGGTGTTTTTTTTAATTCAATGAAATGGGTGGCTATTCCATTTATTTATATTTTTTTAAGATGAGTTTTTTGGCATTTTGCCTTTATTAAGACAGGAAAGTGTAGAGCAGACATGAAGTGAAGTGGGATGGGATCGGGAAGGGTCCTTCAGCCAGGATTCGAACTCGAGACACCTACAATGCAACAGCGTTATATGTCGGCGCGTTGCCACCTATAGGCTATCGGCGCCGACTGGCTATTAATTTTTGGGGGGGCATTTTGCCTTTATTAAGATAGGATAGTGTAGTGCAGACATGAAGTGAAGTGGGATGGGATCGGGAAGGGTCCTTCAGCTGGGATTCGAACTCGAGACGCCCGCAATGCAACGCAACACAACGACATTATATTGCAATTCCATTTTTGAATGTGTATTTATTAGCACGTATATTTTCAGGACCTGTAACGAGTGGAATATTTTAACAGAATGGCTGTTGATTGAGTCTGCAAGAGAAGACACGGCCAAAACCAGGACTCCAGAAACAAAAAGTGACACGGGAGAACGAGGAGACAGTCACAGAGCGCTGGGAACAGAAAGACGTGATTCTGCCTGAAGTGTGCATGTTCACTTTCATTCCAAAATCACCCTATATTACCACCCAGCACGAGCGCAACATGCATTTTAACAGCCATAAATGTCATCGTATCTCAGCAAGATTTCATATCAAACAGTGTTGATGACCTATTTCCAGTCAGAATGCGGAAAATGTGATGAAATTGTGAAATATTGTGAAAAAATATAAAACATGCATACAACATAACATTTTAATTTGAGAAATCTCTATTTTCTTTTTCTGGCTTACATGAATATACTCCTTAATGTTTCTAAATATGATTCTTAATTAATAATATTTACAATGAATTAATCAAATTAATTCATTTATAATAAATTAATAAATAAAATAATACAAATAATTAATGAATATATTACGCTAAAAACACGTGTGCAAAAAACAAATGCTGTTACGGATTATGACAAGAACTTACATACATAATTTAATTAATGTTTAAATATTTAAATATAATTTAATGTAATTCCTATTATATTATATCTATTATTTCTGGTTATATGTCTGCATACATGAACTGTAATAATAAAATAAATATGAATATTTTAAAATAAGTAACTAAACACAAAACTTTTAATCTTGAATATATTAAATTAAGATCGCAAAGAACGCACACACACATATATATATATATATATACATGTGTGTGTGTGTGTGTGCATTCTTTGCTAGCTCAATTTAATGAATTTATATGTATATATACCTTATATAGTTATATACCTAACACCATGTTTCTTTTTCACTAACCTTAACCTAAACTTTTTACAGATAATTTTATAAAAGTAGAATTATAAATATGTATATATTTTTACATATGTCTGTAAAAGACAGACATATAAATATCTAGCTCTGTGTCTATTCTCCTTGAAAATGTTTTTAAAATAATTATACCAATTAATTAGGTGTTTTTTTTAATAAGACACTAAACAAAGATGAAATAAAGCACAATAGATTTTAATTAGTGTATTAAATTAAGCAAGCAGGACGCCTAAGTAACAGCAGATTTTTGTGTTTATTGATCCTCGTGAAATGTTGTGGACTCAAATGGTCTTCATTTAGCGTCCCGTGTGTCTTCAGCACAGACTATAAATGAAGGCTCTGTTCAAAGGAGACATGAAGCCCTGTCAAAACATGCCTATACACATCTATCACACACACACACACACAAGCCAATCTGCTATTGCTGTTTTCAGTGATCAGGTTTGTGTGGCATGTAATCAGCAGAAATACTTGTGTTGAATCTCTCCAGAGATGCGGTTCATCTGGAGGTCATCATTCACTCAATCGCATTCATTTCAGTTCAACAGTGTTTCCACATGAACCCGGTCAAACTGCACATGCAGGTCACATGCTGCCCTCTAGTGCAGAGTCTGCATTGGGAACGCAGAAAGATGGATCGCATTGCATTTCACACTTGCAGTGCATTACAATGATTTCTTTTTTTTTTTTAGCTAAACGTACAATTTAGCAACAAAAAAAAAGAGTAGATTTCTGGATTTATTTAACAGCTATAATATATAAGACTGTGACAGACTGTATTCGTGTGTATTGTTTTCTTTATTTGACTAATACTAATCCATCTTGCGTGACTCTCATGAAGCTTCCTCATCATGCCATATTTCACCCCAAAATCAGAAGCAAGAAATATGAACTTATATTAAGAAATTAAATTTTTATATTTGCATAATTTAAAGCCAATTTCAGGACTATTTGGATTTATTTTATTGCATTTTGACATGATCTTAATTATTCTATTATTTAGAAAAATAACTTTCCTATTACTTTAATGCCAAAAAAAGGAAAAATAATATTATTTACATGTATGCCTAATTTTAGTGTTTATGAATATTGGTAATCACAATTACTTTAATTTATGCTGATTTAAATTATTTTAGAAACCTGCCAAGAACAAGTCCTCATCATGTCATGTTTCACCCTAAAATCAGAAGAAAGAAATATCAAAATTACGTTTTGCACAAAAAAAAAGGCTTAAGATTTTTTTTTTTCTTCATTATTTTAATGACCGTTAGGTCCATATTTAACTGTTTTCTCATATATATAATATATATGTGTGTGTGAATACATATGTATATATGTATATAAGAAGAGTTCATTTGCAAAAACAGATAACTCCATTTTTAACAATAACCGCAGTTGGGTTATTTTGATTAGGTCAAAAAATAACTAAAAAAATACTAGTTAACTAACACAATAAAACAAAAACATGATAACGTAAAAAAAATCATGATTTAAAAAAAAAAGATAAAGAAATATATATATATATATATGTGTGTGTGTATACAATATTTTTCCTCGGTTGATTAATCATAATACATTAAGACAATTGTAAGGGAATGCACGTTTTCTGAAATGTTGCTTAAACATGGAGATGAAGCATTGTCTAATTAAAAATACATTTGCAAACATTTCCAGATCATAAATCTTAATATTCAAAATGATTTTGACAGAGTTCAGGGTTTTTAGAGAGGGGGGGTTGAATTTGGATTTTTAGCACTCAATAAATCACAAAAAAAGGAGTCAGCAGCTAGAATGAATTAATTAATTCTCATCACGTTTTAGGAATCAAATGTTAAATAAATCAGGTAAATGATATATGAAGATGCCTCTCTGTAAAAACTCATCAGAATATAGATAAATACAACTGAAAAGTCTGGTATAATTGATATATCCACAGATAAAGGATCTTTTTATTATTTGCACATATTTTATTTTTTTCTGCTTTGGCATGTGAAATATGACATGTTTTCTTGCAGTAGTTAGCGTTCTGAAGGCTGAAGCAGGTTTGTCTGGATGCGAGTAAGAGCTGCTGCAGCGCCTGTGTCTCTTTCATTTCACCTCAGCAGCACAGCTTCAGACAGAAGAAGGTGAAATCTGTCAGCAGACACGCAATGAATTGATTCTCCAGTCAATGTCACGCTTCAACAGCCAAGAGAATCCAGCTCAAATCCAGCTCCAACCGCTCGCGTCTGACACCATCACACTTACACCGCCACTGATAGACAACATGAGCAGAGTGGAGACTGGGAATCATGCTCTACAATTAAATACACTTCATATTTCTTATGACAGATTGATTTCTGGTAAGAAATGGTGTTCTCCTGGCTTCTTCTGTTTTGAATTCATGGCCTGATGTGTGCAGCTCACCGGATCTTCCTCGGGACTGAAAACCTGGCGTTTTCTTCAGAGGATACATATTTATGAATATCATTTCCACGCTTTATGAACGCTGCAGACACAGGAGGACAGACTCTAAATAACCAAAGCAATCTTTATAATAGACTAAAAGCAGGATCAAGTCTTAGGTGAAATGCTGACTGATTTGAAGGCAATGATTTTTTATCATTCGATTATAAAAAAATAAAAACATTTGTATGTAGTATAAATTAGATAACTCAAAATGTACATACATTAATTAAAATAAAGAAATAATTTTAAAAATCTAATTAATTTTAAATAATTAAGCAACACTATCTAAATCTATATCTATCTAGGTATCATCTCTCTCTCTGTCTCTCTAATTTTTTAATATATTTTTATTTATTAATTGCAGTAATTGTATTCAATGCAATGAAGTTTCAATAAGAAATTAGAGAAAAAAAGTTATTATAAAGAGTAATATATTTACAATTATAAAGAATATATTGCACATTTAGTATAATATGCATATTAAAATATAAAATGCACCAATGTTAAAATGTCTTAAATTTAATAATGAAATGCACACATCTAGGACGACAAATAACCAAAATAACCAAAGCAATCTTTATAACAGACTAAAAACAGGACCAGTTCTTGGGTGATTTAAAGGCAATAAAATATTAAACCTAATGATTTGTATCATCCAATAATAATAAAAACAAACAAAACAAAACATATGCATGTAGTATGAATCGGATAACTCAAATACATTCAAATAAATTAATTAAAAACTAAATTAATATAAAATAATTAAAAATAGCAACACTATCTGTATCTATATCATCTCTCCCTTCCTCTATAATAATTAAAAAAATATATATAAAAAAAAATTATATATATATATATATATATAATAATAAGTTAGTAGTTATAAAGTATAATACATTTACAATGATAAAGTATATATTAAAATATAAAATGCACAAACTTAAATATCTTAAAAATGTCTTAAATATTAAAATCTAATTTTATAACAGACTAAAATGCAGACTTTGGTTTGAAAGTTAGATTTTAGATTCTTCTTACATTTTTTATATGTATGATTTTTATCAACCAGTAATTTAAGAAATACATGAAATAACAGATAAATGAAAAAACTAAATGTCTCAATGTAACAAAAAACTAATATATATATATATATATATATATATATATATATATATATATATATATATATATATATATATATATATATATATATATATATATATATATATATATATATATATATACACACACATATACACACATATACACACACACACGGGAAAAATACAGTTAAGCTATGAGCTAAAAAATATAAAATGCACAAATTTTATAATCTATTATTATACATTTTTTTCAGTTATTGAATGTTTCTAAATGTGTCGCTCTGTATTGGTCTTTATGTGCAGATTCCACAACATCATGCTCTTGCAATATATTGCTGCATATTTTATCCTGTTAAATGAAACGGAATGACCTCAGTTTTACCTCCGTTCATGGTTTCTTGCTTTTTATGAAACATTAATCCACACATGAAGAGTATTTTGGGAACATGAGACGCATGTAGTGCTTTAGAAACATATTTACAAGCGATACACACTCGTTTTTCCCCTACAGCTCGGATTACTCACGCTTGTTGAATTTTGAAAATCAATGTGCTGTAATTGACATATGACATACTGTCATACACAACTGACCTGCAGCAGAAATCAGGCGGATGCTTAGTAGCGTGCATACAGAATATAAAGAAATATAGATCTGCATTGCGTTCATTTCTAGTTATTTTTTTATGTGTATTGCATATAATGTAAGCCTGACTGTTTTGCAAATATGTCAGAACAGATCTTTCATCGTTGAAACGGTTTGATATTGATTTTTCATTAATTTCCCTAGATTTCTTTTTCTAAAATGCTCCTAAATGTATTCAAAATACTTCAACTGAATTGATTAACTGAAATGGTAAATATGGTGTTAAAACCCATGACTAGATTTTATAAAACCTAAAAAATTAATTAAAATATTTTTTTTTTTTTACAACTTTTCTAATTGACAACGTTTTACTGTGAGAATTATTAAATATGATAAACTACTAGCAAATACTTGTTAATAAGAAAGGCACTGTATATGTTTTGCTAGCTTACTTTTAATACATTAATTCAAGATTAATTGTATATTTATTTGTAGATTTATTGAAGTATTTCAGTTCTATTTAGTGATGAAATAAAAAGTCATTTAGTTTAGAAACATTTAAGGAGTATTTTGTAAAAAAAATTTTTAAAAAATTATATATATATATATATATATATATATATATATATATATGTGCAAAAATATGTTTGTTTGTTCAATTTAATGGACATATATAGGAAGTATGTTTATCAATAACTACACAGCGCCATCTTCATTTACGCAAAATTGTTAACTGATATTTAGTTTATTTTATTTTAAATGTGGCTGTTTAATTTGGATATTTGTTTAATATTTTAAGAAGAAAAACAGCTTTATTTAAAATAAAATAATTAATTTCCTTCCATTTACTGGTTATCAGCCTTTTCTGATGATTAAGTGTCTCCTTTCACTGAGCATTTGTTGCATTTCAGGCACTATTTTTTTGTATCCTATTTGTGGAAAGTGCCAGACACATGACAGTAAAATGCCCTAGATATTTTGAATTCCTCCGTCACTTATGTGGCATTTTTGTCTCCAGTCCTGGTTAATTTCTGACCCTAGTTCAGACATACCAAGATTATCAAATTTGAAGGCTTAAATATTGTCCCAGATGTCCAGTTAATATGTGTGCAGATGATACACTCAGCATTCACAAACGGATGTGAGAGTGACAATTTCTAAATCCAAGCAAAAAAGACAGGATATGGATGGAATGAGAGATAGAGCAAGACAGAGAGACAGCAGCCTCGCAGCTGGCATAGTCCTAGTGACCCAAAGGGAAATTGCTCACATGTTGATGTAATTAGGGCACCAAGCCAGGGTATGTTTGTGAGCTCTTGCCCTATAGTGAGCGTGAGCCACCAAGGCAGCTCCTCATGCTGTGATTTCACCGACTGTGGCAGTTTGGTTCTCCTATATTTAAACCAGGATCACTGAATGGGGTCAAGAGTTCAGTCTTGACTTCAGCAGCCCCTGAAGTGCACACTGCTGTAATGTTTTCTGAAAGAAATAACATCTACAGAATCATCACAGTTTAGAGAACTCTAGTCATGTTGGTGTGCAGTAGGTTTAGGCTTTTCAGTGAAGTGTAAAACCACAAAAATATTGTAGGGGTGCCACCTGGCTATGTACTAGGCCCAATTTCATTTTTTTTTTTAGGGGGGGGCTCTTTAATTTAACATTTAAATTATTATTTCATTTACTGTATAGGCAAAGAGGTGGGTTGTTTTCATGTAGCTTTTGGTTTCGTATTTCCCCTACTCTAGAATGACAATAAAATTAATTAATCATGCTTGCAGGAATACAGTAGATGCGTATTTCAGACAGTCTAATCTGTACATGGTTTGAATATCATGAAACTGACACTATAATAGCTTTTCTCTGGGACTGGATTATATTTCATCATCTTAGATATAGACCATGTGATGCTGAAAGAAAGAAAATAACGATATAACGGTTTTGTATTTATTAATTTGATCTTTTTAAAATGTATTTAAATACACAAATATTTAGTACATTAGCCAAAGAGAAAAGATGATTTGTTGTAAACAGTAGACATTAGAACTTAAGTTTACAATTCATTCAATTACTGAATGTAAAATAATTTCTGCAGTAAAATAAATTTAATCAATTAAATGTATTATTTATTAAAATAAAATCTGTGAACAACTGTATTGTTATCTTTTCAACTACAGAATAAAGCTATTGCATCATGGCTGCATTGCATTATTTTTTATTTATTTTATTGTATACACGTTTCTACGGAAGCGTATTGCATTCACTTGAGGAAAAAAAATCTACTCCGTTTTTCTGAATTAACGAGTTAATTATACGAGAATTTTTCATTAAAAAAAGTTTTTTTCTCTGTTTTTCTGAATTAATGACTTAATTATCTCAGAATTACGAGATAATTAAGTCATTAATTCAGAAAAACAGAGCAAAAACTTTTTTTTCATGAAAAATTCTCGTAATTCTGAGATAATTAACTCGTTAATTCAGAAAAACAGAGTAGATTTTTTTTCCTCAAGTGAATGCAATACGCTTCCGTACGTTTCAGTTATAAAGCTGTATATTATAAATAAGATCATCAAATGAAAGTATAGTTAAGCATTACCTTGTTTTATATTACTGAACATTAATAATCACAAAAGGATAACGCTTGAAGCATTAGTTAAAAAATAAAAATCTCAAGTAAAGGTTGTCTTAAAAAGTTGTATAGGTTAAGCTTGATCATGCATTTTTTAACCTGTATTTCTTCGAGCAAGGATTGCCTGCTTATTATTATTAGAAGTAGTAGTAGTAGTTTTAGTATTGAAACTGTGCAGGAGGACCTAATTTTATATATTATTATAATTATTTTATTTTGTGAAAGCACATTAACATGTAAATCCATATGAAAACAACAGTGACTTTCATTATATTTGCATCATATGCATCACAATTCTGAGGACTGTGCAATTAATTTCCAAAATTTCCAATATTATATTTTAACATAGCAAAGGTAAATTTAAAAAAAGCAATTATTCGGATTTTATGATACTACAGTATTGTACTACTTCTATTTGTGTGCAATTTCTATTTGTATTTTCTGTGTCCAATTTATTCATGCAAGACAGGTCAATATTTTAATAAAACAAAAATAAAACTAAAAAATTTAATTTAAAATAAATGTGAATCAAATAACAAAAAAAAAACTATTAGTATTAAAATAGAAAAAAAATGGAAATATATCTACAAAACTGTAGCTTAAACTATTAAATGCATGAATAAATGTATATGTTCTGCTGCTTTAAATGTAGCACAGCTGCTTCAAATATTTATTAACATTTCAAATATTGATCTCAACATTTCACACGACGTGTGCTAACAGCACTCCGCTGGAGAGAAAAAGATCACTATGGCTGAAATACTTGAACATTTCTAAAATTCAAGTCATTTAAATCTTTCACCCAGAACATGATGCTTTCCTACAGGTATTTCCATGACTTTTTGATTTGACAACGCAGCATCATCCGTGCTGAATATTTGATTCCATCAGCACCAGAAAGATTAGACCAGAAAGTAGGTCAGATCTCTGTGATCCTTCTCCCATTGATATGAAGCAGAAAATCATAGCATATTTAATTTTTATATATATATATATATATATATATATATATATATATATATATATATATATATATATATATATATATTTTAAAAGCGTTTTAGATATAGATGTTCTTTGGTGTGTTTTAACATGTAATCCGGCTCTGGAGCACTGGGCCGATTAAAGCACCTCTGCTAATTGGATTTAATGAATGATTTAACATGGCACAGCCTGATCAAATCTAACTGCCTCGGTCCTGGCCGTTTACTCGCGGGTCAGCGCTTTGTAATGGGAACATGTCTCGAGACACGGCCAAAGCTCCTTAACAGCCCCAATCTAAACTTATGCTTACTTTGCCTCTCCAAACTGATCAGACATATCTCTCGGTCATTTTTAGCGGTCTTTTCATCTGTTGCTCGAGATAAATTGGTTCAAAATGTTGTACTATTGTTTGTATATTATATTATACATATATATTATTGAACAATTAAATTAAATTATAGAAATTGAAAATAATTATTATTTAGAATTTTTTGTAAAGGGGAACCCATACTGCTAATCATATTAAAGCACACTAATAGTAATAATACTGATTAACTATTTTGGTATCATAAAGATTGTGATATCCGCTCACTATCATGTTAGCCTGTGGTTTTACATGTTTTGTTTGCTGGTCTACTGTGGCTCTCTCTCTCTGTCGCGGTTCAGTGGCAGGGCAGTAGGTCATGCCATGCGTTTGATTTTCACACCGTTTCTCCACTCAATGCCACATCATGTTAATCAGGGTTAACAATCGAGGTGCCTTGCTAAGCAGGGGACCCGGCGGCTCAGCGTGGCCCTGCGTGGGTGACACAGATGGGGCGATAATCCCGATGCCCACAGGGAGGATGAGGACCTCGGGGGCCATCAGAGCAGAGCAGGGGACACTAAACTGAAGTGAATGCACCGGGAACAGGAGAACTTTATTCTTCAGACAAACTGGGTTTGTTTTTGGTTTTTATGGAGTGGACTAATGAACGTGATTTAGCCGTCCCTCCACTTTTGTTCAAAATATCCACTGCTGGGAAAGTGTTTTGGAGATATTGTCACTGGACACCGGTTATTGTATCAGCTAAACTGATTAAATGAGACAAAAGTAGAGAAGAACAAATTACTTATTCTAAGGACGTTTCCCATAATCAAGAGAACAAGGTTACGCTCCATTTGGAAAGATTGTAACATCTCATTAGACATCTGCGGCAATAATGCAGAGTTAATGTTGCTCCAAACCCGTCTGATTTTCTCTCTTCTGTGAAACAAAACAGGAAAAAAAAATTAATGACGTAGAAGTAATTTCTTTCCATTACAATGACTACTGCGATATTTGAATTTGTCCAACGCTATCTCATGACCAATTCGTACGTATTTTACAAGGTGGCTAATTCGTACAACCTCACTCTATGATTTTGTTTGATTTCTGTGAGGGGTAAGTTTAGGGATGGGGTAGAGGTGGTCTTTCCTACGAATTCGCCAACTCGTAAAATACGTACAAATTACAAAACATATAAATTCATATGGGTGAGTTTGTACAAATTGATTCGAATTAGCCACCTCGTAAAATATGTAAGTAAATACTCATTTGTACGAGTGAGGTCGTACGAATTCCTACAAATTTGCCGCTACATAAAATACACATGATTTTTCACAAATAGTACAAATTCGTACAACCTTGTTTTCTACATATGCAGCGCTAATGCAGAGACTAACGAGCCTCGTTCAGACTGTCAGCCCAAATCCGTTTTTTGTGCAAATACGATTGAAATCCGATCATATTTAAATAGTCTGCACGGCAACAAAGTACATGAAATCCAATTTTTGCAAATCTGTTTCGATCTACATTCACGTGGTTTGGAATCCTACTCAAATCACATTTCTAGAAATCCGTTTCAGTCTGGCCGGTCAAATTGGATTTAGCCTAGCTTTTTCACGTTTTCACGCCACGTAAAACGTAAAAACGTCAGACGTTTTTGTAGAAAACAAGGGACGTCTTTGCAGAAACAAGCTTGTTGTTGTGAACTGCAAGTCAAGCGGAAAAAGCACAGAATAAAGCCGCACATTCCAGCCTCCTGCGTTTCTGCCACTGCCTCATAAGACAAAATAATAATAATAATCCAGCGCGACGACAACATGTTGTCATGTCGTATTGCAAACCGTATTGCTGTTATTGTTGTTTTTAGCGTTGGCATAACGCAACGGCATTGCCATAGAAACCAACGCACATTCCATAAAACGAAAGAGCGTTTATGGATGCACAAATCAGATTTGAACAGTTGCGTTTCGCTGTGTGGACAGTCAGTTATTCAAATCAGTTTCCATCCAGATATGCACAAAATCGGATTTGGGCTGACAGTCTGAACGAGGCTATGTAGTTCCAAACCTGTATTATTTTCTTTTGCGTAACGATAAATAGCTAAATGGAACAATCTATTAGTAATTTTTGTTTGCAATGACTATTGCGATATCTGAATTTGCGCAACACTATCTCACAACCAATTTGTACGTATTTTATGAGGCTAATTTCTGTGAGGGGAATGTTTCGGGGTAGTCATTCTTACGAATTCCTACAAATTTGCCACCTCGTAAAATACGTACGATTTTTGCACAAATCGTACAAATTCATACAAGTGAGGTCATTTAAATGTGCGCGAATTAGCCACCTCGAATTGCAGTGAGATTGGGTTGAGTTGTCACAGAAACCTATTTTGACATCTGCAGCACTAATGCAGTGAGTAATGTCACTTAAAACTTGTATGATTTTCTTTATTTTGTTGAACACAGAGAGAAAAAATTGATTCATATTTTTTTCATTGCAGTGACTATTGCACTTTTTAAAATGTGACGATTGTTTTTTGACATTCGCAGCAATAATGCAGAGTAATGCTGTTCTAAACCCATGCAAAAATGGAAGTATTAATAATATTTTCATTGCTATTCCCATTGCGATATTTGAATTTTTTTGCGACCGATTCGTTTTTTTTTGCAGCACTAACGCAGAGAGTGATTTTTTTTTCTTTGAAACACAAAAGGAAAAAATCTGAATGATGTATTAGTCTTTTCTTTTCTCTCTTTCCAATGACTATATATGATCTTTCCAATTGCGATATTCAAGTTATTTATTTTTTACATCTATGGCACTAGACAGTAACGTTATTCCAAACTCATTTTATTTTGTGAAACACAAACATTTTGGTGATATATTTATGATATATATTTTTTTTCTTTTGTGAAGAAAGAAAATATATTTTGTGAGTTTTAAAATATAATCAAGAATGTGAATAATTCACAAACAAAATACAGCATACTAAATCCAACATGTCCAAACTCCTTCACAACACCCATGACTTTTTCCCCTAAAATTGTAAGACCACCCAACATTCTCTCGTCTTTCTGTTCCCTTAATACGTGATTTCAAGAATCCCTCGGCCGGACGCACCTCACATCCATTATTGAGGTGGATATTCAGTCCTCGATCGCACATGCCGCCGCACTTCAGTAAATGCCACGCTGGATTATTTAAAGGCTTTTTTTGAAGCAGTGACACTTCCTTGATTTACAACTCTTAAAAGCATCCTCCAACACCACTGTATAGTCTTAATATTTAATAAAGTGCCAGAAACAAAAAAAAAAAACGCATTTTATGGTGCTGTATAGTGCAGTGCTGTCTGCAATATATTTTTAAAGTCTTAGTCAAAGTGGCATTTTTTTGACATTATAAAGTGGTTAAATTGAAAACCAAGAGAATAACGAAACGCAAAATGGCACGGCGAGGTCGCTTACGACATCTAGCCGACTTTGTCGCTCGTGCACGAGGTCAAACTTCGGTCAGATCTCGGATGATTAAACAAAAATCGGATATTGCTCCAGTGTGTCTCTTCAAATGTCGAATCTCAAACAAAGAACGAACCCAAACATGAACTCTCGTTGTCCCTACGAAAGAATTAAGCAAAGTTCATCTGAAGTTCACGTGTCTGGTATCGTAGATTTACACTGGCGGGAATGAAGGCTGAATTTTTTATTTTTTTGGGTTTTTGGGGGCTCAACAGTAGCCACAGACTGTCACATCAACTATGACGTGATATTTTCTGAACTTCTGACCCCAGTCGGCGGGTCATTGTCCGGTCAGATCTCTCCTGCGGGCCACGAGTCGGTTCTTTAAAACATAACCGAAATGCCTGGCCATTGCCAATAAGCCGTACTTTCGTTCCCCCTCCTCCACCTAGAAGCAGAGTTCAGCGAAAGGCCACCGAATCACCCCACCTCCAAACAACCTCCCTTGTTTACAAGGAATGTTAACGAGCACAAGCTCGCTTGCTCCGCCCATCGTTAAGCGACATCGTTAAGCGGAAACACAGTGACCCCTGGTGTTTGGAGCTGGACAGCTTTGCAGAGCGTTTCAAAGCTGTCCAGTTACTTCTGTGGATGAAAACAGAAATCTTTCATGACATTTAATGTATTTAATTTTAAAATTGTACATTTTCTCATTCCATGTCTGTTAGAGCCCTGTGTAATTTGCCTAATTGCAAAACATTCAGCAGAAAAGTCTTCTTGAGCTTAAGTTGAATATTAATATGCGCTACTAAAATATTATTATTTGAATTGTGGATACTAATATTAAAGTGTTTGCAATCGTAAGCACAATAATAAGAAAAAATATCAATGCTATACTACAATTGTAGCTCTAATTTGCACTGAAACTTTATATTTCATCTAAAGATGTAAAGCAAAATCTGGGATGAGAATTTAATTTAAACCTGGAAATAACTGAAAATTTTAAGATAAAAAAAATAAAGGTTTTGACATACAAGGAAGAAGAAATATTTAAGATTCTGCAATACAAGATGATATTGTTGGAGAACAATTACCAGTTGTTATTTTGATTTATTATTATTTAAATGGCTTTTATAACTCAGGTTTTTAGCATGCTTATGCACTGATTATATATAGTTGTCAACCAAATATCTGATATTATATAAACAGAAAATTCTTATTTTAAAAGACAAACATACATCCTTAAGAGAACAGAAAAAAATATGTAGACTTGTAACAAAAGTGAATCATCTAGATTTAATAAGAGACACGGGGTAAAAATCGGCTTTATGGGAAAACAACAAAACGGGAACATTTTTTTAAATCTGTGTCAAGAAGCACCTGGATGATTCCCAACGGAACACAGGTGCCATGATTTTCAGAAAATGTTTCAATAGATAGCAGTGTCTTTTCTTTAATAATTTATAACTGTGGATGAATGATCATTAATAATTTATGACTTTTTTTTCTTAAGTAAATTTTAAAAATCTAACAAAATAGCCTGCCCATTGCAAAATTAATTCAGAACATTTAAAACACAGAATAATATTAATACATGTAGTTGATAAATAATAATAATACATATAGTTGCAATAAAAGACAAAAGTAAAACTACAATCTTTAAACAAATATGGTCTAGCCATACATTTAAGCGCATATTTAAATTATGCAAATCTGTAGCACAAATTATGACACAAATCACATTTGTTTGTTTGTCATTTGATTATTAAGGACAAAATATTTCTGCTAAAGAAATGAACAAAACCATAGTCACACTATAGTTGCGTTCTTCGATATTAAATGTAATATAGTGATCGCAGAGTAGTTTCATTAACACAAGTCAGACAGTGCAGAGGAGAAAAAGGAGTAATGAGTTTATTGTAGATTCATAACCGCCTCAATATTTGTGTCATTCTCACAGATCACTGGATTGTTTTATGTGGGTTAATGACGCCCTCTAGTGGGCAGTTTATGTATAGCTGTATCAATCATTTGAGATTTACCTTTAGTCTTTAGTGTAATGCTAAATAAATTATATTGTAATAAGGTATTATTCAAATATATTTTATATTTAAAAAATCATTAATTGTTTATATTTATCCAAATGTACTGCGTCCAGAACTGAAATTCTAAAATATTTTATAAATTTTTAAACCGTGCAGACATTGTTATACCCTGTCATGACGAGACTTTTCACCATTTAAAAATAATAGTTTGGTGTTATGAAATTAAATCATATTCTTTTGTCAAACTCTATAGTTTACCAATCATCTTTGTTTGAACAATTTTAGAAAACATATACAGATATATTCCACATATAAGAATTTTAAACCACCAAATTGTTAAAATAATAATAATAATAATAATAATAATAATAATAATAATAATAATACAATAAAATAAAAAAAGTAATTCCAAATTGTTATCTGACAATTCTGACTTTTTTCTTGCAATTCTCAAAAGAAAAGTCAGAATTGTGAGATAAAAAGTCATAATTACCTATTTTAATTTTTCATTTTGGCAGAAAAAAAAAAATTAATTGTGAGAAAAAAAGTTGAGAAATATTTTTGAGACGTAATGGGGTTATAATTTTTTTTCCAATTGTAATTGATCTTAATGCAGCCCTGGTACTTTTGGACCCGAGGTTGTATACTTTTTTCAAAGTAACAATAATCTTATTAGTTACAAATAATAATAATAATAATAATAAAATCATGAAGCTTTCTAACACAAACCGCCTCAGCATCATTTAAAAAAATGCATAAGTAAATAAATGATATTTTCTTTTATTAAATAATCAATCAGCAACAAATCCATACTGTTCTAAACTTACAGCATTAATCTCTTTATTAATATAAAAAACATCATGACACTCGTGAATGGATTTTCCCTCGGAATGTGGCCTTTCGTTTTTAATCCCAAAACATACTGGAATTTCCATAAGAAATATAGTAGAAACGTGCATTTATCAAAAGAGTCTTTGCCCTGACTCTGCACAGAGCAGAGATGAAGACATCCAGAGATTCACCTCATTTATCCATCAGCCTCGCTTTTGCCATTCTGCATGCTATGTTGGTCTTACCCACTCCTGACGTCTCCATTCACTGCCTTTATTTCTGTTGCTTCAGTGAAGCCAGATGTTGTCCACTCGTCACTGATGGCGTTTCAGCTGGAGCTGCATTAACGGAGTCAAACCTAGACTGATTTCTCAAGATTTATTGAGTCAAATTATTCAGTGTCTGATTGCTCACCAACAACGACACACGCTAGTTGACGTCAAACCTACAAACAAGGAAAGAGCATTGTTAAATAATAAGCTTTTTATTTTCACCTCCATGTATGCATGCATATATATATACACACGACACCCAAATGCGATCTATTTCCATAATGAACATTACATAGGTCAATATCAGCGATTACCAGGGTTCAAGCGCTCTAAGGCATTTAAGCAAGCACAAGACATTACGTATTATTTAGCAAGCCTATTCAATGGCTACCCAAAAATCAATGACTAAAAAGGGCTTTTTTGGCAATTCCAGGTATTTTTTTTACATGTATAACTGTTATAGTGCCAACTTTAGCACATAAAGGTTGGATGTGCTCAGATGTTTTCAGTTTTAGATTTATAGGCTTTGAAAATTTAACATTTGGCAATGAATGACCCTGTTATGTTTAACCAAGGTTTAAAGATCAACCTTTTTTGATAATTATTGACCTAGAGCAGGGGTAGCAATGTCTGTTCTGGAGTGCTGATGTCCTGCAGAGTTTAGCTCCAACCTTGAAAACCCCTCACCTGCCTGTAGCCCTATACATGAAGACCTTGATGAGCTTGTTCAGGTGTGTTTGATTAGGGTTGGAGCTAAGCTCTACAAGACCGACGTCGCCTAGAGAGTCCAGAGAATTGTACTGCAGTGGTAATTTTGCATAATTTCTTGAAATTATGCAAAAAAAAACTAGTTCACAGAAGTTTAAAACACTTTAAAACAAGTAAAGTTGTTCAGAAAGAGAAGATCTATCATATGATATACATAAATGCAATATACGATCGTTTACACACAAAAATTAGATTCTCTTAAGAAAAAGCAGAGTTGGGCCACCGTGTGGTGCTATAACAGGACAAACATATAAAATGGCTTTAACTGCACTAGTTGTGACCTCAGATTGAGGTCTTACATATGCGTATCGAGTTGAGTGTAAATATCTCATTCTGGTAAAAAGTTACATCGATTTAAGAAAAGTCGAACATTTTGTCATCTCTTTGCGACGGGGAGTTGAAAACTCAAGTTTTTTCTGATAACTATTGATATTTACCCTCCAGATTGTTCTGCACTGGTTTGGATCAGATCGGGTGAAAAACCTAGGACTAGTTTGCAAAAGTAGGTATTTCAAAAAATCCAAAATACCTGAAATTTTCGCCGGGGTGACGATTAAATCCGTCACAAGCATTTTGACACTTGAGCCTGCGATTAACAGTTTAGGAGTTATGATCGATTTCATACTTTTGATCGCTGTAGAGCGCCCGTCAGGCCGATAGGAGCAAGCCTTGGTGACTGTGTAGAAGGGGAGGGTACAATCATCCCTCAAAGTTTCACGTCTCTACGCCTTACGGTTTGGTCTGCATGATCAGTTTAAGTCAGAATGGTGATCTTTGAAAATCTTAATTACAATAGGATTTCGGCGCTATGCGCTTGAACCCCTAAAAAGGAAAAATATGTATTCATGTAAATTTCATATAGTAAAAAAAAAAAAACTAACTAAAATCTAATTTAAATGTTTTTATATTATTTTTTTATATATTTGATTTTTACAGACATGATTTTTTTTTAATTTATACGATTTAAATAATTTATATAAATGTATGTATATTTACTGGTTGTACCACATGGAGAAAAGTTAAAAAGCATTGATTTTTTCCTCTTAAGAGCTAATTAGATTTTGCCAAAAAAATATTAAATCAGGATTTCTTTATAATAATTTCACATAAACATGTTTAGCAAGAGATGCATTTAAATCAATCCTTTTAAAACTGTATTGTTTTCCAATATAACATTTTAATTCATCCAAATTGTGTATTTATGTTTCAGCTTGTTGTCTGCATCACATGAAGAAATATTAATGAACAACAAATCAGTTTTGTTTAGAGAGAAAAAAAAAAAAACTTGAGGAATAATAAAAGCTTTTGCCAAACTACTTAATCAGATTTTTTTTGCAACAAGTCACTGATTTTAATTTTGAATAAACTACTACATACTATCCATCATTTCCTTTGTGATTTTTAAAATCATTTCCTTGACTCAATATTAGTGAAAAGGTACATTTATATATAAAATCAGGAACATTTTCATAACTGAACGATACTTGATGAAAAACGTGATTAAGTCATGTGACAAAAATGTAGCATACTGCTATTCAAATATTACAGATGTATACTGTTAAACATTGTTTCAGCATGCACCAAGTATGCTTCAGTCTAAAGTCATTCTGTGATTACCTGCGTCAGTCTTCTGACTCAGTTCCTGTGGGATTGTCTACAGTTACGGGCTCCACCAGCCGCTCATACGACACCACCATCATGATCTGTCAATCACAGAGATGTCTCAGAGTGTTTTCATACTCTCACGTGTGCACTAGCTGCTCCAGACAGTCACACGGGTGCATCTGGACTCACGGTGAGCAGGACGAGCAGACCCATCATCAGCCCCAGCATGATGTACAGGTCCGAGGTCAGACCACCCGCCCAGAGAGGCCCGAGAATGGTGGCCAGTCCTCCGACAGAGCGCCGAATCCCCTGTGTGAACCCTGAACACAAACACAGGTCTGAGCTTCAGCAAACACCGACTTCGAAACCAGAAAGACTAGAAACGTTTGTCACTTTGTATTTTGCTTGACATAGCCTCGTCTAAAAGTTGAACAATCCTGAGTTATTTTTGCACAAAGGTGCGGTCACTATGGAAGCTTGTTTCCACCTCTGAATAAAAAAATTAAAAACTGTAACTTCTCACAATTCTGACTTTTTTCCTCACAATTACGAGTTTCTCACAATTCTGAGAAAAGAAGTAGAAATTGCAAGATTTAAACTCACACTCTAGAGAAAGTCAGAATCGCGAGAAAGTTAGAATTGTGAGAAAAAGACAGGATTTTGAGAAAGTTAGAATTGTGAGAAAAATAAATGCGAGAAAAAAAGTCAGAATTGCAAGAAAAAAAAAATTGTCCGAAAAAGTCATAATTGCGAGAAAAAAGACAGTTGCAAGGAAGTCTGAATTTTGAGAAAAAAAAATTGCAAGAAAAGTCAGAACTGCAGAGTCAGAATTGCAAGAAAGAAAGTGAATTGAGAAAATAATCAGAATTAGAAGGAAAAAATTCAGAATACCGATATATAAACTTGCAATTGCGAGAAAAAATTCAGAATTGCGAGAAAGTCAGAATTACGAGAAACATATCAAAATTGTGAGAATAGATGTCAGAAAAGAGACAGAATTGCAAGAAAGAAAGTGAATTGCAGGGGAAAAAAAGTCACAATTTCGAAATATAAACTTGCAATTGCGAGAAAAATGTCATAATTGTGAGAAAAAGTGAATTGTCTGTCAGAATTATGAGAAAAGTCTGAACTGTGAGAAAGTCAGAATTGCAAGATATAATATAGAAAAATATCAGCGTTTGAGAATAGATGTCAGAATTGCAAGATATAATCACACAATTTTGAGAGAAAATCTGAATTGAAGGTAAAACGTCAGATTTTATTTATTTATATTTTTCAGACTAGCAAAATTTTGTGGGCAAAATAAGTTTCATTGTCTATTAGTGTTGTCAAAAGACCCGGTACTTCGGTACCAAATCGGTACTAAAAAAATTAAAATGTCACAGTACCAGGTTTTTGTAAGTACCGGTGGTACCGAGTACCAGGTCAACCCGGTTCTTGATGTGCATGGTGCGCAGATGTGCTCTCTTCATAAAAGCACTGCGACAGGGCGACCTCTTAAGGAGAAAACACATCAAACTAACAAAAAAAAAACAGGAGGACATGATGGTATTTACTTTTTTTTTTACACACCAGAGGCTTTTAAATGAATTGTGAATCTAAAATATGCGTGTTAGAGAACGTACAAATGGTTAACAGTGTTTATGTCAAATCAGTCTATCAGAAAAGCAGTTCTGGGATTTTCTTTTCTTTTTTAGTTAGTTGTTCTTGGCTGGATAACTAGCAGGTTTTAAAAGCCCTTTACACAATTTGGATTAAATGAAAGTACAGTGAAAAATTGTATCTCCTGTATAGATTTTACAATGACTCCATGTTATTATCTAACAAACTTACAGTGAGTGAATATATTTTTACAACATGTTTGTGAATGTTATTTAATACAAACACTTGGTCATTCATGTTTGCTCATTGTGCATTACATTTTATTAACAGATTGAACTTTTGATTTTATGTATTAGTACATTTTGAAATTAATCCTAAGAATAATAATAGCTATATAACTATTGTTTATTAAAAGGTCATGTTATCTAAATGGAATCTTATTGTAAAGTGTTTTTAATACTACAGCTGCAGGAAGATCATGAAGCACCAGCAAACCCTAAAACAGACAACAGTTTACAGTTGATTTTCAGCGGCGGCAGAAATATGACAAACTTTTGGGTGGAACTTGTTTACTTTTTTTCATACTTTTAAAACTTGTGGGAAAACTTGAAATCATTAAATAAGCATAAAGAATGGCATTGATTTTTGTTTAACTTTATTAATAAAAATGTGTTTTTTAATTAGCATGTTTTGTGTTTTGCTTTGGTACCGAGAACCGTGGATTTTCACTGGTATTGGTACCGAATACTGAAATTTTGGTACCGGAACAACACTATTGTCTATTGTCACAACTCGCTTTCAAACCGAACAGCACATCCATGTGACCATCCCTTTGAACACATTGCTAAATTTGCATGGCGAAATCTTTCCAGTTCGCTTAGATTTTCATTGACTAAATTTTGCCCCCGAAAGAAGACGCTGAACAATGGTAAATGTAAACATGCCTCAAGTGTTCTGACTTCTTTCTGGGCACTTGCTAAGCAGCTACTATGTTCTTAGGACTAACCTTGCGTCTTCTCTGATGTAATTTTGGAGAAGAGAGACACCTGGGCGACTGCCACAAAAGGAAGGCCCAGGACCTGAAGGAAAACACCAATGATGAACTCCGCCAGCTGCCACGCAAATCCACCTGAACCAAAGAAATATTTGTGAGCCGTGAGGGATTTTACAGCTTATGAGCACAACAGCCACAGTTCTGTGTGATCTTACCCTGAGGATTGGCCAGGAAGATCAGGCACCAGACACAGGAGATATTGTAGAGGATGAGGCCGACGGCCAGCACCACTCGCTCCGCCACACGCTTGCTCAACCAGCGCACGAACAGGAAACCAGCGATTACCTCGACGCCACAAACACAGTACATGATGCTGTTCTCCAACTCCCCAAAGTTAAATAACATCTGCGTCAAAGGAGTCACCATAGTCTAGAGGGACAACGTTATCAGACAAAATATTGCACTTAAGAAATAATTATTTGCCATATAAAGTAGTGCAAGTGATTTCCACCAGCTATAAATGTAAATGCCTTTTATTTTCCAAAACAATTCCTGAATTTGAAATGAATTAACAAATTGTAATTGTAATTCAAATTTCAATTTAGGGAAGAACAAACAAAAATTGTATAATTTAATCAACTGAAATGTTTTAAATCTTACCTCTATGTAGAAGTTAATTTAAATTGGTTTCATTATATGTAATAAATTAACTTTAATTCTATGGAAAAACTAAAAACAAAGTGGTAGACTCTTTGTGGTGCTATATTGCATAATTAAAATTTGTTTTGAAGGCATGATGACATTTTTCGGGTTTGCCGCAAAACTTTTGTGTAACTGTCAAATCTGAATTCATTCAGAATCAGAATTACAATTAATTTAATTTAAAATCTAAATCCTGTTGCGAGTGGGCAATTCAAATTCTTGTTCAAAATCCTGTGTTGCAATTTAATTTAAATTCTAATTGAAATTAATTCAAATTCCAGTTTAATATTTTGTGAAGCGTGTGGCAAATTCCAAATCAAATCAAAACCAAATTGTTTCTAATTCCAATTTTTATAGAATGTGTGGCAAATTTAAATTCAAATCCAATTCTATTCAAATTCCAAATCAACCTTCTGTGAATTGTGTGGAAAATTCAAATCAAACCAATTCAAATTCCAATTCTGATTCATTCAAATTCCAATTCAGTTCAAATTCTGTGAAGTGTATGGCAAATTCAATTCAATTTCCAAATCAAATTAAACCAATTCTAATTTAAATTCAAATCAATTCAAATTCCAATTCAACATTCTGTGACGTGTGGCAATTTCAAATCAAATCAAATTCCAGTTCCAATTCAAATTCATTCAAATTCCAATTCAACATTCTGTGGAGTGTATGGGAAATTCAATTCAAATACCTGGTCAAATCAATGCAAATTAATATCCTATTCAAATTTTAATTCTGTGGAGTGTGTGAAAATTTAAATTTAATTGAAATCAAGTCAAAATTCAATTTGAATCCATCCAATTCAACATTTGAATTGAATTTGTTGGAGAGTATGGCTTATTCAATTTAAATTGCAACACATGAACTAACAGTGTCAATTGTTAAATTCTTAATTTTGCCAAACCTGCTAGTATAGGAGTGTGCGTGTGTGTTCACCTCCAGAGCTGTCTGATTAAACAGTGTGATAAACTGAGCAGCCAACACCACAACCACCTCCTCTCTGAGGAACTCTGAAAGTAGAAACAATGAAACTCACAGATGAATTTAAACCCAAACTCATATAAACTCATTCCCATAGAGTGTCTGAAATTTAGACTATAATAACCGGTTTTATTAGACAGTCAGTAAACACTGAAATTTGTCAAATTAGGTTTCCAGATTTTGGTTATATCAAGTGATCTTCAAACTTATCTGAACATGTAGTGTTGAACACTATCAAGGATCTTATAAGTTAAGGTTTAAAATAAAGTTTGAGTAAAGCAGCTTTGAAAGTCTAACAATAAATTATATGGCAATCCTATTAGTATACCAAGAAGTTGCATTGTTTACTTATAAAATTGAATAAATAATAACATTTTAATAGCATAAGTGTTTTTAAACTTCAATTGACAAGTGAAAATCACTTTCCATTCCAGAATTGTTCATACATGTTTAAGAAAACACAAAATTTTCAGCTAACAAGGCTACCTTAAAGGGGTCATATTACATTGCTAAAAATAACATTATTTTGTGTATTTGGTGCAATGCAATGTGTTTTTGTGGTTTAAGGTAAAAAACAAACAAACATTATTTTCCACATACGGTACATTAAATTGTTGCTCCTCTCTGCCCCGCCTTTCTGAAACACATTGATTTTTACAAAGCTCATCGTTCTGAAAAGCGATGTGTGCTCTGATTGGTCAGCTATGCAGTGCATTGTGATTGGCTGAATACCTCAAGCGTGTGACAAATGTTACGCCCCTTTACCATATTTGGAAACACACAGCATCTCCACGACATGGCGGCGGCGGCAACAATACTACAGTGAGAATAAAAGTTACGCTTTCTTTCTTTGCGTAAACATTTGGGCGGTGTTATGCAAATCTTCCCATACAGTGACGTAGATATGTGGGGGGCGTGTTTAAAAGAGGCATTTTAGGAGGGCATGGACGAGTCTTAACTTTTAGAGAGAATCTCTCTTTGAGTTTGATACTTTAGTCTTTGCAACTTTACGATTCTTTTATATGCAGGAACGTCTTGGGTTACGCATGTAACCATGGTTCCCCGAGAGAGAACTCCACGCTGCGCCCCCTAGGGGGCACTATGGGGAATGCAGCCTGCATGACCGGTGTCTGAAGCACATGTGAAACAACGCCAATCTATTGGCCCACATGCCCATGACGTCATAGGCGGGGTGCCCGGAAATATAAAAGGGCACCTGTTGAATACCACTTAGTCATAATGGCATCCACTTAGCTCTCTGAAGGAGACATAGACAGGCAGGCCAAAGGCATGGCAAGGGGGCACAGCGTCTCGTTCCCTCTCGGGGAAACATGGTACATGCATAACCTGAGACGTTCCCCTTCTAGGGAACTCCACGCTGCGCCCCCTAGGGGAAACTATGAGGAACGAAATCCAACCATGCCATGCCGAGGCACATGCCTGTCGACCTGGTGGGAGAGCACCAAGGAAGCGACATACATACACCTAAGCCTTCCCTTAGAAAGGGGCCATGCCACTGATGCCATGGGCCGCTCACGCAACTTGGCAGAAACGGGGGAACCCGAATAGATCAAGGAGAACATCCAACCCAAGTTAAGAGCACAGCTATCCTCAGATAGCTATGCTATGGAAGCAGAACTAGCCTGGATACACAAGACCACTGAAGAGGCTAACTAGAAAGCCTCTAGAGGAGCCCAAGAGATTGCTACTTACATCCCTTGTAAAGAGTAGCTACTGAGCTAGAACACAGTAGAAAACCTTATGTCCCTAAGGTCTTATGAAGGCTTGTGGACCAGAATAACATAGCCGAGTTAGCCTTCCTACAGAGCTGCCCAGACCACAGAGAGTCTACTTACAACCCTATCATATCAGGGGAGATAGCACTGTCTAGGCAAGGGCTCAAGAAACCCTAAAGCTGCTACTTAAATCCCTAAGCAGGGGAGCGATCACTGAGCTAGCACATAGATATCCTCCAATAGCTAGGCTCTAGGAAAGGGGACCACTCCATAAGAGGGCTCACCGTAACTGCAGTAGAACACAGCAAGCCTCAGATAGCTGTATTCAGGTAAGCCTGTCCTGCCATAACAATGGCTGGAATATAACCACCCTCAGATGGCTATACTAAGGAGGACCCCAATTCTTGTCAGTCCCAAAGTAAACAATACACAGCTAGCATAGATAGCCTTCCTGCAAAGCTGCCCAGACCACATGGAGTGGGCTGTCTAATTACAACCCAAAGAGGGAAGACAGTGTCTAGGTAAGGGCTCAAAGGACTGCTACTTAAAACCTTAAGCACGGGAGCAATCACTGAGCTAGCACATACCTCTCCTCAGATAGCTAGGTTATAGAAAAGTGGAACCAATCCATGAGAAAACCCTGGGAGAGAAAACTCGCAAGCCTCTCTCCACAGAGCATTAAAATATTTTCACGCCCAGCAAGCTCTCCACACACAATAACATGCATATTAGAGAGGCATGGCCGAGCTGAATATAGTTCCGCCCACAATCTCGAAGGATCAGGACTGACACGACTCCGTGCTCACACTTCATCGTCATAACAACCCAGTAGTATCTCGGACATCCGACAACCCGTTTAGAGAGGGTGTGTGGATCTCGGCGCGGCAATGGCGGAACTGGGCCGCAAGACACAAATGGTTTATCCCGCATCCCTCGGGAATAGGAAAAAACACGAGCGGAGCCCAGACACCGTGACTCATCACGATGCACGCATAACTCTGAAAGCGCATGCTCTTCGCCGAGACAAATGCGAAAGCAGAACATGCCCTCGAGTGTTAGAATCCGAACACGGAGGCACACATACCCTAAAGCGCTGCTCGACTCGAGCGCTATCCGCTATCCTAGAAGGGGAACAGCTTGTAACGCTCCAAAGACAAAGGGAAATGTGAAATTGCATCATATGACACCTTTAAGACTGACTAGTCAAAATTGTCTTTTAATTCCTGTTATTCTGATTTTGCTCTCACCTCCGCTGGCACTGAAGTTCTTGAAGGGACTGGAGTTGACCTCCTCAGGTGGAGGTGAAGGCGGAGGGGAAACATGGGTCACATCGCCGTTGGCCACTGAAGAGGTCCTGGACTGGATGCTGGTGACCGTCCCGTATGAGCCAGTGAGCTCGCTGGGCCCAACCAAAGGTTTTCCCTCTTCTTCCTCCTGCTCCACCTCCTCCACTCTATTCCTCTGACGTGTTTCGTCTTGAGGAGTGAAGTCCCAGAATAAGAACAGGATGACAAACTGAAGGAGGATCCACAGCAGGCACATGAAGAGCTGAAACGCAACAAATAAATTTTTTTATTGTACATTTTCAAATGTCCAGATGCTTCAAACAACGTCGACATGAAATCTTCAGGATCTTACCCCCGGGGAAGTGTATTTGTTCACTGTAAAAGGTCCGATCTGGAAGTTACAGAGTCTGAGAAAGATATTGAATGCAGGACCTAGAAGACAATACAAAGAACTAAGTATGAAAAAAACACTAAATTAAATACAGAGAATTAAATATGTAATATATAAATTAAATATGTAATGTAATTATAACTAATAAATATATAATCATTCAGTAGTATTTAAAAGTATTATATTAAATCGACTACTGAAATGTTTATTGCACAATTCTCATTTTTATGTATGGTCTGCTGATTTATTTTTACTGACCAATGAGAAGCCCAGCTTGACGCGAGGCCATAACCGCAGCAAAAACAGTCGAACGTTCCTCAGGAGCTGTATTTCTAGTCAAGAAGCCGAAGATCGATGATCCAGCACCAGTGCCAATACCTAGAGCATTACAAACTGGTCAAATCACTGAAGCATTAAACTAGTCATAATCTTAAAGAATTAGACTAAAACTTCACCTGCAACTAGACGACTGCAGAGCAGTAACCATTTGGAATATCCCATAAAATACATGAAATTGCCTAAAAACGAACAGAAAGAGATGTTACCCACAAGCCACCAACATTGCAAGTGTTGTTTTAAAGTAGTAATTTATTCAAGATGTAGATTTCTTCATCAGATTTGGAGAGATGTAGCATAGCGTCACTTGCTCACCAATGGATCCTCTGCAGTGAACGGGTGCCGTCAGAATGAGAGTTGAAAACGGCTCAATGATGGATTTGTTTCTTATAAACATGCAGCTTTTGACATTAACTGATGGACTTGAGTGGTGTGGATTACTTGTGGATTATTGGGATGTTTTAAATCAGCTGTTTGGACTCTCATTCTGACGGCACCCATCCACATCCATTGGTGAGCAAGTGATGCAATGCTACATTTCGCCAAATCTGATGAAGAAACAAACTCATCTACATCTTGGATGGCCTGAGGGTACATTTTCATTTTTGGGTGAAATATTCCTTTAAGTGTGAATTTACCGACAATCTCAAAGACATTGGCGAACATGATGATTTTCTTGGTGGAGAGTGTGCGATCTGACCAGAAGCCAAACAAAGGACCAGCGAGAAGCCCGCTGAAGCTGAATGCTGATAGGCTGAGACCAAGAAAGTACGGTGCTGCATTTAACGTCTGCAGATACCTCCATATTGTGGGCAAAATCACAGCTGAAATGAAAACAAACATGCATTAATTAATTACACTTCATTTCCAGGGATATCGTCGACCTGATTGCAAAAACGGAACTGAGCTGGATGATGACATCACTGAATTCAATAATGAAATGCTATTTTTTTTTTTTATCTTTTCATCTTACATTATTGACTCACTATTTTCCTTTTTTGATATTGTGCAGTTGCTTTGACACAATTTACATTGCTAAAAGCGCTATATAAATAAAGGTGACGACATTATGGGCATATCTGATCTGGCATTTCAACTATTAACTTGACAGCTAGTTAGATTAGTAACTAATGGCAGTTCATTAACACAGAAACTCTGGGACGTTCTGTTCGGAAAAAATCTTAAGAATCTTTGAACACAAAGAGCAATTCGGAGACAGGCATGTCGGAAATTCTCATATATATATATATATATATATATATATATATATATATATATAAGATGTTTTATTAGAAACAAGTAACAATTCAATCACTGTTAGCAACATCACGTTATACATTTGTGATGAATTTGACAGTCTCTTTGTTATTATTGAAGGGTGGTTTACATCAAGAATTATCTTGACTATTGAAACATCTAGCTACGTTATGACATTGTTCCATTATTATTTTGTGTTTATTTTTATATGGATAAAATAAAACCCAATAACATACCAGTAGCCTAAAGTATTGCTAATAGTATGTTAAATTAATGATTGTTCTGTACCATGCTAATTGCCATTCAAATTCTAGTTCACAATTCATAGAGTGTGGGGTCGATTTGACTCTAATTTTAATTCAAATTCAATTTCAGTGAAACATTTTGCGGCGCTTGCGGTAAATTTGAAATCAAATTAAATTCCGAATGAATTTAAATTCCAACTAAACATTATGTGGAACGCGTGGCAAATTCCAGTTCAGATCAATTCACACTCAAATCAGTTCAAATTCCAATTCAACAATGTGACACATTTCATTTTAACTCCAACTCAAATCAATCCAAAATCAGATTCTGTTGAGTGTGCAGCTAATTGAATTCCAATCAATTCATTAAGAAACTTTGACCATATTATTTATATATTCATATGTGTAGATTTAATTTGCTATAAGAAATGCATAATAAGAAGAATACTGCACAAATAACAAAAAACACCTAAATTTAATGTAGCTACTATGGTAATGAAATACTGCTTTTATTAGTAAATACTAGCATGTTCAAATGTTTGTACTATGGTACAATCAATATACAATTCGTATAACACTATGGGTAATAGTGTAATATACAAATGTCCATAACACTGTTCCCGGAGATCAGCAGCATACTCACCGTACTCGATGCCGCTCAGTAAGAAGATCAGTCCTATAGTGAAGAAGGTCAGCCTCCTCTTGCGTCTACAGTCCATCTTTACTCTCTTTTTGATATCTACGAGTTTTCAGAGAGATTTTGATCCATCTTATGGCGGCGCGTAATGACCAGGACACTGCGGCGCGCTCAAGCGCACGGGTCTGAACTCTGAACCAGCAGCAGACAGCATGTCAGTCCGGTTTAAAACAACACATGCATTGCTTGAACGCCGTGATTTGGACTGCAGTCGCAGTAAAGGACGCACCTTGGGACTGGCTCTCTCTGGCGTCACTACCGGTTGCAGGTTAATCACCTTTATATTAAAGATTCGACTAAAATGATCAAGAACAAGTTTAAACGACGCACAAATATAATGAACATAACCATAACATGAACGCGCAAAACAGCTGTTAAACAATTACCACAAATTCAATCATTTTCTGCTAAACTGATAGTTAGGATATATGTTTTATAGTTGGATTATAAAAGTTATTATAATTAATTACACACAGTTATACAAAAGTAAAAGTATAAATTGTTTGATTTTAAGATACACTTTCTGTTTTACAAATTTGTGCGTATTTATTGCTGAAAAATGACAAATATGGGGTTGACATTTAATGATGATCAAATATCCATGGAAGCCCGTTTCTGCCACTGAATCAGAACAATTCAAGTGCTAATTAGGACTTTTATCTGATGACCTTTATTTTCTTGCAATTTACATCTCACAACTCTGTCTTCTTTTATAAGAATTGTGAGATATAAACTTGCAATTGCTAATTATAAAGTCCATTGTTGAGGAAGAAAACAACCTTTGAATGAGTTTAGAAAAAGTCAGAATTGCAAGAAAGTCAGAATATAAGATAAAAAGTCACAATTACCTTTATTTTTTATTCAGTGGTGGAAACAAATTTCAATAAGAATCTTTCCCTTATCAGTTACAAAAAAAAGGATGTGTTTCCCATTCAAAGAGCTTGCCTGATATTTTGAACTATAATGTAAAATTCTTTCATATGCAGCAGTATAGAGATAATGGGGGTTAAAGATTACATTCAGGCCCCTCATCGGACTGCAGACTTGTGCCATTGAGCTGTCTTTGATTTCTATTACAGTACTCACTGCCACGTTCATGTAGTTTAAATTGAATTAAACTGGATTCCCATTTATGTTGGGATGCAATCTTTGCTGTTTTTGCTTAGCCTGTTATTTTTTTTGTATTTGCTTATATTCGCATGGCCCAGGATGAAATTATTATGCATGCATAGGGATCTTTCCCCAAGTCTCAATTACTAGCTCCCCCTCATCTTAGAGAAAGTATTTCAGACTTAAGATATACCTCTGGAGCTTATTCCTAGTAAACAATTGATCATTTACTGATAAACGGTTTAGAAGAAAAGAAACATACAAAATAAAACCTGTATCTGATGTCATTAATGTGATTCAATCAATACGTTTGGCCAGAGTAGTGCACATGCATAAGATGAAATGAGAAAGCAGTTTATCAAACTGAGCATTCGTATGACTTGAATATAAAACCATATATATATTTTTATTTTTACGTAATTAACCATGGGCTACAGTTTCCAGATCAGTTTCCACAACACGAAAGCCTCAAAGGTAAAAAAGAAGAAAAAAACAAAAATAATAACAATAAAAATTCACATGTATTCTCAGTCCTTAGAAGCGAGTGTCCCTATAGGACAGGAGACACAATCAGAAAGCAAGTTTCTTCATCAGTAGATAGACCCTGGAGTCCACTTCAAATCCATGCAAATTATTAGCATCTCCCTGAAGCCGCATTAGCAGACCTCCATAAGACACATACGCAGATCTATGCAGAAACACAAATCAGTTTAGAAACAGTGATATATATATATATATATATATATATAAAAAAACATTTTACATTAAAAAATGTATTTAAAATAAATGTAAACTACTGAAATTCCCATGACTTTATTCATTCCCATCACTTTTTTTACATCTGAAAATCACAAATCTAAAATTATTTGATATTCTCCAGGCAACATTTTAGATTTAGATTTAGACAATACTGTCTGTCTTGGTTTAGATCATATCTTTCTGGTCGCACACAGTTTGTACAACTTAAAAACTTCAGATCTGAGTTATCGCATGTTACTGATGGTGTCCCACAAGGCTCAGTCTTGGGGCCTCTTTTATTCATTATTTATTTACTGCCTGTTGGACAAATTTTTAGGAATTAATTTTCATTGCTATGCCAACAACAGCCAGCTCTACTTGTCGTCCATGCCTAACTCTGTATTTCCTTCGTCTTCTCTGTCAAGCTGAACAACCATGTGTTCGTCTGAGAAGTATGGGGTCCAGGGCTTTGAGTTACGTCGTCCCTCATTTGTGTAATGCCCTTCCCCAGGACATCTGTAACTGCGACAGTCTTCACACTTTTAAATCACTGTTTTATTTTATTTTGTAGTTTGCTGTTGTTAAATTGATGTTATAGGGAGATTTTGTTAGGTGACCTTGAGTGTCATGAAATAAAAACGAATGAATGAAAAATATGTAAAATCTGCATGTATTTAGAAATGGAAAAGCAAGCAAATAAACAAGTAAATAAACAAATAAATATGCATAAAAAAGAAACTCACAGTCGTGTTGCCGCTTCTGTTGATGTTTCATCTCCTTCAATCCTATAAACCTTTCCATACATGACATAATCAAACTGATCAGCCCTGCAAAATAACAACAAAGACCATAAATCATAATTTAAGCTGTTTTCTATGTGAATGTATTACAAAGTGTAATTGATTGCTGTGATCAAAGCTGAATGTTAAGCATCATTACTCCAGTCTTCAGTGTCACATGATCCTCATTATAATATGCTGATTTGCTGCTCGAGAAACATTTAAGATTATTATCAATGTTGAAAACAGTTGTGCTGTTGAATATTTTGTACATCTGAATGTTTTGCATTCCATCATTTATTTTATGGTTATATATTTTGTTGTGTTACCTGGATGGTCTGTCATCCTGAGGGTTGTATTCCCCATCATCTGGTGTCCCGTCCTCATACAGCGTGCTGGCGATCACCAGTCTGAACTTGTCACCTGAGAGAACCATACGCCATCATGAGGACGACACCATGTCAAAACAACAACAACAGAAGAGCAAAACGATCACTTACCGAGATCAACAGGATAAATCTGGATGTTCACGTCAAGGATCAGGTCCATTTTGAAAGACTCACTTTCACAGTGAAGACGAGATACTAATAACAACAAAGCAAATATAGTTAGATTATTTTTTCATGGACTTATTTTAATAGAAAGCTAAATTATTAATAAGGAAATAATGACTGAATAAACTAACTGAGAGAAATTTCTTAGTCATGCTATATCCAATCAGTCATTTTAAAATACGTTTCTATAACCGGGCTTCCCTCACAAAAGCCTTTATTGTGGTTTCATTTTTTTTTCTTAATATCCATTCTTAAAGTAGTATTTACATAAATAAAAAATACATAACTAAAATATATTACTAAATATAATTAAAATGAATCCGCTATTTTACTATATTATTAATGTTTTTTTTTTAAAGAACATGCTTCTTAATATTTAAATTCCACTTTTAAAATTTAAAATTAAAAGATGACAATAAAAATAATCACTGTTCCCCCCCCCAATATTTCTTATTCAAGTAGTATTTACATAGTAAAGCATTTACATTAAAAACGCATCAACGAGTAAAATAATAAAAGCAAATCTATTAATTCATTATATAAACTTTTACTGTGTCTTGCTTCAAGTTTTATTTTTATATAATGCATTTAAAAAATTAATGTAATGTAAAAATACTCCAATAATGGATATACAAAACAAGCTAAAAAGATAAAAGTATAGATATATACAGTAAAAATCATCTCACCTCTGTCAAACTTCTTCCCATCTGGATCAATATCCTTCACATCAAAGATATCCTCAAACAGAATACCAGCCATTTACACAGGTCCTCAATCCTGCTAACAACCACAAAGAGATTAATATTTCACATAAAACTGTTTAGCTTTAAAAAAACATAAATATTATGTCGATAAAGCCTCATTCTGACAGTATCATGTAGTTCATCGAATTAAATAAACGATTTGTGCAAATATTACATACTTCCTCCAGATATAATACGCGCAAAATCGTTCCTGTTAAAAATAGTAAACATCAACTGTGCAAAAAAACAACAACAACTTTCTTCTCATTCAACACAAATATGAAACATGCCGCGAAACAACGCGCTTCACCTCTGGCCACGTGTTTTACTACTACATCCGGGTCATGGCTCGCGTTTACGACGGTGGAGCGCTGCATACATTTAATATTAATTAAAATAAATAAATAAATAAATATAATTACAATATTTCTGCTTTTTGTACGAATTACGCTTTTAACCTATAAACTCAAAATGTTGTAATCCGCTTTATTGCTTATAATACTAATAATAATAGGGATGGGTTTATTTTTGAGTAAACATAAACGATCACATTAAAAGAAAAGTTCAAATAATAAAAGTGATTAACAAAAGGCTGTGTTCCTAGCTTTTTTCGTTTCAGAAGGCTTGGAAGACATCCATTTAAAGTTCTAATAATTCCGAGAAACAAACCAATCATTTGCCTTTTTGAAACTCTCATGTCAAAACTTTTGACCAAAGACTATAGAATATAGAATAGACTTTGTTTTGACATTAACGTCTCAAGATGCAAACGACTACATTTAACCTCACCTAAAACTACAAAAATTTTACGACACATGTATCCGGCATCCGACGGTTCCGTCGCGGTTGCTAGGAGAAAGCGTCTTCCTCTTGGTTACCATCGCTGTTAGCCGAACAGCTTCTGTTTATCCTGCTGAAATCGTTTTTAATAGCGTATATACTTGACATAAAACGCTTCAGATATGTTCAGCGACGCTTGTGCATGAACTATTGTTGGTGAGGTGAGTCCTGTTATCGCATTTAAACTGCGCGGGCACGCCAGCTAACCTAACTGTGTTTATAAATGCTGTATGTGTTTATTCAGCTTATTGTTATTTACGAATAAACAGGTGTTTTAGCAGCATATATCAGCCGGTTTGGCTTATTTCTGCATGACAGTTTGTTTTGCTTCGAGCTGAAGAAGAAAGAGGATAAGACGTCTCTCAGGAGACTTATTAGTAAAGCAAATGATGTGTTTGTGTCGATTTCTTAAGGGATTATATGCAGCATAACGAGCCAAAATGCTGTTAGCAAGTGATATTTAGTGTTTAGTAGTAACCTCGTTTTCTTCACATCTGATATTTTCTGTTACAGTATGGAAATGGATGTATTTTGTTGTTGTTTTTTTAGATTGTGGGTCAATGAGCTCCAGAAAATCTCTAAAGATGGGCGAGGATCTGGCAAGTGAGTGTGATCTGCTGTCAATGATCAACGAGGTGGGCTTACATACCACTTGTATTAAATGATTTTAAAAAGTATTTCACAGATATAGACGTGCAGTGACAGGTTATGTAACAATTTGCAGTATCTGAAGTTTGCTGAGTTTGAAGAGACTGCGAAAGTGTTTGAAAAGGAAGTGAAACGCAAAGGAAAAGCTGTCCTCAGAAGTGCAGGGCACTCACGGCCAGACTCCAGAATCATCAGCATCCACGTGAGACTGACTACTGATCGCTTTTACTTTTAAAAATAACATCAACTTTCAAATTGCACTGCTTTTTATTACATTGGCTTGCTTTAGTATCATTGTAGTATAAACATATTAACAAAAGTCTATCTTTTAAATGGTCTCTTTATGTACCTTTTCCTGTTTTGTCAGTGCTATTAGCCAGCTATTTTAAAATCGTAGAAACTTTGGTCAATTTGATATTTATTTGTGACCCTGGCGCACAAAAACTAAGTCTTAAGTCACTGGGGAATATTTATAGCAAAAGCCAAAAATACATTGTATGGGTCAGAATTAAGGATATTAAGTAAAGATCATGTTCCATGAAGATATTTTGTAAATTTTGTTCTGTAAATATATCAAAACGTCATTTTTGTTTAGTAATATGCATTGCTAAGAACTTAATTTGGACAAATTTAAAGGTGATTTTCTCAATATTTTTAGTTTTTTATTGCACCCGCAGATTGTATCTCGGCCAAATATTGTCATATCTTGACATACAGTAATGGAAAGCTTATTTATTCAACTTTCAGATGCTGTATAAATCTCAATTTCGAAAAATTGACCCTTATGACCGGTTTGGTGCTCCAGGGTCACACTGTATGTCCAATTTTTTACAAAACAGAATCAATGTTATGATAAACATATCAGCTAAAGTTTAACTTTTAAATTGTCTCTTTAATGACTTGTTTTTCTTCCCTATTGTGTTAATGTTATTAGCTACAATTCTGAAATGTTCCGAACTTTTGCAAATGATCATTTTAATCTTGATATATGTACAGCATTTTTGTACCCAACACTGCTTATTAACATTAACAAGCATTTAATTTATTTTTTCTAAAAAGTTTAGAAGTTTAAATATCAAAAATAAGTTAACACATACAATGCATTTAATAATAATTCATTATAATCTGTAATTAAATATTTAAATTGTATAGATATCAAACATTTTGCTGGATGTTCAGAGAAAAGCTCTGTAATTACCAAACTGCTCAGTATTTTATTTTAATTTAAAAAAGTGAAAAGCAACTGAAATGTACAGATTTGATAAATTACTTGATATTAATATGATTTATGTTATATTTATACATTTATATAATTTGAGCTTTAATGTCCCCAACATTGCTGTACAGCACAGTTAATGCCGAGCATTAAATAAAAAAAAAAAAAAAAAAATATATATATATATATAGGGGAAGTTTTTTTTTATATATATATTTGTTTGTTTGTCTGTTTACAAACCGCTCAGTATTTGTAATTTTTCATATAATAATGATGATAATAATAATAATAAAATAAAAAAACAACTTAAAAGTGAATTCATTTCTTGATAACTTTTTTTTTTTCCCCAATAGGAGGATTTTCTCAGCTCTTTTAATGATGGCGACTATAAGGTATTCTTTGAGCTGTGGGCTAAAACCATTCCTCCAGAGATTCGGGATTTTGATCCAGTAGCTCAGAAACTGGAATTCTACTTACAAATTCATTTTACAATATACCCGCTGAAATCACCTGTCGGAAGTCATGTAAGTGCATTTTACTGTTGGGAATAGTAAGAAAATTGCCTTTTTGAAATGAACTGAATAGAACAATCTTCAATGCATGTATTCTGTTTGACCAACAGATGTCCTCATAAAGTCAAATATTCAGGAAAACCTCTCGTTCAGTCAAAAACATGACTTGAATCAGTATTTGAATGACATGGTAGTAGCTTTCTGTCAAGATGCAAATATTTTTTGTTAAATGTAAAAATATATTTGTGTAATGCAGGATAAAGGAGAGTTTGAGAACAGGATCACGCATTTCAAACACTATCTGGAGACCAGAGGGGCGGCACTGAGCCAGACCACTGAGTTCCTGCCGTTCTACGCCCTGCCATTTGTGCCCAGTCCCACGGTGCATCCGTCCTTCCAAGAGCTTTTCCAGGTACAACACACACCAAAGCACCAGCTGATTAAATCCATAACAAAAGAACTATGATAACTGAAGTTAGTTCTTAGAAAAGCATATACTAGGATGCATTTTCTTATTGGTGCATCATATTGTATCATTTTGAAAAGTAGTATTATTCTGTATGATAAACCTCATGTACTGTACACTGAGCACTGATGCAGAAGAGTTTTAACGGGTTGTTTTTACTGGATCATAGGATTCCTGGATGCCAGAGTTGAGGGAAAGGCTGGAGAAGTTTCTCTCAGTGACTCTGAAAGCTTCAAACACACCGAGGCTTCTGGCTTTATATGTATCCTTTTTGTGTATATTGCCAGGCATTTTTTTATATCATAATATTAAAATGATGATTTACAAGCCTGTAAAATCCTTAGGAATAGTAATTTAAGAACGTAATGAATAGAAAGAAGAAATAAATAGTAATGAAATATAAAATAAAACCACTTCAATTATTGTATTATACAAAAAAAGAAAAAAATATAAAGTTTTCATATAAATATATACACTAAAAATTTAAATTGTTATATATATATATCACCATTAATCACATCCTAAATAAAAGTATTTGTTGACATAATATATGTGTGTACTCTGTATATTTATTATGTGTATATATAAAAGCAAACACGTACAGTATATATTTTGAAAATATTTACATGTATATACATTTATATTTTATATTATATATAAATATATTTAATATAAGCATAACATATTTTTCTTAAATGTATACATGCATGTGTATGTGTTTATATATACATAATAAATATACACAGTATAGACGTTATGATGTAAACAAATACTTTTATTTTGCATACTCTTAATATATATAATATATACATATATAACAGAATGGAAACAAAATGGGATAAAGACAAAAAATCCTCAGAAAGCATAAGGTAAAAATTAAAATTTCTGAGGATTTTTATCTTAATTTTTTACCTTATCCTTTCTGAGGATTTTTATTTGATTAATTTGCTTACGCATGTTGCCAAATAACGTTTACAGTCATCATACTTTGTCTATGCCAAAAATTGTAAAAAGATAAATGTTTTCAGTGGACTTTCAAAATTTGAAACATGAGAAACGTGAAAATATGTAGCTGCATTCATTTCTTTTTTTTTTCATTTTGCAATTATTTTGCATCAAATACAATGTGAATTCCAGTAATAAAAAAAATCTGGAAACTTTCTTTGCGCATGAACTCCCGCGCAGACCTTGTAACCTTGTAACCTGAAGGTCATGGGTTCGAGTCTCAGGTCCGGCAGGGATTGTAGGTGGGGGAGTGAATAACCAACACTCTCTCCACCCTCAATACCACGACTTGCTCCCTTGAGACCCTTGAGCAAGGCACCGAACCCCCAACTGCTCCCTGGGCGCCGCAGCATTGGCTGCCCACTGCTCCGGGTGTGTGTTCACTGATGTGTGTGTGCACTTGGATGGGTTAAATGCAGAGCACAAATTCCGAGTATGGGTCACCATACTTGGCCACACACTTCCCTTTCCCCTTTTCCCTTTCAAAATTCGGTCGGGGCTCGTTTAGCACAAACTCCAACATCAGTGAGGAATGGCATGGAAGCGATCAGCCTGTTGTTCTGCTGAGGCACTACTGAGACTTCAGCTCGTCTGGATTGTTGGATCCATTGTTTCTCATCTTTCTCTTGAAAATATCCCATAGATTCTATATGGGGTTCAGGTCAGGCATGTTGGCTGGCCAATCAAGCACAGTAATATCATGGTCAGCAAACCACTTGGAAGTGGTTTTGGAAGTGTGGGCAGGTGCTAAAGTCCTGCTGGAAAAGCAAATCAGCATCTCCATAAAGCTTGTCAGCAGATGGAAGCATAACGTGCTCCAAAATCTCCTGGTAGATGGCTGCATTGACTTGATAAAACACCATGGACCAACACAGCAGACGTCACGGCACCCCAAATCATCACTGACTGTGGAAACTTCAAACTGGACTTCAAGCAGCCTGGCTTCTGTGCCTCTCCACTCTTCCTCCAGACTCTGGGACCTTGATTTCCAAATGAAATGGAAAATTTACTCTTATCTGAAAAGAGGACTTTGGAGCACTGAGCAACAGTCCAGTTCTTTTTCTCCACAGCCCAGGTAAGACGCTTCTGACGTTGTCTCTGGTTCAGAAGTGGCTTGATAGCCCTTTTCCTGAAGACGTCTGAGCGTGGAGACTCTTGATGCACTGACTCCAGCTTCAGTCCACTCCTTGTGAAGCTCTCCCAAGTGTTTGAATCAGCTTTGCTTGACAGTATTCTCAAGCTTGCAGTCATCCCTGTTGCTTGTGCACCTTTTCCTACCCAATTTCTTCCTTCCAGTGAACTTTGCATGTAATATGCTTTGATACAGCACTCTGTAAACAGCCACACCTTTCAGTAATGACCCTCTGTGACTTACACTCTTTATGGAGGGTGTCAATGTTCATCTTCTGGATCATTGCCAAGTCAGCAGTCTTCTCCATTATTGTGGTTTCAAAGAACAAGATATACCCAGAATTTATACTGTAGGGATGGTCATTAATTGAAACTCAAATGTAAATATTCTAATATTTTGAGATACTGATTTTTGACTTTCATGAGCTGTAAGCTCTAATCATCAAAATAAAAACTAAAAACTTTTGAAATGTTTTACTTTACATGTTATGAATCCATAATATATGAAAGTTTCACTTTTTGAAAAAAGTTACAATAAAATAAAAAACTTTTTTCACAATATTCTAATTTTTTTAGATGCACCTGTATAGTTATGTTAATATTTATCCAGTCGCCAAATATCTGGGCTGTTGAGTCCAGGATTAAAGCTACTTACTCATTTGGAGACATATTTTATATATATATATATATATATATATATATATATATATATATGCTGATGATAAAAAAATACAGTAAAAAGAGTAAAACTGAATATGGGTAGTTGACAGTACACACACATACAATATATATTTTGAAAGTATTTACATGCATATATTTATATACATATAATTTATATTATATATAAATATATCTAATATATAAACATAACATATTTTTCTGAAATAGTTACATGCAGGTGTGTGTATTTATATATTCATAATAAATATACACAGTACACACACATTATGTAAGCAAAAACGTTTATTTTGGATGCGATTAATCATTTGACAACACTAATATATACAGTATATATGTATATTTTTTCTCTTTTTACTGTATTTTTTGATCATCAGCATTAAAAATAAAATCTTACAGACTCCCAACTTAGATAATATTTTCACCTGTATAAGGATAAAAATATATTTAGGTTTAGGACTATATTCGAATCACTGAGCCTAAGTTTGAGCTATGTTAATAGCGATACTTGCTTTAGAAGCAGGAAATGCTATGATTCATCATCCTTCTTAAATAGTTTTACCTGAAACCTGAAATAGCCGTGAGCAGCTGAACAGTGCACCTTCCAGTTTTTGTTATCAAACAGTAGCAACTGCACCATAAACTCACTTTACCTATTAATGGCTGAATCTCTTTTGTAATAGAGGAAAGCCTGAGGATTATGGTTGCATAATAATTAAACATCGCAAGGGCCAAAGTAGCTATTCGCTTTGTACATTGTCATAAAATGTTTTAGTGTTACGTCAGAATAATGGGCTGTGGATTGTGAACACAAGTTGTGTGAATGTTGTTTGATGAGCAAACTGGGATGTTTTTGCTTGATGTTATTTGAGGGCAAGGACAATTGCTGACATTAATCCATCAAAATGAACAATGACTCCTTAACACCACAAAACCAGACCGAAGGTGGAAAACGTACCAAAGGTGAAATATTCTGAGCCTAATTATTTCATTCAAAAGTGTATATTTTTGTCCCTAATGATTGGACTATTTAGTGTTTTTTTTTTGTTTGTTATTTTGTTTGCATATGAAACAACACTAGTCACAGAAACATTACAGTTTTGTTTTAAATACTTTCATTTTGGTGTCTTGTTATATAATTATTTTTTTTTTTTTTACTTTAGTTTAGACTTCACTTTGACTAATAATTAAATTTGTTTTATCTACACATAAAATAAAAAAAATAAAATAATAATAATTATTTTGATAAATAATTTATATATTGGTGGCAAAATGTGGCAAATCATGTTTAAAAAACAATGATACAAATTATATATATATATGTTTTTTTTATTTTTTTTTTTATTATATATATATATATATATATATATATATATATATATATATATATATATATATATATAGGTCACAATATGTGGGAAGTAATTTTAATCCTGCATGTGGATAATAATTTTTTTTTTAATTATCTTTATATAATATTATTTAATTATGTACATTTATAAATATGCAATAACAAAATAACAAAACTAAATATGTATAATTTTGCCTCTAATAAAGGTATTATTTAGTAATGTTCCTCGGGTTTTATGTGTCTGTGAAACACAAAAACTGTATCACAAAAACATGATTTTGTTCTAAATATTTTTATTTTAGTGATATAAATTAAATAATGATTTTTCATAATGATTATAAAAATCATTATTTTACAGAATGGATAATAATTAAATTAGTTTTGTTATAATATAATATAATATAATATATAGCTTTATATATAATAAAATATTTTAAAAAATATATTATTTTATTGAATAATTAAAACATTTATAATTTTGTCCCTAATAATGGTATTATTTAGCTGTTTTATTTGTATATGATGTGCCTGTAAAAATGTCCCGTTGCACAAATGTTGTCATTTTGTTCTAAATATTTTTGGAATATATTGGAATAATGAGATTGAAGTGATTATAATCTTTTTTTGTTTGTTTTTGTTTTAAAATATTATTGCTCACAAAATAGAAAAGTAGCTTTAATCCTCAATCTCCAGTCACATTGTAAATCATGATTACCTATTACTGTGGGTAATAATTAAATTAGTTTTATCTTAATATAAGAACAGATCATATAATATCATATAATTTAATACATATTTTAAATAAAGTATGTATAATTTTGTCCCTAAATACTTGGGATGGATTAGCTGTTTTGCATTGCAATCTGCCACCAAATGAAAATGTACTTTTTTTGTTCTAATTTTTTGTTTGTTTTGCATTTGCAACATAACGTGAGGAAAATCTGATTTTAGCGAGTGTTCATTTTGCTCCCTGATTGTAGGTCAAATGCACTGTCACACTCAGAAGTTGTTAACTTCCCGTACTGTGGCGATGTGGCTTTTTTGCATCATGCGTGTTCACCAACCCCTTATTTGACTGCTTGTGTGGTTTTTTTTCTCCCAGAAGCGATTCAGCAAATGCAGCTCCATCTGACCGAGGCGGAAAGGAAGTCGGCCATCTGCATGAGGAGATTCGCCAAGCTGCAGGCCGACCATCACAACCTCATCGGCGTTACGGCCGAGCTGGTGGATTCTCTGGAGGCCACAGTCCGTGGAAAGATGGCAAGCAAACATCAACTCACACATTATGTTCGCAATTCCAACAGTGCAGATAATTATGTGGGACAGGATTCCTCGTAAAATGCTCAAGGGACTATGGCGGATGTTTTTTCAGATCTCCCCAGAGTACCTGCAAGGCGTGTGCATGCGGCTCTTCAGCGGTCACATGAGACAGAGCGCTGCTCAGAGCGTAGACTTCACCAGACCCGGCACTGTGAGTCATTGCCTCCACAGATTACTGACCATATGCGTTTCAATGCATTGGATACAAATGTGCAAATTTTGTTCTAAATATCTTTTCCATATTATTTGTATATCCTCACTCCACCCAATTTCTTTGTTATTTTGCAAATAATGAATTTGGATCTCTTTGTTCAGACAGTGTATAAATAGAAGAAATATTCAATGTTGAATATATATAATATGGGCCAGTTTTACTAACAGCTTGCTCCAGCGCAAAACATCTTTTGGCGTTAAAATAGTACTGTCAGGATTTACTAAAGACATGCAGTGAAGAATTAGCACTGTGGACAAGGTGAAGTGTGAAGTGAAGTGACATTCAGCCAAGTATGGTGACCCATACTCGGAATTCGTGCTCTGCATTTAACCCATCCAACGTGCACACACACATCAGTGAACACACACACCGTGAACACACACCCGGAGCAGTGGGCAGCCATTTTATGCTGCAGCGCCCGGGGAGCAGTTGGGGGTTCAGTGCCTTGCTCAAGGGCATCTCAGTCGTGGTATTGAGGGTGGAGAGAGCGCTGGACATTCACTCCCCCCACCTACAATCCCTGCTGGCCCGAGACTCGAACCCGCAACCTTTGGATCACGAGTCCAACTCTCTAACCATTAGGCCACGACTGGTGTGGACAGAGTTATTTTTGCGCCTGACCTTATTGAATATGACCTAATAGGAGTGTTCCTTTCAGACGCTAAAGTTATGAGAGGAGAGTATTCAAATGAATCATGCATCATGATTTACTAACGTTGGCGCTCGTCAAATTACCGGCATTTGCGCCATTATGTAACGACCAAAAAAAGCATGTCTTAAACTATTTTGCGCTTGAAATGGCTGCAATTATTGTTGCTGGGAGGAGGCACCGCAGAGAACAGAGAGCGCGTGGTAGAAGGGAGAGGATATTTTTCCACACTAAGAAGAACATGAAATTATCGTTTGCCAAGCCATGTTATTTTATATATATATATATGTATATATACAGTGGTGTGAAAAAGTGTTGGCCCCCCTTCCTGAATTTTTATTATTTTTGCATGTTTTTTTTTTTATCCCCCCCTCCCCATAAAACATAACTGTGGTTGATCACACCTGAGTTCAGTTTCTCTAGCCACACCCAGGCCTGATTACTGCCACACCTGTTCGCAATCTAGAAATCACTTAAGTAGGACCTGCCTGACAAAGTGAAGTAGACCAAAATATCCTCAAAAGCTACACATCATGTTGAGATCCAAAGAAATTCAGGAATAAATGAGAAAGAAAGTAATTGAGATCTATCAGTCTGGAAAAGGTTATAAAGCCATTTCTAAAGCTTTGGGACTCCAGCGAACCACAGTGAGAGCCATTATCCACAAATGGAATAAAACATGGAACAGTGGTGAACCTTCCCAGGAGTGGCCGGCCGACCAAAATTACCCCAAGAGCGCAGCGACGACTCATCCAAGAGGTCACAAAAGACCCCACAACAACATCTAAAGAACTGCAGGCCTCACTTGCCTCAGTTAAGGTCAGTGTTCATGACTCCACCATAAGAAAGAGACTGGGCAAAAATGGCCTGCATGGCAGAGATCCAAGACAAAAACCGCTGCTGAGCAAAAAGAACATAAAGGCTCGTCTCAGTTTTGCCAGAAAACATCTTGATGATCCCCAAGACTTTTGGGAAAATACTCTGTGGACTGACGAGACAAAAGTTGAACTTTTCAGAAGGTATGTGTCCCATTACATCTGGCGTAAAAGTAACACAGCATTTCAGAAAAAGAACATCATACCAACAGTAAAATATGGTGGTGGTAGTGTGATGGTCTGGGGCTGTTTTGCTGCTTCAGGACCTGGAAGACTTGCTGTGATAAATGAACCATGAATTCAGCTGTCTACCAAAAAATCCTGAACGACAATGTCCGGCCATCTGTTCGTGACCTCAAGCTGAAGTGAACTTGGGTTCTGCAGCAGGACAATGATCCAAACACACCAGCAAACCCACCTCTGAATGGCTGAAGAAAAACAAAATGAAGACTTTGGAGTGGCCTAGTCAAAGTCCTGACCTGAATCCTATTGAGATGCTGTGGGATGACTTTAAAAAGGTGGTTCATGCTCAAACCCTCCAATGTGGCTGAATTACAACAATTCTGTCAAGATGACTGGGCCAAAGTTCCTCCACAGCGCTGTAACAGACTCATTGCAAGTTATCACAAACGCTTGATTGCAGTTGTTGCTGCTAAGGGTGGCCCAACCAGTTATTAGGTTTAGGGGGCAAGCACTTTTTCACACAGGGCCATGTGGGTTTGGATTTTGTTTTCAAAAACTGCATGTTGTGTTTACTTGTGTTATCTTTGATTAATATTTTAAATTTGTTTGATCTGAAACATTAAAGTGTGACAAACATCCCAATAAATAAAAAATCAGGAAGTGGGCCAACACTTTTTCACACCACTGTGTATATATATATATATATATATATATATTAGTTATTACAGTAATGAATCACCATTGACAATAATGGGAATTACAATCTCAACCACAAAATCTTGATTCATTATGGTAATGAGAATGGAAATTGAATAAGAATTTGATAGTACAATGAAATGTGCTTAATTGACCCTTTGCAAAGACCCGCCCCCCCTTAGTTACTGTTGCTATGTCTGACCAGTTATGGCGCACTCATGCCACACGTCATGTTCTCACGCAGTGAAAAATACATTGCAGAGACTCAGCTCTCAAATTTGGTCTTTTTATTGTTTTGTTTTTTAGGAAATTCAAACAATAAATACTGTTTTGTGGCTCTTTAATGTGTTGTGACAGATTGCCGTTTTGCCTCAGTTCAATCTAGGGCTGCACGATTAATCGAATGCGATCATCATGCACATCTAGTCAGTAAAGCCGGTTCTGTGATTAGTAGTAAATCTCCATCATATGCTTTCAGATGGAGCAGTATTTACTACACAGAGCTGTTGTTCACTGGCAAGCTATGCAAAATCACATTCATAATCGCAGACAGGCGATAATTGTGCAATAATGAAATCGAAGAAATCGTTTGTGATAATGACAGCTGTTTAGATAGCTTCTCAGTGAACTACGGCTCTGTGTAATAAATGCTGCTCCGTTTGAAAGCACGTGAAAATACCACATTTAATAACATGTTTTACTCCAAACTCACTTCATAACGTCAGCCGAAATCCTTCTGTGAGATGATGTGGCTTCTTACGCAGAACACACAACATATTTCATAGTATTCTAAGCAGTAAAAAAGGCTATGTCGATAAGCATTGCATTATATTTTCGCAATCGCAGCTTCTGCCTAATCACGATTTATTGCCTTTGCGATTTAATTTCGAAATTAACATGAATGGACATCGGAAGGTATCTTGTTTCAGCCGCAGAAAGATGTCAAAACACACCATTTTTTTAAGTTCAAGTCCTGTCTGGTTTGTTTGTCAGACAAAATGGCAGATTTGGCATTATGATTGGTTTGATTGCCTCTCAATCAAACTCCCTGCGAAGGGGCAGTTGTCTAGAAAATAATATTAGAAATGTGGAGTAAAGTTTCTTTATTTAGATTTTTTGATTTTGGGGTTAAATGTATGGTAGCTCATTTCTGCCACGGAATTAAAAAAAAAGGTAATTTTATTTATCTCACAAGTTGAACTTTGTTTTTTACAGTTCTAAGGAAAAATTTCATAATTGTAATGTAAACATTTAGAATTCTGACTTTTTTTCTTGCCACTTTGAGTTTATATATCACAATTCAGATTTTCTTATCAGAATCGTAACTTTTGTGTCTCACAACTCTTCATTTGTATCTTGCAGGTCTCACTTTATTTTCTCAGAGTTACGAGAAAAAAAATAAAGATTGTGATGTAAAAAATCACAATGTACTTTTTGTTTGTTTGTATTCCATAGTTGAAATGGGCTTCCATAGATACAGTATATAACCTCGAAACTCAAACTCGCAAGCAGCTCTCACTTCTGAGAGAACAGAAACTTGAAAATTCTGAATCTGCTCACGTCTGTCATGACAAATCTTCTTTAACTCAGTTTAAATTCACAAATGTTCACTCAGTCTTTACTCATGCACTACTGTGCGGTGCGTATAAATGCAATCTGAAATCTGATTTGACTGTTTACACTGGGACCGTTTCTGATCAGATTTTAATTCAGAGCACTTGCAAATGTGAATTGGTTTTCTGCTGTCTCATTGTTTTGTTATATTATTATTATTATTATTATTTAGTCATTTAGCAGACGCTTTTATCCAAAGCGACTTACAAATGAGGACATAAGAAGCAATCAAAACCAACAAAAGAGCAACAACGTGCAAGTGCTATTACAAGTCTTGGTTAGTTTTTTTTTTTTAGTTTTTTAATAAGAAACAAGTAGATAGAATAGACAAAATAAAGCTGATGTTAGTTTTACAAGAAAAGCTAGCAGTTAAAGAATAAATATGCAATTGATAGAAGGTCAAATGTGTGTTTTTTTAAATAAAAAGAAGACAGATAGATCAAATAAAATTAGAATAGAGAGTGCTAGAGTTAGAGGGTCAAATAATATTTATGCCAAAATATATATATATTTAAAATATACGTTATATGCCAAAAGAAAAAAAAAATCTAAACTGTCCTTTCAGTCGGAACAAAGCCTTTAGGGTGCTGGTCACACAGAACAAGTTTTTGCATTCCAATGCACTGCTTTTCCATTTTTTTTTTTTTTACGTAAATGTGCTAGAAAAACATGTTTGACTGCTGTGCCACAGGTTTTGCATTTAAAAAATCCATGCTAATTATTCTCAATTCATAACTGTTAACAATATTAAAAAGATTTATTTATTTAAATCAGCATAATTTAAAGTGGCAAACACTATCAGAATCTGACATTCTTTTAATCACGTTACGATAATGACAATGACATTTTTGTACATTACGGTAATGACAGTTTAAAGTGAAATATGCCTAATTGTAATAAATATAAGTGTGAAGTGACATTCAGCCAAGTATGGTGACCCATACAATTCGTGCTCTGCATTTAACCCATCCAACGTGCGCACACACACAGCAGTGAACACACACACACTGTGAACACACACACACCGTGAACACACACCCGGAGCAGTGGGCAGCCATTCATGCTGCGGTGCCCGGGGAGCAGTTGGGGGTTCAGTTCTTGCTCAAGGGCACCTCAGTCGTGGTATTGAGGGTGGAGAGAGCGCTGGACATTCACTCCCCCCACCTACAATCCCTGCCGGCCCGAGACTCCAACCCACAACCTTTGGATTACGAGTCCGACCATTAGGCCACGACTTCCCATAATGTCACGATGCAAAAAAAATCTTAATCTTAATTTTTAGTACAGGATGATTTATATTATTTTTCTTGACATGTCTTTAGACCTTGTTTTGTGTGTGTGTGTGTCACGTTTTTAAACACAAAAACACGTGAATGGTAGTTACATTTACCATTGTTCACCGAATTGTATTGAAAAAATCCAGTCGTTTCAATTGAAATTCACACGATTGCGAATATTCCTACGCTATTAAACAATTAACCTTTTTTGTGCATGAATATATGACAAAGTGTGACTGCACCTTTCACACTAGAACTGGAACTTTAAAAAAATATATTTTCCTATTATGATATGTATTTTATGTTTTGTTTTCAGTTTCTGTCATCATTTAGTCGCTTAAACCAACCAAAACGTTTTGGTCTGTAAGATATTTTCCTACCAAACCCAACATCCAGGTTCTACAGAGTCGTATAATCAGATATTGCCTAAAATGTTTGTATATTTGCATGCTTTTGCAGCTAGTGTGTCCTCAATCATGTCTTCCTTTGTGTTTGTGTGTGTCTGATCGTCTGCTCATGAAGGGATATTACTCTATGAGTCCTTATGATGATGGATATGTAAGTTGTCTTTCTTCCTGCCTCCCCGGTCTTGCCTGTATGACCATGAGCCCTCCCTGTCCTCTTCCTCCTTTGTATTTTGTCCCAAAGCCCTCTACTTCATCTATTTCCCATTAGATCGCTCTAGTGTCACGGGACGTCTGTCCTTGTTCGGTCTAAGAATGCTCCAGTTCTCCAGAATGGACAGTGTACATACAAAACTGTTACAACCAGGACTTACATTCAATATACAGTGAAGGGGTCATATCATGATTTTCTTTTAAAATAATCTGCAACTTCCTGGTGTCAGATTAAAAAAAAAAAAAAGAAGGAAGGAAAAAAAACAGGACAGACTGCATTTACATATCAGTGTGCTTACTTTTTGTTTAGAAACTTGAGCCAATGGGCCACAGTGAAGGAAGAAGGAAAATTATAATAATAAAACACCACAAAAAAAAAAAAAGAAATTGCAGATGATGTGTCCGAATACAACTCTTCATAACAAGCCTTTTCATAAAAAAAAAAAAAAAGGTTTTTACAAGCGTCTTGTTTTAAGGATGCTTAGTTTATCAAGATGATGATAAGAATAAAAAGGGGAAAGGGAAGTGGTGTGTGGCCAAGTATAGTGACCCATACTCAGAATTTGTGCTCTGCATTTAACCCATCCAAGTGTACACTCAGTAGTGAACACACACCCGGAGCAGTGATAGTGATAATTATGTAAAAGTCATATAAATGTAATTATTACATCCTTAAAACAAGATCAATGTAAAAACCTTTTTTCTTTTTTTTATAATAAGACTTGTTTTCATAAAGTTGAATGAATTTGAATTTGGATGCATCATGGGCAAATTAATTATTTGTATTTTGGTGTTTTATTTATTTATTTTGTGCAAAGTTTTTCCTTCTTCCTCTTTCTGATATGACACACACATATACATATATATATGACAACAGGAAGTCACAGATTGTTTAAAAAGGGGGGAAAGCCCAATATAATATGATATAATCAATTTGTTGCATCCTTGCTAAATAAAATTGTATTTGAAATAAAAAACATAAAAAAATCGTACTCAAATTTAATGGCTTTCAAAATAAATACATAAGCAAGAAAAACAGTTTTCTACATTGATAATAATCAGAAATATTTCTGAAGGATCATGTGACGCTGAAGACTGGAGTAATGATGCTGAAAATACAGCTTTGATCACAGCAATAAATTACATTATGACAGATATTCAAACAGAAAACACTATTTAAAATTATATTTTACAATATTACCGTTTTTGAGGTTTGTATTTGTATTTTTGATCAAATGAATGCATCAAAAATACAGAAAAAAGTAATATTGTAAAATATCTGCCTTGGCGAGCAGAAGAGAAAAACATTTAATATTATGATTCGTAAATTTAGATAAAATAATAATAATAAGCAAAAGTGAAATAACATACATTTTATGTGTATTTATTTATTTTTACTTTTATTAATAAAAAGAAGATGAAAAGAAAATAGTTATTTAATAATTGTTTTATTTATAAAAATAAAAAAAAACTACAATGAATCAACTCTTAGTTTTGACATACATGTAAACCATATAATCCTTCTCTGGACCAGGATATACTCATTACGTTCATATCCCTTGTTATTGTGAAACCCACATACGCAGACGAACTGCAAATAATCAGAGCAAACACTTAAGGTTTACCAAAGTTGAGAATGTTCATATGCATAACTCCAGCTATCCGGAACTTTTCCTCAAACCTGTTTGAAATCAAACTAGCATGACTCACTCAGCCCTTCACAGGCCTCACGTAACATACACACTAATATCACCATTCCTCACACTCCAAATAATGCGGAACCACCTGAGTTTGTGGTCACACGATCCGCCTCCTCGTGGGTTTCGGTGTAACCCTCCCTGAGGTACGGCTTCTAATTGCATCTTTGAGATGCCAGAATTTGCCGCGCTCTTTGGCTCAGTTGGAAATTAGATCCCGCAGGTGCAGCGCAATAACGAGCGTGGGGAATTCCTCTCACTAACCCCCTCCTCCAACCTCCCTGCTTTGAGACCATGTTATTCATTTGTTTGAGGTCATTCATCGCACGCACATACATGTAACCCCACCATACTGCATGCGCTCGCAACCGTTGTAGAACGCATGCTATTACTGCCACAACCTGAATACTCGCATACTGTAGAATAACCATCTAAAAGTTCACTAACATGCACAGACATTTTATTTTTGTTTGCAAGCCAATGTATCATCAGATTCAAATTACGTGTTTATATTTTGTTTGTTTGTTTTTTCCCCCATTCAGGCGTCCTCAATGTTACGGGCATCAGTCGCACCTCAGTAAGTTTTGTGTTTTAAAAGATCATACAAATAGTGCTGTCAAACGATTAATCGCGATTAATCGCATCCAAAATACAAGTTTTTGTTCACATAATATATGTGTGTGTACTGTGTATATTTATTGTGTATATATAAATACAAACACATGCATGTATATATTTAAGAAAAAATGTTATGTTTATATATTAAATATATTTATATATAATATAAAATATAAGAATATAAATATATATTAGTAAATATTTTCAGTATGTGTGTGTATTTATATATACATAATAAATATACACAGTACACACACATATATTATGTAAAACTTGTATTTTGTATGTGATTAATCGCGATTAATCGTTTGATAGCACTAAATAAAAAAATCTTGTCTCGCCTGTAGTAGCAGGCTTGTCTGCTAAACATTTGGTAACTTAACATAGATCAGGGATTTTCACAATTTATTTATTTATTTTTTAATACAGAGGACCGCTTAATATGTTATAAGGCTAGTTATTTACATTGTGTGGGGAAAAGAATACTCAAAAAAAATCCCATTTTTACATCCCATATATATTTACAATATCTTGTTTTTATAACCATTAATATTTCAAATACATTTAAATCTGAAAAATATCTGAAGACACCTGAACAAAAAGTCTTTGTAACACTTTATTTGTACTTAGGGTCTCTGCACACTGAGTCCAAAATTTTCGTATGCGTTTTTTTGTATTCGCTATCCTAAAAATTTGTCACGGACAGAAACCTTGCACCCTGAGTCCGATGCGCATTAATAAATCTGTTGCGAAAAAACAGTACTAAATGATTTTGTTGTCCTCTCGCTTCTTAAAAAGAGAAAAAGAAAGGAAATATTGGGTCCATCCAATCCTGAGATATAGAAAGGAAAGGAGCAGTGGGATTATCAAAGATTACTTCAGGATGTCAGTGGCTCAGTTTGATGCTTTACTAGCCATACTAGAGCCACATATTAAAAAGAAGACCATTTCTGTGAACTCGGTGTGCAATTATCTGTATACAGTGCTTTGTGCTGCGAGACAAAGACTAAGTGGATGAATTTGATAATTGTCATTCTGGATTTTGCCGTTCGCTTGTATGAAGTAGTGTATGGTAGCTCTGAACTGCCAAAACACCTCTCAAAATGCTTGCCACGGATGCGAAAAACGCAAAGAATCGAACCCGGTCTGAATTTTTTTATGACGGATGAAAATTTCGGAGGCAGTATGTAATCGTGATTGACAACGTGAGGTCGTATTTATTTTTTAACGTGTGAAAATTTCAGATGACATTTTCGGACTCGGTGTGCAATGACCTTAACTCTAGTAATAACAGTCAAGTTAGTTACATAGTTTGCCTAAACCAAACCATAACCCTATAGTATGTTTATTTTATTCACAATAACCCAATATCCAGATTTCATTCTTTCTTTAAAATCTATAGTTGTCAATAGAAACCAGAAGGAATTACTGTAATTTGTGTTAAAATATTTAATGAATGTCTAAAGTAGCTTGTTAACTTTAGCATCTTTTACTTGTCATCATTCAAAAGTAATTCTATAAATGCAATAAAACCAGATTATGGAAACATGTGATGTTCCCAGAGATGGAAAGATTCCAATCGGTAACCTGAAGAGCCAGATTTCATGTGCTGATTCATCATCCTTTCATTTCCTGCTCTCAGGAGGCCCAAAGACGTGCCGTTGTTGCCTTCCCTTGACTACGAGAAGCTAAAAAAAGACCTAGTGAATGGATCAGATCGACTGAAGGCTTTGCTGCTTCAAGCCTTGCGCTGGGTAACTCAGAATTATTACACAATACATCATATTGTGATATTACACAAGTCAAGAATCACTGGTAATATTGGTCAAACATGCTAAAAACGCCATGGTCAAAATTCAATTCTGAATCCTTTAAACTTAAGAGTTTGTAGGAGATGTTTTGTTGTTTCATCTTCATCTTTGAGGAGCTTTCTGCCCGTTAGAATACACATTGGTGTTCACATTGCATGACCGTTTTCTTGTGATTTCCCAGAGGTTAACCAGATCTGTTTATGGTGAGCAAAGGGACACGGTTGTACAAGCCTTCATCAGCAATGATCTTCTGGAGCGCTACAGTTCCAAACAGGTACATTACAAAACCCTAATTGGGAAATATATGTATGTATCAATAAATAAAAGTGCATTTGAAATAATAAAATAGCTTTATATTAAACATATTATATATTGAGGCACTGCTATGACCTTGCAGGACATGGTATTTAGCTATCTTGACATCTTGCATCTATACAAATATGTAAAGCTTTCAATTTTGTTAAGCTTATCGATACTAAAATCTGTCTTTCTTTTACGTGGAGACGTCAAGCTCCACATAAAATAAACATAAATAAACAAGGAGCTCCACATAAAAACATGTTTCGTTCTCCACACGTGGATTTTTAAATAATATATTGTAGGATATTTTATTATAGTATGCAAATACATAAACTGTTTTGAAAATGGACCCTTTATGTAATTCCAATATATTTCAATTGCATTTCTATCCAGATGTTGATACATTTTTTGTTTTGTTGTTCACAATGAATGCACTTAGACTACAGCAATTGAAACACTTAAAAATAACTTGCGCTGTCTATGACCTACTTCGTTTCTAAAATGTGTTTAACATCAGTCTGTCTCAGGTTTTTAGGATGAAGATGAATGTGGATGATCAGGTTTCAGCAGATAACGTGACATCTTAACTCATAATTTCCAATCATTGTTAGCAAGTTCCTTAGAGCAGTCAAGTCAGATAATAGCATACATGCTTTCAGCTCACCTTTCAGTCTTTGTTTAGGATGAATCACAATATCTCACGTTACTAAAATCCAGAATGAACTTGGTTGACCGACAAAATAGTCCTTTTCACGTTGAAGAACAACTAATTGAACCAAAAGCCATATGACCAAAAAAAACAGTAAGTTTTTGGCTAACCGGTTTTGTTTAGTTGTTAACTTGTTACTTGTTTTGTTACAGAAAACTGTTCTTAATCTGATGAAATCCAAAAATGAGATTGTCAGACAGTATATGGCACGACTCATTAATGCCTTTGCCTCTTTGTGTGATGGTAAGTGAAAATGATTCCTCACAAAGATGTCTTCGCTCCAAGCAGAGACGTCTTGTTTTGTTTTTTTCAGTTTTCTACCTTCAAATCGGTTTGTGTGTCCGACACTCAAAAAAATATAACATCTTGGCAGGTCCCAAATCCAACTCATTGATCTCTTTTTTTGTGTAACAGGCTAGAATTGAAATTCTGACCCTGAATCAATTGTGAATGTGGATTTATATTTCCACCTCGAAATTTTTGGTAGCATTTGTCGGTTTATGAAAACCTACTTTTTCAATTTAAGGTGTGGTCACATTTACTGTTGTTCTGTGAATTCTTGCAGGCTAAATCTATTTATTTCAATAGGTGTTTCACACAAGTTCAAGTTGGTCATGCGGATTGCTTGCTTTGATTGGTCCACTACAGTGCATTGATCGTTATGTTCGTCTACGCTATCCACAGTAGACAATTCAGCTTTTTTGCCTGTAAAGTTTTGCAGAAATTTCTGCTAATATGACCTTTTCTGTGTTTCAGGGACTGTAAACAAACTTGGCGGGATGGTTCCAGATTACTTCCACTAATCATACATAGTGCTTTCAAACGATTAATTGCGATTAATCGCATCCAAAATAAGTTTTTGTTTACATAATATATGTGTGTGTACTGTGTACATTTATTATGTAGATATAAACACACACACATACAATATATACTGTATATTTCAAAAATATTTAATATATGTATATATTTATATTCATATAATTATATAAAATCTTATTACTCTGAAATATATTCATGCATGTGTGTGCATTTATATATACCTAATTTACATATATTATGTAAACAACAACTTATTTTGGATGTGATTAACCACGATTAATCGTTTGACAGCGCTAATCATACACACACATCACTCCAATGCTCTAGGTGACACTATAATACACAAACTTTATGGGCTAGAATCCAAATTCTGAGCCTGAAGCAATTGAGCATGTGTGCCTTTATATTTTTTTGGCCATTTGGCATTTTATAAACAAAATACTAATAACAGGTAAACTTGTAAACTTGTAAATACTTGTAAACAGGTTAAATCGTGTAAATTCAATAGGAATCAATCAGAAATGTCCCCTAAGGGCGATATATTTCCCCACCAGTTCATATTGGTCACATGGATTTGTTGCGCTGATCGCTACACTGCATTCGCCATGTTGATGGCACTGTTTACAGCAGACATTTTGTTCATTAAATTACATTTTAGTAGAATTTCCGCTGAAATTTCACAAATGTGACCACACCTTTTTTTGACCATGGCCCAAACTGAGCAAAATTTTATTTGTTTCTGGTTGTCAGTTTTGGGGCTGAATTTTCGTTATACATCTCTGTCTTTAGTTCTGAAACATGTTTATTGTTGTCTCATGCGCTGTTGCACGCCCAGGACGCATGTACCTGTCTCAGATACCCTCTTTACTGAGGTTTCTGCTTGATTCTCTGAAGACCGAAGAGAAAGAGTCTGTAACTCGAGAAAACGTGCTTGCAGCGCTGCAGAAACTCAGCCTCAGGTATGCCATGTGGTAATAAATGTAAACACACTGTCATCATGTGTTGTATCAGCTGCACCAACAGAGTTATAATGATAATAAATAAAAAGAAAATGTAAAAAAGCAAGCATTTTAAGATGTTATACCAACATGAGTTTTTTTTTTTTATAAATTTCTCTTTCAAGTATTTCTTTTTGGAACTGGTTTATGCTAGATCTGAGCTCATGCACCTCAGTTTATGAGTGAAAATTGCCCAAATTATCCAAATGATGCACTCAAAAACTGTGCGTAAGCTCAGATCTCCAAAAAGAAATACACAACTTGTGCTAATTGAAAGTGAACAAGATGACAAAAAGACTGAATCCAAGATTTAATAATATACCACAGCAAGAAATTTAAACAGTTTTGAATGGGAACTCCAAATTAGCTAAAGCATGTCCAGCAGAATACATTTTAAACACCTCAAAAAACACCTGGGGTTTGTATATTTTCTGCTGTGTGCAGGCGAGCGCAGCAGTCAGCTATGATCAGAGACGGTTTGATTGTCTGGTTGGTCAAAGAGCTCCACGACTCCGACTGTCTGTCCGACTACACGCTTGAATACGCCATCTCCCTCCTCATGAACCTCTGCCTGCGCACTCAAGGTAACAGATACACCACCACAATGATCTATTAATCAATACCTATCAAAGAAATAAAGGTACGTTTAAACAATTGCATTGTTGTTCATCATCCTTTGTTTACTTAATTTGTCCTCTTTATTTGATTTGCTATCAGAGAAATGTACTTTAAGCAGCACAGTGTTTACTGTAGTAAGTCTCACGTTTCAGGAAAGAAGAAATGTGCAGAGGACGCCAAGCATGTCCTGAAAGTCCTGACAGAGCTCCTGGGACATGAGAACCATGAGGTAAATAAGTAATTGCTCAAGCGCTATACAAACAAGGTGTGTTATTTGAGTTTGTTCACCGCCTTCCTGATTAGTGAATAAGTGAAGGCGTCAATTCGCTTAGGCCTTTTTACGTCAGACGTTTCTCAAATAAGACCGCTTTTGTCAATGTTGAATTTTAAGTGTACCTTGAAGATTTCACTCCCTTTTTGAAATAGAGAATCAAGCTGATTTTAAGATGCGTGTCCAAACTTTGGCTAGAAGTGTCTTTGAATTCAGTTCATTGCATGTTTGTGTTCATGTGTGCAAATATAGATTCGGTACTATGTGAATGGAGCATTATACAGCATCCTGTCCTTGCCAGAGATACGAGAGGAAGCCAAACAGATGGTATGTGTTTAATCACGGTTCATTCACTGGTGCATATCAAGATTATTGCTTTGACTCCAATGAGTAATAAAAATCTCATTCATCGCATTTGTGATAACAGGTAAACATTTCAAAGTTAAATGAGAAGGTTACATTGTAAAGAAAAATGGCTCAATAGTTTGTTTTAAAATCCCAGCGGAAACACTTACATTCCCGTAATCCTTAAGTAAAATCCCAAAAGTCACCGTCAAACAAAAACTACACCTTTATTATATAAACCTGTTATATATTTATAATAATACACTACTGCATTTGGGATGCATTTATATAATACATATGTATTACAGTTTCTTGATCTGCAAATCAGCATATTATTATGATTTCTGAGGGATCATGGGACACTGCGGACTGGAGTAATGATGCTGAAAATACAGCTTTGATCACAGGAATAAATTGCATTTTACAATAAATTCACAACGAAAACTGCTTTTAATAATATTTCACAACATTACTGTTTTACTATATATTTGATCAAACAAATGTAGCCTTGGTGAGCAGAAGATACTTCTTTCAAAAACATTTTTAAAAATGTACTGACCACCAACTTTTGAACGATAGTGTATGAATATGAATATATATATATATTAAAGATCTTCAAATCAAAGTTCAAATGTTGTGATTCTGCTCCGAGATTGTTTCTTGCATAATTTGGTTTATTTATTTATGTTTTTATTTTTTTGAATCTCTACGGAGAAAATAAACAAGAAAAATCCTGCAAGTAACAAGGCTGCGAAAAATTGACGGGTCACTGTTATGCTCCATAGCTACAATCACAGAATACAGAAAATGTATTTTGTTGTTGCATTTAGAGTATGGAGGAGATCTTACGCTGTTACAGTAAAGAAGAAAATCCTGAACTCAACAGACAAATTGAATTCATCATCAAACAGCTTAATTCGGGTAAGACAAAAAGCAGTAAAATAAATATGTTATTAAAAATAATGAATTAATCGGTCATCATACTATTTAACCAATATATATCTGTGGAACACGAAAAATACATTTTTGAACAATATCCTGGTCACCTTTTTCATTAAAATGAAACTGAATAAGAACCAGGTTATCAGGTTCAAAAGGAACAGAAAGCCCCTTAAAAGTGTCATAAACCTGGTCAGTATGGCATGGAATCATTTGATCGTTTATAATGCTTTTATGGTTTTATGATTTTTCCACCATTCAAGTTCACTGAATTACAAAGAGTTGCCAGGATATTCTTCAAACATTTAGCTGCTGCATTCCAAGGTTTATTTCCATCATCTAATTCTATTCATTTATGGTTCTAACATATACAGCGGACATCCCTGAACATGAACCTGAGTCGGATGATGAAGAGGATGACGACGACGATGACGAGGTAACTCACTTTGATTTTGTCTTCTAAGAAATGTGTTGCTTAACATGACTTCTGATTTCACATAAACTGTGTGACAGCCTATCACTGGGATTTGCATTTTATCGGCAGTTTTATTGGCAGCTTACCACTCAGTCCTTTGATCTTATTATGTGATCTTGTTAACAGGAAGATGTTATGGAGGCAGACCTAGATAAAGAGGAAGTCCTGCAGCCTCAGCCAAAAGAACTCAACGGAGAATCTTTGCTGACAACAGAGTATCTCGGGGTAAACCGTCACGCTACAGTATATTTATATGACGAGAGAAACTGGTCCAGAACTTCACATACAAGAGCATTGTACGTTAAAACATGTAAATGATTAATAAAAATTACTTTTCAAAGTAAATTTAGTTTACTCACCCTCAGGCCATCCAAGATGCATTTACTTTTTCTCTTCATTAGAACAGAAATGTTTAGCCTGAAAGTGTGGTCCTTGTTGATAAGTGTATTATCAACATAATTATTACATAATTAATACCCGTGGCTACTGACAATATATTGAGGTCTTATGAAGCGAAACAATCGGTCTATGCAAGAAACTGAACATTATTACCAGTAATTCAGAGCTTTAGGCAAACAGGGAAATCTGATTGTTTTCCACGAATTGGTTCTTTCGGACAGATTGTTTCAATAAACTGGTTTGTAAAATCGATTAATTTCTGTAATCATGCAATGACGTAACATATACGCAATTGTATTATTAAAGCGCCCAATAATAATGTGAAACTATAGCTAATCTAAATCAGCTTTTAAACAATGAGCAACCATAAAAACTTTGATTTTGCCCTTCTATTCTAGTGTTCGGTTCACACGTGCATATTAGCATCAGTCTTCAGTTTCCTCAGTTCAGTGACTGTTGGAGGAACTGGAGCACTGAATGAGTTTGCAAAACCCAGATTCATAAGATCATATACACCGGTATTTTTGCTCGAGCCGGAGTGACTGTCAGGCATCTGAAAAGGAGTTTTGATTGAATAACTTTTAGATCTGTACTGCTCACCCCGTGAACTGTTTCAGACGGTTCAGTCCGATTTGGTGAACTGGTTCAACTAGAAAGAACCAGTTCAAAAGAATGATTCCTTTGTGAACCATAGAGAAACTGTTATATATGTTGATTTGTTTGCGATGCTGGACGATCAGATGATAAATATCTCTATGATGCTTTTTAGATAATGACCAACATGGTGAAGATGAAGAGAAGATCATACCCTCCATCATCTCGCAGCATAGACGAGCCCTTCCAGCGGCCCGTTACGCCCAGTTCCCACAGAAACACCATGTAAGAACCTCTTTCTGAATGCCTGTTCACATCAGGAGAAATATTCGGTGCTATTCATAGTGGAATCGTTTTATAGATTCACTCCAAATCAAGATCCATTCAGAATCTATTAAGTCAACCTAACTTTTCTTCATGTGACTTAAAACCGTCTTGCATATTAATATTAGAATCGTTCAGAAATCTTCATCTCTTGGACAGAATTCATATGAAATTTACTCATACCCAGATATGGTTCATTGGCATGCCGTGTTACTTTAATAAATGCAAGTGTACTAGTTTGATTCCTTGTTGGTATCGTAACCACTAACTGTTAATTATTTTTTTTTAAATAATTGAGGTGTTAAAGGAGGCATCTTAATTTGAGATGATACTACCAACACAGTGACTCTCGCCCACAGCGGAAGTGCAAATGTGTGTGTATTCATCTTTGTCCTTATCATGAACACTGTGGAGAAGTCAATAGTTCTGCCCTTATGTCAAATAATGTTAACGTGCAAGCAGGATATGCGAGACTCCATCCACAGTTGGATTTATCCTGAAGCGTATGGAATAGTTATGGAAACTACTGCAGACAATTGGTTGCATGACTCTCGATGTTTTATTCTTGGTGCTTTGAAATGTCATGAATGAAAGAACACAACATTGTGATTATGCCCTTGAGATGAGTTGAGAACTTATTCGAGCCTTTGGATATAAAATGTATCAAAACTTTGGATAATATAATAAATGAATAAGATAATATACTACAATCTCTAAATGACTTGGAGTAGACAAAGTTGAATAGATGTAATTTAAGCCTGGGGGAATAGCTAAAAATGTGTATATTCACATATTTTATCCTTGAGTTTTTTGTTTACTAGTTAGAGGAACCATCATTTTGCCATCACATATAATGTTTCTGAATTTTCTAACTTTGAATTTGCAGCATTTCATCAATTTAGTTAAACCCTTTGAGCGTGTTGGACATGGTAATGTGCATTTGTACATGTGTTTATGTGTATTTGCCTGTGCAGAGCTGGTGGTGATGGAGTCTACACGGTTACCCGACAGAGAAGTGACGATAGCCCCGCCCATTCTCGCTTTAGTTCCCGCCCACCTACTCGCACTGGCAGCCGCCCCAGCACTGCGGAATCCATCCACCAAACATTAGGTATGTGTGCCGTTGACTGACAAATATTTAAATATGTACTCCAGCATGTCTTAAATTGCTTTTTCACTTTGTTTTCACATTGATTTAGGCTACATCCTTTTTCATCCAGCTCAAAAGTTGGGCTTTTTGTAATGTTATTTTATATCCTATTGTCCAATGTCATTGTTTTGTAACCCTTCATAAAGATGAGATCACAGTTCCATCTTTAATAAATATTCAATGTTTCTCTAAAATGATTCAATTTCCGAGGCCTTTAGCCTGGACTGTGCTTTCATGGTCCTCTCACTTCCGTTCCAAATGCACCGCCTGATGAAATCACTTTGATGTGGTTTTCAGTGCCTGCAGGCATGTATCTGAGAACGCTACCATCCAAGCACGATATCAGACACAGCCAGATATGATGTGCTTTAGTCGTCCATATGTTGTCATGTTTCATAATCTGAAATGTAGCTAATCATGTGCATAGCTAGAAAATGTTGTGTGTTTGCCTCAAGGTATTATCAGATTAGTATCAGATGTGCAATTTTTTTTCAGCCCTGTTATGAAAACTTGGGACATCTAAATAGTTTAAAACTATGTTGATAATTGAAAAAAGTCAATAGTAAATAATAAATAAAATGCAACAAGTAAAATGAGCTCAAATAGTCGAGCAGGACTGTTGATATAATTAAAATTCCCATGTAAATTAAGGGGGAAATTATATTTTTTTGATGACTTTGGTAATCTCGATGATTTAAATTAGATGTCTGATAACATGATTGAATGCGTGATGTTTTAAAACCTTTGGTTAAGGCTGAACATTTGTTTTTATGACTTTGGTATCAGGGCTAAATATTTAATTGTTTTAATAACTTTGGTAAAGGTTGAACGTTTGATCGTGTCAATGACTTTGGTATAGGGCTGCACGATAAATCGGAATGAAATCGAAATCGCGATTAGACCGAAGCTGCGATTGTCGTGCGTATCTTTCAGTGAAGCACTGTTCGGTGATCAGCAGTAAATCTTCATCTGAAGCCAGGGGGCGCTCTCACACAGAAACTCCAATTTCACACCCCGATTTCATAATCGTACGATTATATCGTCTGCAATTTTTTTTGCATAGCTTGTCGGAGAACAACGGCTCTGTGTAGTAAATGCTGCTCCATCTGAAAACACGTGATAGAGATTTACTACTAATCACAGAACCAGATTTACGCATGACAATCGCATTCAATTAATTAATCTCAATATTTTGGGGGATTTTTTCGATAATGATAATCAGACAATATTTTGCCGAGTGTGTTATTGTGCTGATATCTGACTACCGTGGACAGCTGCAGTTTTTGATTCTTCATATTCTGTGTTAATAGAAATTAATAAGTTTAAATTCATTTTTTCCTTTTATGGGCAATTTTACCTTTAATAAAGCCATTTTTTCTAAACGTGTGCATCTTTTGAATCAAATTGTTACATTTAATCAGTCAATTAGAATAATAAGACATTACCAAACAAGTGAAACCAGTATCAACAAAATGAATCTTTGCAGAAGTTCCATCTGAAGTGGCATTTAGATGCATTTACACACTGTTTAGTGCAGCTCAGAGGGACATGGAGTGATTTAACCTGCAGTTACAAATGCATAATGTTTTGATATTTTAAACATAAAACACTGAATACTGATATTTGAAATTATTTTGAAATGAACAGATACTTTGAATGAGAAATTAAAATCGCCAGTAGGTGGCAGCAAGTCACTGATAACAAGTCATTGCGACTGAAACGAATAAGTTAAACGGTTGATTCATTCAGGAACAAAACAACATCATCCTGTTGCTCAGAGATACAGTGCTGTAGCCGTTTGGAATAGCAAAAACAGGCAATATGGTGTCTAAAATGTAAGTCATCACCGTGGGGTGGTGATGGCGCAGTGGATAAGACACATGCCTTTGGTGTGAGAGACCCGGGTTCGAATCCACTGTGAGACACCAATGTGTCCCTGAGCAAGACACTTAACCCCTAGTTGCTCCAGAGGCGTGCGACCTCTGACATATACAGCAATTGTAAGTCGCTTTGGATAAAAGCGTCAGCTAAATGAATAAATGTAAATGTAAAATGTAAGTCTCTTAATATTAACTTATTGTTTATTGAACTATTGTATAAAATCAACATCACATTTGTAATCGTGCTTATTTTTGAAGATAAAAGGCACTCTTCATGTGATTTTGACCATATGAAATGATATACAGTATATATATACTAATTTTCTGCCCCCATATCTTGAATTTTGTGATCATTCTTAATGCATTTTATTAGACTGAATCATGCAGTGAAAGAATACACTCTAAATGCGCACACGCCATAGTCTAGACTTCCTCACGTGATGTAAGCGTGCACTTTGTAGGTGTTCTGTTTGGTTTTTGGAAAATACTTGATAATGTCAAATTGCACATCGTTAAAACAACAATTACGATATTATCGCAGACGATATATATTGCACACCCCTAATTGGTAGCCTTTTATTCTTTACTTTTTGAAACCTCCATTTGCCAGTTTAACAGCTCTAATAATGCCTGATGAGGTTAGAGAACACCTGACAAGAGATCAGAGACCATTCCTTCATCCAGAATCACTCCAGATCCTTCAGATTCACAGCTGCATGGTGGTGCTTCTTCTCTTCAGTTCACCTCACTCATTTTCTACAGGGTTCAGGTCAGAGGACTGGAATGGCCAGCAGAAGCTTGGTTTTGTGCTCACTGACCCATTTTTGTGTTGTTTTAGAGGTATGTGTTTGGATTATTGTCTGGTTGGAAGATCCAAACATGGCCCATTATAAGATTTCTAACAGAGTCAGTCACTTATTGATTTTTTATCTGTTGGTATTTGATAGAATCCATGATGCCATGTGTCTAACCAAGATGTCCAGGACCTCCAGCAGAAATATAGGTCCACAACATCAAAAATACAGCAGTATATTTCATTGTACACATGGGGTACTTTTTATCCCTGTGTTCACCAAACCCATCTTAAGTGTTTGCTGCTAAAAAGCTCGTTTTTTTCATCTGACCATAGAAGCCAGTCCCATTTGAAGTGCCAGTCCTGTCTGATACCTGCATTTGCTGGAGTTTGTTTTTGGATGAGCTAGGAGAATTTTTCTTGAAACCCTCCCAAACAACATGTGGTGATGTAGTAATTTTTTTTTAAGGTTTTCTGACCACGAGACTCAACTATTTTCTGCAATTCTCCATCTGTGGTCCTTGGAGAGTCTTTCGCCCCTCAAACTCTCCTTCTCACCGTGCATTAGGACGATATAGACACACGTCCTCTTCCAGGCAGTTTCGTAACATTTTCTGTTGATTGGAAATTCTTAATTATTGCCCTGATGGTGGAAATGGGGATTTTCACTGCTCTAGCTCTTTTCTTAAAGCCACTTCACTAATTTGTGAAGCTCAATTATCTTTTGCTGCACATCAGAAATATATTCTTTGTTTTTTCTCATTGTGATGGATGTTTAAGGGAATTTGGGCTTTATTTTCCCTCCTATTTATATTTCTGTGAAACCGGAAGCCATGACTGGATAATTTCATGTTCATAATCACCCTGGAGTGCTCAAAATTGTGACTATGAATGGGAATATACTTCAGAGATATTTTACTCATAAGAATTTCTAGGGGTGCCAATAATTGTGTCCAACGTGTGTTTGAGAAAAACATTTATTTCATAATTATATTTCCCCCCATTTTAAATTCTTACTATCCAATGAAAGGTTATATTGTTGTGAATTTTTAAATAAAATATCAAAAGGATTAACAATGCAGATTGATTTTCACAGCCTTCTTTGATCATATTTACCAAGGGTGCTTATATTTTTGGCCGTGACTGTATATGGGATTTATGGCTTTAAAAAGTCATCAGACAGTACTGCACCATATAACAGATAGTTCTGCTTCTACAGTCTGATTGGATGAGTCATGTTCAAAGCTGTTTGCAGTTACAAACACTAAAAATAGTGTGCAATTAAAAAAAGAAAAACATTATAAGAATTAGCTTCGCAAATCTCCTCAGTCTCTTTAAAATGACTTTCCTCTTTTAACACGTTTTTAGCATTTGTCTTAGCCATAATATTGTATCATCAAAATTATGGGGCAACTGAATTTATCTATCATTGACTTTCTCTGTTAATAGCTAATCTTATTAAATTTCCTTATAGCATCTCTCCTAGACCACACAGCTCTCAGGTCCTTCACTGTGGCGTGTGTGTGTTAATGATGTCAACCGCGTGTGAGGTGTGTGTGTGTGACATCTTTTGGTCTTTCTCCAATCAGCAACCGATTCGGAATGCTGGCGTTCCTCTGTGGAATCAGGGCTCATGGGGTCCCCAGAAAGACGTGTACCTCCACCAGGCCCGAACAACAACAACGGCCACTCATACAGGTGGGTTTGCTGCCCATTCCGTGTCTTTTTAGCCCAATATTACCCATCTCGGGATCTTCCACAACTGAGTTACGTTACCAAGAGGTTTAAAGATCCGGGTGCGACATTCCATGCTCACTGTGGCAAGACATATCTAAAATGTAAAGGCCCACAGGATGCAGTGTTATCAAGTGTGTCACAGGCTGTAACTTGGCTCTGGAAAGCAGCAAGCTGGAGAGAGACCAGAGGAATTTGGGGGTGGGAGCGAAGCATCGAACCTTAAGTTAGCAATGCCACAGGACAGACTTTTTCATGAGAATTAAACAACTGCTAAACAATCGGCTGATTCAGGTCCCTTCCTTCCCAAATCCCTGTCCAACCTGACTCCTGGAGACCCTTGGATGTAATCGCCCTGTGAACACGTGTATCACATTTTCTTGTATAAAGCTTCAATTTTAACCACATTCAGCAGAAAAACTGCCAAATTGAGCATATAAGCTGAATTCTTTGTTGTCTCGTTTATTCAGAAACAGCCGCCCCAGGTGTAAACTTGTCTAAGGGGAAGTTTACACCGAAAATTTTTTGTATTTCCATCGTTTTTCTATGGAAACATGCGCTAGATTAATGTGTTTGATCACTGTGCCTGTGTCTTTTGTCTGGCGTCAAAACTAAAAATGCACAAAGTTTCCTGTAAGGGGTAGGTTTAGAAATACAGGAAAATGGAAAATACAGTTGTACAGTATAAAAACCATTACGCCTATGGAATATCCCCACAATTCACAAAAACAAACGTGTGTGTGTGTGTGTGTGTGTGTGTGTGAGTGAGTTTGAGAGAGTGTGAGCGCGCGTGCCTGTGTGTGTGACTGTGTGTGTCTCAAGCACAACACATTCTAAATACTTGGTGCTCAGACTATGCATGCTCAGTGTCATTCTGTTATGTTTTTACTAAAACATGTACGGATTGACACTGAGCAACGGATGGGGCTGTTCGAACACGCAATGTTTTTACGCGTTTTTGCATTCCACTGCGCATTTCTATTGTTTTTTTTTTGTTCATATACGCTAGACAGATGCGTTTGACCACTAAATCACATATTTTGTAGTGTATTGTACATTCTAAAAACATGGTGCACAAATTAAAAGTAGTTAAAATAAATTTAATAAAAGTGTTTTTTCATTGCACTACCCTGGATTTTGTGTTTTTAAATGGAAATACCCATTTTGTGTGAACGGACCATAACTATGCATGCTAAATATAATTGTGGTATGTTTTATGTGTTATTGCATTTATTAAAATAAATTAGAATGCAATTCATAATGCAATGTAAGAACGTGTTGCATTCTCAAAACTGCCACAAGGGGAAATATAACAGGATAGGAACAAACTCAAATATGGAAACAAAGACGCCAATGCTTCACCAATGCATATTCTGAAAAGTTACAACTATGACACATAAACTAGAAATTTCAATTGCAAGAAAAAAAAAGTTGCAGTTACCTTTAATGTGTGGGATGAAATGGGTTGAGTTAAAATCTAGCAATTCTGAGTTTATTTTTCACAATTCTGTGCGGGGGGGGGGGGAGTCAGAATATTGAGAGATAAAGTCGCAATTACATTTTTATTTATTTATGTATTATTATTATTCATATTTTTTTCAGTGGTGATAACAGGCTTGCATTGTCCTGGCCCATTGTTTCAAAAAAGAAACGGATGAGACAGAACAACAATAGATGTCCTTGTATCTCTAGTCTAAATGTGTACAAAGACATTTTTATCACTCATAACTACTGAAGAAAATAAAAGAGCACAGCTGCTAGATGAGGATGTTAAGCATTTCACACCAAACCTAAGTATAATTTGGGTTTAACAGAAAACAGTTTGGAATATGAGAAATACTTGAATTGTTAACATCGTATAGAAAGCTACAAATAATATATTTCCTGCCTCATTCTTTGAAAACATTTCCACACATATGATCGGTAAAATAACTTTTTTGTAATTTTTTTTTTTTTAACTCTGTTGGTTGTTGAAATACATTTTGAGTTGCTGAAATAGTTTAACTTGTGTAAATAGTCAAGTTAATGTTTAGCTTTATTAAGCTAAAATGCCATTTCTATATTTTTAGCTAAAATTTATACACAAAAGAGCCTTAAGGACCCTATTCTTGTGTGTGTGTGTATATATGTATATATATATATATATATATATATATATATATATATACACACACACATTGTATATATTCTGTGTGTTACAATAAAATGTCTATAAATTCTTCAACTAGATATATTTGATTGAGAAGCTCGTCTGCTAGTCACTCTGAGCAGCACTGGACGAAGGAAAAGTTTAAATGTAGACTTGGTATCATTCATTCGTTCTTTCCTTTCTAGTGGCCAGAACGTGGGCTTTGCAAGCCGGCCTAAGATTCCTCGCACCCCTGACAGTGACGCAGGCAGTTCTGCCAGGTCTCGTCTGCCCCCGCTGGCCCCCCAGTTCTCCAACAGCGAGCCCCAGCAGAGCTGCAGTAGGCCCGGGTCGTCAGGGGGCTCCGGCGGGCGGCCCAGCCAACAGAGTGAGTATTTCACTTGACTTCCCCATCAAAACTGACAGTCTCAAACAAAACTTATCTATGAGATCACACACCAATCCCACCCATGTTTGAAGACCAACCTTGCGAAATTGAAATCTGATGGTTGATTGACCATTTGTATGTTTACAGTTTAAGTAAACACGCCTTTGTTATATACTTTTATTCTCATGTGTACCATATGTTGTGTGTCATAATTGTGGGCTCTTAGACACCATGACAGCCCATTCCTTACCGTGATTTTACTACGGTTAAAAACTGTCGCTAACAGTTCCAGTTCACATTACTCTGTATGTCCTTAAAGGGATAGTTCACCCATTAATTACTCAACCTCATGTTGTTCCAAACCCGTAAGATCTCTGTTCATCTTCAGAACACAAATTAAGATATTTTTGATGGAATCTGAGAGCTCTCTGACCCTCCATAGACAGCAAGGATCCTTACACGATCAAGGTCCAGAAACATAGCAAGGAGATCGGGAAAATAATCCATGTGACCTCAGGGGTTCAGCCGTAATTTTACGAAGCTAAAAGTATCATCTGATCGACGTCTTGAGGTGTGGTAACCGTAGTACAAGCAGAATAATTGACTTCGGTTCATTGAATTCTTATAAAATAATGCAGACCCGAAGTGTCACGGCATAGCGACCTCAGGTGTGCATTATTTTCTAAGAAATCAACGGCCCGTCATCAATTATTCCTTATTTAAACTAATACTTTTAAAAGTATTTTTTAGACGCAAAATAAATGCAATCCTTAACAGTACATTAAATAATTAATAATAAAACAAGCTATACAATAAGAAATGACAATACAATATTCAATTTTATAAAATACTACACTCAAAATTAATCATAATGTGCGTAATTTGTGTAGCAATCAGATGACACAAGTTGCAATGCGGGGTTGCCAAGTCTGCGTAACAAAACCAACCCAACTGGAATTCAAAACTATCCCAATCACATTCCTGCGGGAAATGGCTATCAAAACCTCCTTGCGGGGGTTCTACCTCAGTAAAAATTGTTTAGCAGGAAGGAGGGGTATTTCGCTTCAACCTGCGGACTTACAAAAAATAATAATAATAAACCTGCGACAACGGTATTAACGTAGCCTGACAACCGAGGACTTAGCAATACTATTGCAACGTATGCATTTGATTCAACTAAAAAGAACCAAATTATAATATTCATTAGTTCAGGAATCAGACTACACTGATGGTGTTTTATGTTTATGATTCAATAAAATGAGCCAACTCTTAAGAGTCATTCTTTCAGGACTCAGACTACACTGGTTGTTCTGTTCACTTTTGATTTAGTGAGCTAGTATATTTAAACACTTTTTTTTTTTGTTAAAAAAATTGATTTTTATTCATTTATTTTTGCATTTTAATACTAATTAATCATTTTAACAATACAGTATTTTTTATTTTGTTTTACATTTACACAGAATTGTATTTACAGAGAGGAAATATGAAGTTCAACCCTGCCAATAATGAGCACCATACAAAATTTGGTGTATTTTATCAATTTTTCTGACAGCCAAAACCTCGTTTTTCTTGTGATGGATTGTTTGTGTCTCATGTTCTTCATAAAACATGTTGCTTCCTTGTGCTCGTATTTGATCAACATATAAATCACATTTGAACAATGAACGGAACCGGTTTAATGGAAATCTTGTAGTTTAGGTCGACCGGTGTTCCCAGAGTATTGGATTCCACACAGGAAATCTTGGGTTAGGAGTTGTTAACAGTTTAGGCTCACATTATTTTACATTAAGTGATGACTAAATTAAATAAGAGAGTAAAGTGGATTTTTATAAATAGTAATCTCAAAGGCTTTAAGACAGTCAGTGGTGATAATATTTAAGAAAAATAGAAAGCAATGATTATTAATGCAAATATGAAGATGTTTGACTTGAGATAAGGGAACACTTTGTGTCTTTATTTGTTGACTCTCTCATTCAGTCATTTGTTCTTGTTTTTATTGGAACAGATGTCAAGCAGTATGAAGAACAGCTGCAGGACAGCTGAGTGTGTCGTGACGTCAAACCATAGTGTGTCTTGGAGATTCGAAGACGTCTTAACATATGCATTAACGTTTCATTTCAATTAGCTGATGAAAGTGAAGGGTACTTGGTTTAACAAGTTACACTTAGACTGCTATAACCCAAATAATATAAGTGAGTGATCATTTAATTCTAATCAGATTTAGGTTCTCTTCTGCGGAATTACCATCATTTGTACATAAATACATTTATTAATTCACCAGACACTTTCAACCAAAGTGACTTGCAAATGAGGAACATATGTGTTTTCCTCTGAACCTAGTGTGTGCCAATTCTTCTTAGTCTTCTGAGTGGTTGCTAGGGCATTCTCTGTTGTTTCTATGTGGTTGCTAGGATCTGGGCTGTTGCTAGGTGGTTGTTTACAGTTTTTCGGTAATTGCTAGGGCGGTTAGGGTATTCTGGAATGTTTTTAGGTGTTTAAGGTGTTCTGGGTGGTTGGTAGAGTTTGTTGCTAGGGCATTCTGGTGATTGACATGGTGTTCTAGGAGGTTGCTATGGTGTTCTGGGCTGTTACTTGGTTCTTGCTAGGTTGGTGCTATGGAGTTTTAGGTGGTTGCTAATGTGTTCTGGATTGTTACAGTGTTTGGGTGGTTGCTAGGGCATTCTGGAATGTTTTTAGGTGTTTAAGGTGTTCCAAGTTGTTGCTGATTAATTCAGGGTGATTGATAGGGTGTTCTTGATGGTTGGAAAGGTGTTTGTTGCTAGGGCATTTTGGATCATTGATATGATGTTTTGGGAGGTTGCTAAGGTGTTCTGGATTGTTGTTACCATGTTTGAGGTGGTTGCTAGGCTGTTCTGGAATGTTTTTTGTGTTAAAGATGTTCTGGGTGGTTGCTAAGATGTTCTAAGTTGTTGCTAATGCATTCAGGTGTTCTGGATGGTTGTTAAGGTGTCCTGGGTGATTGATAGTATGTTCTGGGTTCTTTTTAGGTTCTTGCTATGGTGTTTTAGGTGTTCTGCTGCAGTGTCTGGGTAGTTGCTAAGGTGTTCTGGATTGTTACAGTGTTTGGGTGGTTACTAGGGTGTTCTAGAATGTTTTTAGGTGATTTTGATGTTCTGGGTGGTTGCTAATGCATTCAGGGTGATTGATAGGGTGTTTTGGATGGTTGCTAAGGTGTTCTGGGTAGTTGTTAGGGTGTCATGGGTGATCGATAGGGTGTTCTGTGTTCTTTTTAGGTAGTTACTATGGCCTTTTATGTGTTCTGCTACAGGGTTTGGGTGGTTACTAGATTTTTCTGGGTGGTTGCTACAGTATTTTGGGTTGTTGCTTGGGTGTTCTGGATTGTTACCTTGTTTGGGGTGGTTGCTAGAGTGTTCTGGAATATTTCCAGGCATTTGAGGTGTTCTGGGTGATTGCTAAGGGGCTCTGGGTGATTAATATGGTATTCTGGGATGTTGATAAGTGGTTAGAGTTTTCTGGGTTCTCGTTAAGTTGTTGCTACAGTGTTTTGGGTGGTGGCTAGGACGCTCTGAGTGATTGACAGGGGTTCTGGGTGGTTGGTAAGGTGATTTGTTTGTTGCTAGGTGTTTGAAAGAACATTCTGGGTGACTGATATGGTGTTGTGGGAGGCTGCTAAGGCATTCTTGATTTCTGAGTTGTAAAGTGGCAGGTAATTCATAGAGCATAAATGGTTACCTGGGTGTCCTGGGTTGTTGCTACAGTGTTTTGGGTGGTTGCTAAGGTGTTGTGTCTAGATGGTTGTTGGGGTGTTCAGCGTTTGATAGGGTCTTCTGGGTGGTTGCTAAGGTGTTTTGGCTCGTTGCTAAGTTACTCAGAGTGGTTGCTAGAGTGTTGTAGGTGGTTGCTGGGCCATGGCTGTGTGGTTGCTAAGGTGTTTTTTATTTAATTATCAATTATCTAATAATTCTTAAATCAGTCAAAATAATCTTGTTTTCAGTTTGAAATAAGATTATTTTGCTTACCCCATTATTTTGCTCACTTAATTTTGACTTTCTTCTGAAAACAAGACAATAATTTTTACTTGTCTAGAAATTGCTTCTTGATTTAAGAAGTTTTAGATATATTTGGACAAGAAACAAGACAAAAACTCAAAGTTTTTGAGTTTGAAAACAAAAAAGTAGAAAAGCATTTTTTGCAGTGCACCATTCAAGGATAAACACCTTTATAGGATTAAAAGACGTTTGAGCGACAACTACGGTCTACAATCAACAAGGGTTGTTGTTAAGATGTTACATGAATTTAGTCAGGGGAAATAAACCACTGTAAATCTTCATTTTAGCACTTGAATCATGGAAGCAGCTGACGGGCTAAACGCAAGGTGTTTCTCCGTCTTGAAACAGGCTGTTGCAGGCTGACGCTAGCTATGGCTTGAGCTGAGTGATACTAATATTACTGTACATTAAACGGTATGCTTTACTTGTAGGTTGAACAGTTCTCAAATCGACTTCATGTCCGCGTAATAGCTTACTGATATGTAATACAAATGTTAAGGTCGAGACTGAGGAGCATTTTTACAAAGGGTAGCAAACTAATGTAGCGATAACGTAACTTACAATCTTCATATCGCAACAGCAGCCTCACGAAAAACAAAACAATAAAAAAAAAAAACAGCAGCCTCACGCGGTAATCACCATTTAAACTGGAACACTTTTAAACCATTTAAAGTGCACATACACGGTTAGTTTTCGCATTTTAAATAACAGATAAGCACGCGCCTAATGCATGACTCTTGTAATCGTCTTTACCTTGATTACAACTGTCATCAATCAAAACCTTATTAGCGCGACACTGGGTTGATTTATCCAGCCAAGAGCTGTAGTTTGCATATCAGTGGTCGGGTGTTTTAAGCCACCGTTCAGTCTGTATTTCACACAGCGCGATGAGAAACGGCTTGAGCTGCTCCGAAACACAGGACATCAACTCAGAACATGCACAAGAGAGGTGGTGCTGTTATTTTTTAAATAGCTTTAAAATTAACATATCAATCATACAATTAGGGAATTGAATATACTTTCATTTTAAATTATTCCGAGCCCACCTGGAGGATCCACCGTATTAAAACAATATTATATTTTCTGGCCACATTTAAGAAATAAACTAAGAAAAGTAGTTTGCATCATTACCGCCCAGTGAAATGCTCTCCGACAGCAAATGCAATGAGTTTGCTTCCTTCTTTTCTGAGAAGATCAATAATATCAGAAAGGAGATTGGCACATCCTCAAGTTATGCAGAGGTCACACAGATTCAACCGCAAATCAAAAAGAAGTGACTATGTGTGTTTTTAAAGAAATTGATAACAAAATTTTGGAAGAAATAGTACAGCACCTTAAATCTTCAACCTGCTATCTTGACACACTTCCCACATCCTTTTTCAAAAATGTGCTTAACTGTTTAGAAGCTGATCTCTTAGAAGTGGTGAACGCCTCACTTCTTTCTGGGACTTTTCCAAACTCCCTTAAAACTGCAGTTGTTAAGCCCCTTCTGAAAAAGCGCAATCTTGATAACACCATGTTGAGCAACTATAGACCCATATCAAATCTTCCTTTCATAGGTAAGATTATTGAAAAGGTAGTTTTTAATCAGCTGAACAACTACTTAAAGTCAAATGGATACCTGGACAATTTTCAATCTGGTTTCCGAGCACATCACAGCACAGAGACAGCACTCATTAAGATAATAAATGATATTCGCGTCAATTCTGATTCTGGCAAAATATCAGTGCTGGTACTACTAGATCTTAGTGCTGCGTTTGACACTGTCGATCATAACATACTTTTAGAGAGACTGGAAAACTGGGTCGGGCTTTCTGGGATGGCACTCAAATGGTTCAGGTCATACTTAGAAGGGAGAGGTTATTATGTGAGTATAGGAGAGCATAAGTCTAAGTGGACGGCCATGACATGTGGAGTCCCACAAGGCTCAATTCTTGCACCGCTCTTGTTTAACCTGTATATGCTCCCACTAAGTCAGATAATGAGGAAGAACCAAATTGCCTATCACAGCTATGCTGATGATACCCAGATTTACCTAGCCTTATCTCCAAATGACTACAGCCCCATTGACTCCCTCTGCCAATGCATTGATGAAATTAACAGTTGGATGTGCCAGAACTTTCTTCAGTTAAACAAGGAGAAAACTGAAATCATTGCATTTGGAAACAAAGATGAAGTTCTCAAGGTGAATGCATATCTTGACTCTAGGGGTCAAACAACGAAAAATCAAGTCAGAAATCTTGGGGTGATTCTGGAGACAGACCTTAGTTTCAGTAGTCATGTCAAAGCAATAACTAAATCAGCATACTATCATCTCAAAAATATTGCAAGAATTAGATGTTTTGTCTCCAATCAAGACTTGGAGAAACTTGTTCATGCCTTTATCACCAGCAGGGTGGATTACTGTAATGGTCTCCTCACCGGCCTTCCCAAGAAGACCATTAGACAGCTGCAGCTCATCCAGAACACTGCTGCCAGGATTCTGACTAGAACCGGAAAATCTGAGCATATCACACCAGTCCTCAGGTCCTTACACTGGCTTCCAGTTACATTTAGGATTGATTTTAAAGTACTTTTACTCGTTTATAAGTCACTCAATGGCCTAGGACCTAAATATATTGCTGATATGCTCACTCAATATAAACCAAACAGACCACTCAGATCATTAGGATCGAGTCAGTTAGAAATACCAAGGGTTCACACAAAACAAGGGGAGTCTGCGTTTAGCTATTATGCGGCCCGCAGCTGGAACCAGCTTCCAGAAGAGATCAGATGTGCTAAAACATTAGCCACATTTAAATCAAGACTCAAAACTCATCTGTTTAACTGTGCATTTGAATGAGCATTGTGCTATATGTCCCAACTGACTGCAATTAATTTTATGTATAATCATTTTCTTTAAATTTATTTTAAATCATTTTCTATATCATTTTAAAATTCCTTGTTTTTATTATTCTTATTTCCATGTTTTTATTGATTTTAATGTCTATTTCACCTTCTTTTATGTAAAGCACTTTGAATTACCACTGTGTATGAAATGTGCTATATAAATAAACTTGCCTTGCCTTGCCTTGCCTTGCCCTCTCTTTCAACTTTAAACTGACTCCTTGTGAACGGTAAACCCCGCCAACTTTTGAGTTGATTAGCCATCTCAATCATTTTGACATTGACGTGTGTTGTCAGACCCCCAAGGCAGATCAGCCTAAAAATGTAAAAACTTTGAAACAACCAACAGAGTACTGCGTAATGGAGTGCAGCAGTGCAAGAATGTCAAATATTGGGGCGGACAGCAAAATCAATCAATGTCTATGGCGGTTATGGCACTGCATTATAGTAGTACTATAGTAAATTAAATAAATGAAAAACGAGAATTTTGGTGAAATAATTTCACAGCTTAATGATCTTAAAAGTAAAATTTTTCCTCAATGGAAAATGTAATGTGGATATGTCTTCACCATATGATCATGATGGTATGCTGTTGCGTCTGTGCTATAATTTAAAAGACGTGTATTATTTATCTGGTCTCTGAACAGCTGTCTGAAATATGATGATGATTGATCACTTCACATGCCCGTCTCATGGTTTATCTGTAAATGTAATAATCTTTTACAGTGACTGATTATACTCTTATTCTTTTTATAAACAACAAAATTCTCCCCTCCACCCTCTTTAGGGATAAATGGGTTAACCGCTAATTAGAGAAACTAAACCAGTTCTAAACATGCCGAGCGTGTTTATAATATTCCGTACCTTCTTTTCACCTTCCAGGCAGCCAATCTCAAAGAAAGTAAAAAAGAGCTTTCAGCAGGAGAAGGCTATTGCCAGAGGAGCATCCAACTTCCTGTAACAGCATCCAAGTTTTTTATCGCAGTCAGGCCAACAGAGACGGCCGTGGGCCTGTGGAACAAAGCTGAGGATTGTGGTTTAGGAGGGCCTTTCAGCCCCTGCCACAGAGCACCTCTGTAACACAACACACTTGGGCAATAATCACAACAAGTGCTTTCATTATCCCACAACCTTCCAACGCCTGGCGCTCTGCTCCTGCTTTGTTACTCTTGAACCTCGACCACCCTCGCTCAAAGGAAGCAGATAGATGTCAAAACAAAGAAGAACGAAGGGGTTTTCTTTTTTGCATGAGTGTGCTTTGTAAAATAGACCTGGTAGAAGAAACTAATACAGGTAAAAATTGAGCTAACAGATTGATGTTTATACCTGTTGTTTTTCGATTTTAGGTTCGTTTTGTGCTTTGAAGTCACGAATTGTTGTGCATTAAATACATTTTATACAAAAATGTCCTGTTGCATCATACTACAAAATACAAAAAAAAAAAAAAAAAGTAATTTCAAACTATTTAAGACAAGTTATTTGTATCATTTTATGTATATTGGCTATATAAAACAATTTTTTCCACAATATTTGGATCAGACTGGCAGAAGATGAGAAGTCCTACTGTGTGTCATGTATATTTGTGCAAACGAAGCCCAACAGTGCCGAACTCATGTCTGTAATTCTTCTATTTTGGGTTTGTTAATCCTCTCTTTTATTTGTTCTCTTATTTCACATACTTACCTGTTTGTCTCAAATATCTGTGAGGCGTGAGTTCCAGCAGTACTTGGAAAAGCATTTGAATAAATGAATGTAATGAAGATATGAAGGTACTAATAATAACACGCTTGTTTGAATATGAGATCAAAAGTCAATAATGACAAAGAATATCATTGTCTGAATAAAATGTGTGCTTGTGTAAAATTCATGGTTATATGCTGGGTTATAAAACATGCAAAAAAGTCCACCTGACCTTGAACCATAACACGGGCCAATAAGCATCTGCTTAGCAACTGCATAAAAATGTGCTGAACAACCAGCCAAAACACTTCAGCCACTAAGCAATAGGCCAGTAACCATTCAGAACAGCAAAGTAGAAAAGAAACCATAAACATTACTTACACTATCAGAGAAAAAAATCTATTTTATATATATTTTTACATTAACAATGTAATCAATATTCTATTTATTAAAGACAAGTATGAATCTCATTAAGTTACTGTTTTTAAGCATTTTACATTTATACCAAAATAATAACTCAATGCAGTAACAATTTAAACAACATATTTTATTTGTTAAGTTATGTTCAGCTATTCTTTTTAATAGTTAGCTTTTAGCTATTTTTGAATTTTTCGAATCATCAAAGCTTGTAAAATATTGGTCACAGATGCAGAGATGTACTTTAAATTTCACCAAGCTTACTAAAAACTCCCACAGATCATGTTTTAATGCTCTGTAAGCCTTATTTTGACGTAAAAGTGTTATATCTAAGGCCCTGTTTACACTAGTGTGTCTACACTGGTGTTTTCACTGCGTTACAGAAACGATTTCCCGTCAACACCACACAACCGAAAATAATGTCACATGACCATTCATGCAGGTGCAACCATAGATATGTATAGGTAGATACATGGCGGACTCGTCTACATGCTGAGAGCGGTCGAATGAGGCATCTACATATACATATCTATGGGTATAACAATGAGCATGATGTTATTGTTTACACGGTCATCAAGGATACGCAGAGTGAATGTGGGCAGCCACGCCATCGTTTTCAAAAGTCTCCGTTTTGGTCCGTTTATACTGAAAAGTAGCCCACATGACTTTTTCAAGCTAAAACGGGATCTGCAGCGTTTTCGAAAGTCTCCATTTTTCGAGGGTCGAAAATAAAAGTCGTGTTTTAAAATGAAAACGCACTAGTGAAAACAGCCTAAGTGTGTGAGTTGTTTACTTTTTTTTATTAGTCTTCTCATTAGCACCATTAAATTGCTTTTGGGATTTATCACATGAACCAATCACAGCTGAACATAACCAGTCCTATCCAGTCATATCGCGATGAAACGCTCCTGCTGCATAGCAATGTTATAACAACTACCCAGAAGACCCTAACAATGCCCTTACCAACCGTATGGCACATCCCAACATTAGCAACCATCCAGAAGACCCTAACAATGCCCTTACCAACCGTATGGCACATCCCAACATTAGCAACCATCCAGAAGACCCTAACAATGCCCTTACCAACCGTATGGCACATCCCAACATTAGCAACCATCCAGAAGACCCTAACAATGCCCTTACCAACCGTATGGCACATCCCAACATTAGCAACCATCCAGAAGACCCTAACAATGCCCTTACCAACCGTATGGCACATCCCAACATTAGCAACCATCCAGAAGACCCTAACAATGCCCTTACCAACCGTATGGCACATCCCAACATTAGCAACCACCCAGAAGACCCTAACAATGCCCTTACCAACCGTATGGCACATCCCAACATTAGCAACCATCCAGAAGACCCTAACAATGCCCTTACCAACCGTATGGCACATCCCAACATTAGCAACCACCCAGAAGACCCTAACAACTGCAATGCAATGTACTGACAACAACCAGCTACTCCCATCATGGCAGAAAGTAAAGCCCACTCCATTTTCTCCAGTAAATGTAGTTTAACTAAAGTGACTAATGTGTTTTATTTGGCAGGTGTTTTGCTATCTACCAGTCAACTGCTCTGACGACAGCACTGTTTCTCCAGCTTCCTGGACGGTGCACTACAACAACGGGACACAAAAACAGCCCTGCAAAACAGGAATTATTTAATCTAACTTCAGCTGCGTCCTACAATCCTCTCTTCCTTTCGTTCTCTCTCCATATCCTGCTTTATTCTAGCTGTCATGGTCTGTCCATGTGCATCCTGTGCTTCAGGGGGATTTTTCCTGCCCCCCACCCTTGGCCTGAAAGTGGACCATATTTGGAAGTGGACCATACCTCTGTTTCTGTTCCCTAAAACAACACCTCCTTTGCAACCAGCTATTGGCAGACGTGAGTGTGCCCTACAGATTATGTCGTCTAATCGGCCCCTTGGGAATGAGGAAGTCCAAAGGAAACCAATCAAAGAGTAAGTTATTTGTTGTTAACGATGGATAAAGCTGGGCTTGTCTTAGCAGATCCTAAGGCAAGGTTGCAGAGTTACTAGATCCGGAGATGTCGAGTTAAAGCATGGCAGTGTCCTTCTAGCAGAAGCGTCCATGGGGGACGCTTAGACATGTCCACGGGGGACGAGCTCTCGGGACATGTTTTTATGTTTCAAGCTGAGCTGTTTTGAGCATCTGAATCCTCAGCTGTGTTGTACCTTGCATTTGCAGATTTCCTGCAGGCCTTGGCATTGTGACAACCCTGCGGGCAAGCACTCAAAAAGCAAAGCAGATGAATGCATGTTTAACCTTTAGTTCAGAGTGTTTATGTAAAAATGTATTAAAACTATTATTGTCACCTCATACCAGATTCAATAAAAAAATTGTCTTGTACTGTAGTGGAATCGCACCTTGCGTTGTTTACAGTAGTTTCGGGCCTGGATATTTAATGCTCAAAGCATCTCAGTCATATTAAAATACACAATACAGCAATAGCTATCATGTGAAACTCATATTACCGTTTATACAAGGTTTGTATATTTTTGTACATATGTTATGGTAATATCAATTTTACCAAGTATTCTTTGGATTAATTCACTTCCAGAATAAAACTTTCCTGATAATTTACTCACCCCCATGTCATCCAAGATGTGCATGTCTTTCTTTCTTCAGTCGAAAAGAAATTAAGGTTTTTGAGGAAAACATTCTAGGATTTTTCTCCATATAGTGGACTTCAACGGGGACCAACAGGTTGAAGGTCCAAATTGCAGTTTCAATGCTCTACATGATACCAGTCGAGGGTCTTACCTAGCAAAACGAGCTGTCATTTTCAAAAAAATAAAACATTTATACTGTATACTTTTTAACCATAAATGCTCATCTTGCACTAGCTCTGTGATGCATGTCCACAACTTTTCACATTACGAAATCCCGCTGAAAAGGTCACATGTGACATAGGCAGAAGTAGAACTTCATCTGGTTTTCTCCTCCAACTTCAAAATTGTCCAAATTCATTGTTTAACGTTTTTTTTTTCTTTGTGTTTTTTTGTAAAGAGCATTTGATTTAGTCTTTGAACATTTGCTTTGTAAACGCTGGGTAAGTTTACTTTTGGGTAAGTTAAGCCTATGTCATGCGTGACTTTTCCAACGTGACTACGTAATGAGTGAAGTTGTGGACGTGCATTGTAGTGACCAATCTTTTCACTAGATAAGACCCTTATTCCTCGACTGGGGTCATGTAGAGCTCCTTGAAGCTGCATTGAACCTGCAATTTGGACCTTCAACCCGTTGGCCACCATTGAAGTCCAATATATGGAGAAAAATCCTGGAATGTATTCCTCAAAAATCTTAATTTCTTTTCGACTGAAGAAAGACATGGACATCTTGGATGGCATGGGGGTGAGTAAATTAACAGGAATTTTTTTTTATTATTATTCTGGAAGTGAACTAATCCTTTAATATGCAGCCTCCAATTCTGGCATCAACACACATGGGGCCTGTCCAAAAACCACTTTTTTGATCTTGGGCACTTGAGAGAGCGTGTCCACAACAGGACGTACGTGCACAAAACTGCCCCAGGTCTTAAAAACCCCAAAATGCCACAACTCAGGACCCTTAACGCACACTCCACACTTCGGACCAGTATTCGAGGCTAAGCGTATGCCATCGGGCATCATGTTCAGGTATTCACATGCCCTGAAATCGCAAGATGTCAAGGAAATATTCCATTGTATGTTAATTAGATATTACATATAATTTGGTAGCAAACTGTAAAGTGTTGTAGTGTTTTATTGGTGCAAAGGAGAGTATGTTTATTTTGTATGTTTATCATTTATTATCAACTGCTTTTTATTTAATTAGAAGCACCACAATTACTAAATTGTGCCATCTGTTTTAGGGACTACTAAATATACATATAGAAGTTTATTGGAAAGTGCAAATTAGACAATGTGTAAATGAAGCTCTGAAAACTTTACTTACATTTTTACATTATATTGTAAGTGTGTCCCATTGGATAGTCAAATGTTCTACAGATAGCCTGCCTTGTGGTCTTCACACCCATTTGAACACTTGAGCCAACTACAGGAAATATGTCAAGTAGGTAGTCAAGTGCAAAGACCACAAGTGTGGGTTTTGAGACAGGCGGTCTGTTGAATGCGTCAGTCCACTCTCACAGTGGAATGGTTTACACCAAGGATCTCCAGCCCTGCTTCAGTAGATCTATCGTCCCACAGACTTCATTTCCAACCCTGATCCAACACATCTGCCTGTCAAGTAACCCTGAAAACCTTGATTAGCTGGTTCAGGTGTGTTTGATTTGTGTTGGAGCTGAAAGCTGCAGGACGGTAGCTCGCCATGAGCAGGGTTGGAGATCCCCTGGTTTACGCACTGAACTGTAAACTTCCCATGTCCATGTTGGCTCAGGCTCAAGTCAGTCTAATGTAAATTTGGCACAAATCTCAATGCACAATGTCCGCATGCAGCTTGACTTTTGTATCCTCATGGACAACAGTGTTCGAAAGCTCAACTAGGTAGAGCACATGCGACGAATGCACCGGTCTGCACTCACGGTCAGTGGAATATACTTTGAATGACTTGCACACTTGACTGTGCACTACACTGAGCAGAAAGCAGCAAATGAAGTGTACTTGAACTGAAACTGAAGTTCTTAAGTGACTGATTTGAAGCACTTTAGATGCCAATAAAAAGCTTTGATTGGTTCATGTGATAAATCCAAAAAGCAAGTCATAAAAGCAGTCATAAAAACAGTGCTCCTTACATGAAGTGGCTTGACTCCAATTGGGTTTATTGTTAGCCTATTGCTATTCTAACAAGAAGGGACTAACAGGAACATAAAATACATATTATAACTGATACATTTTGGTGTTCAATCAAACTTTTCTTGAAAAATTTCTCTCAGCTCAACAGTTTTCAGGAATTGAATCAGTGTATTCTGGGAAATAAATGCAATTCTGCTTTAAATTTTGCAGAAACATGACATATCTCTGACGTGTGTGTGTGTGTGTGTGTGTGTGTGTGTGTGTGTGTGTGTGTGTGTGCGCGCTTGCGTCAGCCAGAGACCGCTCAGGAAGGACCAGCTGAAAGCATCTATGTTGTATTAGCGAAAGCCAAATGTGTTATCTTCTTCCTTTGTGAAACATAGACCAAAGGCAACTAGATCTGCTTACAACACTGGACTGTGTATGCTATTTGTCCACAGATTCTCTCTTTCAAGACCTCTGCATCTGTATAATTGAAGAAAGTTTAACAATCAACTTGAAAGCCAGTAATATAATGCTTGCAAAACACTCTCAATCGGCAATTTGTAACTGTCCGATTTTGATGAATTGGTGGCTAATTCGTATGAATTTGTACATTTTTATACAATGTGATTATGCCCTGCTGACAGTTAGGTTTAGGGGTGGGACCATACCTGTCAACATTTGGGTACCAAAATCTGGGAGACCAGGGGCCATGATGGTAGATGAACAAATTCAGAGTTACAGGATTAGTTTCGAGTTAACAAAACCAAACCACTCCACTCCAGCTTTGTTGGTACCATGATGCTGATCATCAACTCAGGCTTTGATCCTGAGTTTGTGGAGCATGTGCACATGAATGTGTGACATCATGGTGAAAAGCCAATCATGAGCCTTGGACAATTTTTTATTATTTTTTTAGTAGTGCTCTTTTATTTGGAGCAAGAGAAACTGGGGGAGTTACTTTTTTGTGTGTGTCAGACATGTCACTTTGCTCACATCTGATTGGTCTAATTTCAGTTCGAGATCTCTAACCCAGAACATAACCTGCCCGGAGCAGGTTATCTGTGGAGTGCAAGTTACTATGGCAACGAACACAGCTAAAAACCAAGCCACTTTCATGGTACCTAAAATCCAGGATTGGTGCAAACTAAACTGAAACTTACCTGGCTAGCCAGCTAATCCAGCTTCATGGTACAGGCCCCAGTCCAGCTGTTCTTTGCCAGAGCACCGCTTGACTCTTCTCCTTCCATTTCTACCACTGACTGCAACTGGGTTGTAGGTTGCCAGGTTGAGTTCACAAATGGTTTGAAATGAGTTTATTGTGTCGGTTGTGTGAGGTGATGTTTAATACAAGATCTGGCAACTGGACAACCTTGGAATAAAATATTGATGTGATTATTAATTTAACTAGGTTTGGGCCATACAAATGACAGGAGTTCCCCGAGAGAAATAACAGAATGGGAGGGGGGCTGGAGATGGGTGAAAAATACAGGAGACTCCAGGGAAAAACAGGAGTGTTGACCGGTATGGGTGAGACTTCATGCCTACGTTTTTCTAAAAATCGTACATTTTCATTCAAATCACATCATACAAATTCATAAGCAATTTTCATAGCATAACATAATATTTTTGGAACAAAATGGATGACTACATCGGCGCTGATAGGCTAGAGCAACAACATAATGCATTACTGGCATCACCCCCCCTCTCTCTCTCTCTCTCCCACTTCACTTCCTGTCCACTCTACACTGTCATGTCCTAATAAAAGGTAAAAAAAAGGCTGACTGTTTTGCTAGGGATAATTTAATAGCATTTTGTGTACCAGAAACACACATTTAATCATATTTTCACACTTTTTTGCTTAAAATATTCAGTAACACATTACAATAAGGTGTCATTTGTTAACATTAATGTATGAATGAACAATGAATTTATTACACTCTTTATTAATCTTCGTTAATGTTAGTTAATAAAAATACAGTCGTTCATTATTAGTTCATGTAAGTTCACAGTGCATTGTGATTTTAATAATGCATTAGTAAATGCTGAAATTAGCATTAATATGAATAAATGCTGTAGAAGTATTGCTCATTCTTGGTTCATGTTAACTAATGAACCTCATTGTAAAGTGTCACCAAATGTTTTTACTGACAAGGATGTCTCCACAGTGATTAAGCATGTCCACGGGGACAACAATGCATCTGCAAGTAATCTGAGTGTTTAAAACGAAAGGTCAAACTAGGAATTGAACTGTTATCTGATCCCATAGTAACCTTTATTAAAACTTAATAGAGGGCGACGACAGAAATACATAGAAATAACTCTGCAATACAGGATTGAGGGAAATCATCCGAGTGACGTTAAAGCACCCAAAGAAGACGTACTCATAAATCTCGCTTCCAGAAAGTGGATGTGTATTGGGACAGGAGGAAGGGGGAAGTGCTGGCTCTGTGGCGGCGTCTGTTATCAGTAAAGCACACCGCCGTCTCCAGATAAACACGGCTGATGGAGTGTCCGCGAGCACATTGACGGCCCTTCACTGAGACATGATCTCAAACTTGCCTCTGTACTTCAAAAGCTACACTTCAATGAAAACACAATGATTTTTGGCACGTAAAACATGTTGTGCTCTGCTGCTGACTCTCACTGGTCGTGTTTGTTTTCATGACACTTGTTTCTAGTCCTTCTTTACCATGCCAGGCAACTCTAAGACCACCTGGACAGTGACTCATTATGTCATGTGCAGCTGGTTTCCTCGTATTGTCCTTTGACTTCATGTCTTTCTTGCTTAAACCAAGCCATTAGATGCACCTTAGCTTTTTATAAGTACTGATGTTTGCAAGCATTACTATAAGGATAGCTACTATAAAGGCACATTTAGGAAAACTTAGTTTTTTGTGTGTGTGTGTGTGTGTCAAAATGTGTGATCAAAAAATGTGTTTTATAGCAATAAAGTGTTTGTTCTAATATACAGTATATAAATAATGAAATAATTGTACGTGTTTATTGATTCAACCACATAGAAATGCACTAAAATATAATATTCAGTGAAAAACTGCAAATCATGTTTTATTGTACTTTATTAAAAGGTCAATCTAAACCGGAAAAGTTCTTCTTGTACCATGAAATGACGCAGGTTTTTGCATCAGAGTAAGTCTATCCTAATTCTTTGCAGGCACAATAAAGAATGCTTACACACACAATCCACTGTTTGACGCACACACTTTTGGTAATTGATAGACATATGTCAATTCATAAATCCTGACCTAAGTGTAGTGGATTTTACAGAAATGTTTTACATCAGACCACAGAAGTCAAATTTACACAGGTTTGGATTAAATTGCATAAACAAATATTATATTAAATATAAGTATAATAAATATGATGGATAGTATTTAGTAATAAGTACAAGTGTTATAAATTTTAGATGAAACACATAATCTGTCAATCTATCTATGAGTACATATACAACTATATATGCATATACTGTAGTGGCTGCTGTGAAAGCTGTATTTTGTCAAGCAGGTACAGGTTCTGTTCTCTTTGGGTGCAATGCTCAGTGGGCGGGTCATCCTTATTTGCATGAGGCACGCACACTTTAAAAGAATCTGAAGGAGTCTTATGTTCACATCTTCAAGAGAAACTCCGTGCTTCGGGGTTTTTATCGGCTTCTGTCGCGTTTCTTTTCCCCTTTTTTCTGGTGCAGTTATGCATTGGATTATCTAAAGAGATCCTGTCATTGATTTGAAGAGCAGGAGACCGGTTTCACGCAACGCATTTATAATAAATCAGACAAGTCAAAATGTGAGTATGAGTTTGTTTGGTTATGTTCTATATGCTAGAGAAAGTTCTCGTAGAAATCTATATATTTGGGCGATTTTTGTAGTCTTTATATTACCTAAAACAAGCTTGGTAACGGTTCACAATATAAAAAAATAAATGAAAAAAATACATATTAATATTATAAAAACCTATAACGTACTGGAATAGGCTATGGTTTAGCGACAGCATATGTGGTTTGCAATATTTAAATCCTCACCTCATTCAGTAGCTATTATAACATATGATATACATAAGTGCACTTCATAACGCTCTCATGTTAAATGTACATAGTCCTAATAGTATTCAAATAACTGCTTTGTATATAAACAACATATTATGTTACATCGACTATACAAATACATATATAATTTTAATACTTTTTTAATATTATACATTGGATTCGAATCAAATTCATGTTTTGATCATTTTTATAATAACAGTATATCACATTTGACGACAAACTTTATGCTTTTAATAGTCATATTTCAGAACTAAATAGACAAATTACGTGGTCAGATTGTAGTAAGAATGCAACCCATAAAAATAAAAAAATGAAAAGTTTTCTATGTAAAAGAAATGAAACAAAATCCTGCTATAATGCGGCCCATTCGATTATGCAAAGCTTTTTTTGGCAAATATGAGATAGAAAACGTCCTTAAGTAAAACCGCATTTGAATGGAATTCAAGGTTGGTGACCAGTTCTCACTATTAAGTCAAGTCAGCTTTATTATAGTGCTTTTAACAATACAGATCGTGTCAAAGCACTTAACCGTATCAGATTGGAGGATAGAGTGTCAGTAATGTATAATAATAAGATTAAACACTTCATTATTGAGTTCAGCGATGTCATTGTCTAGCTCAGTTTAGTTTAAATAGTATCTGCTAAATCAAATTGATGATAATCACCAGAAATTAAGTGTCCCCAACTGAGCAAGCCAGAGGCGACAGCGGCAAGGAACCATAACTCTCTCTGAGACAGAATGGAGGAAAAAACCTTGAGAGAAACCAGGTTCAGCCGGGGGGCCAGTTCTCCTCTGGCCATTAACTAACTATTAACTATGACTTTTTCCACAAACTCCTAATTTGCTGCTTATTAATAGTTTTTAAGGTAGTAGCTAAGTTTAGGTATGAAATAGGATTAAGGGATCTAAAATATAGTCATGCGCTTTATGTGCTAGTAATATGAATAAGTGACTAGTTTATAGTGAGAATTGGCCTCTAAACTAAAGTGTTACCAAGGTTTTTAATATTGCTCAAGTTCACATTTCTCGCTTCTCTCATTTTCTGCCTATAGGATGACTACCAGAGAACGATGGCGAGTTTACAAGCGCATTAGCTTCATGTTCTTCCTGGCTGTAGTCGCACTTATGGTGGTCCAGAGAGGAAACCTCAAGTCGATGCAAGACTTCCAGAGCGACAGAATCGAGAGACAGGCGCGGATGGAGTTCATGGCGGAAGGTGACAAAAAAGACTCGATTAGTGTCAACTTCTGGAAGAGCGTTCAAAGAGTGGAGTCCACCACAGAAGGGCCGAAAGTAACACAAAAGCAAGGTCCCATGACGTGGGACGTCACCAGCTCCAACTGCAGCGTCAACCTCAACTTCTCTTCCACGGAGTGGTTCAGGGATCTGGAAGCCAACTTCAGGCAATTCCTGCTCTACAGGCACTGCCGATACTTCCCCATGCTCATGAATCACCCAGAGAAGTGCGCCGGAGATATAGACTTGCTGATGGTCATCAAGTCAGTGATAACCCAGTACGATCGAAGGGAGGTCATACGGCAAACCTGGGGCAAAGAACAAGTGATCAACGGGAAAAGAATCAAAACGCTTTTCCTTTTGGGAATGTCTTCCAACGAGGCAGAACGGGCGAACCATCAGAAGCTTCTGGAATACGAGGATTACATCTACGGAGACATCCTGCAATGGGACTTCATGGATAGCTTCTTCAACCTGACCCTCAAGGAGATCCACTTCCTCAAATGGTTCTCCACCTACTGCGGAAACACCCGCTACATCTTCAAAGGCGACGACGACGTGTTCGTCAGCGTTCCCAACATCTTGGAGTATCTGGAAGTCAGCAAAGACTTGAAGGACCTCTTTGTCGGCGACGTTCTCTTCAAAGCCAAGCCCATTCGCAAAAAGCAAAACAAGTATTACATCCCACAAGCCTTGTATAATAAGACGCTGTACCCCCCGTATGCCGGCGGAGGCGGTTTCCTGATGGATGGACCTCTGGCTCGGAAACTCTACGGAGCTTGCGAAACTCTGGAACTCTATCCCATCGACGATGTGTTTCTTGGAATGTGTCTGGAGGTGCTTCAGGTAACTCCAATAAGGCACAATGCTTTCAAAACCTTTGGGCTGGTGAAGAATAAAACCAGTCGACTCAACAAGGAGCCGTGTTTCTTTAAGAGCATGATAGTGGTGCATAAACTGCTCCCGCCGGATTTGATAGACATGTGGAAACTGGTCAACAGTGACTTGATCTGTTCACAGAAAATGGACTTCTTATAGTCCCAGACTTTCTGAATCTGAAAGGACCTGCGGAGAGAGCTTTGAGAACTTACTCAAAGACAATAAGTTCTCCTTTTTTGAGGAGATTTCTGGACAATATTTTAACTTAATTTATGTACCAAATGACATGGTATGCAGTTTGTTGGATAATGTGTAAATTGTGTAAATCTTTCACTATTTTTTTTTTTTTGGAACATCAAGGCTACAAAACTAAAAATATCACCCCAAATGAAAATGATTAACCCCTCATTATGTTGTTCTATGATTTTCTTTCTTCTGTGGAAGTATTTTTTTTTGGGGGGGGGGGGGGGGGGGGTCTGTGCAGTAAGTCAAAGTGGTCTTGTTTTGGACCCCATTGACTTCAACTGTATAGACATAAGGTGTTTAAATTATTTTTGAGCGAACTATGACTTTGTGTCTCACAAGACAAAATGCGATTGTCCCAAACAGAAACTAACGAGTCTCTACCTCACCATTTTTATTTTAGTCTGCCCCTTTGTGGACAAATATTACCTTAACAGGTTTTCAAAGTAGATTCATTAAACAAGACCATGTTATTTCTGCTGCAATGATGTACATTTCTGAAATTACAGTATACATATTTGAATGATATGTTCCATCTCTTAAGAGTTTTTATTTTTTAGTTGACCATAGACTTGAGCTTCATTTGGTAGAGGGTTTACTTTAAAACTGTGAAACAGCACATTGTCTGGTACATGCAAATGTTTAATTAATTTATTAAATACCTCCTGGGATCCGAGGAGGCGGAGTCTGGTGTAGGATGTTTAATTGTACTTGAAGGTTACGCAAAACACAGACATTTGTAATCCAAACTGCACGGTCTGATTGTGTAAAACATAACTGGAATGAACAAACTAAGGTGAAAATGAATTAGTATTTGCCATTTGTAAATAAAAATTTCTTCAAAAAGAGCAAAGCGTTTGATTATTCCTTTTTATTCTTAAAAAATTGCCATAGTTCTGTTAACAAGAATTCAAGTAAAAGATCAAAAAGAGAGATAAAAACATTTTATTGCATATATATTAACATATATATTTCAAATATAATATATAACATGTTTATACAATATTTAATATAAAATACACAAATATTTGTCCAAATTTGACAATGCATATTAATAAATAGGCACATAACTGATGTCTCAATTTTTCTGAAATTCAATATAAAAACAGTTCAAAATATATAAATATTCAAAATATATATTTATATAATATGTATAATATTCCAGATATAAAATATTCAGTATTTGTTACAGGTTTGATTAAAAAAATAATAATAATAATTTAATGTATGCATGTATGTGTGCGCACACACATATATTTTGAATATATTTATAAAAAAATATATATTAGCAACATATTCATTAGACATGTATATATTCCCATATAAAATATCTTTGAAATATATTAATATATGACATAGGATGTCAAATATATTTAATATGTATACAAATCACGTCCACCTTCTTTGAAACTAATCCCACAGTCTTCCATGCTATTCATTTGCATTTTCTTCTTATATATTTCAATAAGCATTCATGGATGTACAAAACCAAGTATCTAAATACAGATTCAAATCAAATACTATTGTCTTGAATATATGTTAACTTCATATACATTGTCTTGAGTACTAAGATCCCTGATAAAGCGGAGCGTATGTGTTTGTTTTTGTGATACAAATGGTAGGCTATATGATTACTTGTTCGCTGTTCTTTGTTTTTTCTTTGTTTAAAGTAAAAATGCTGCTGAAAAACAAACTTGCAAACAGGGGAAATCGAACAGGAGGACTAAAACATAAACTGTTATTCTAAAAACTGCTATGCAGAAAGATAGGCATCTTGACATTTGACACCAGGGTTCAACAATCCTTTATTTGACTACAGTAGACTGGTATACAGCCTCTATGAATGGCAATTCCATAAACATGGATCAAGTTATGCACGACAGCTTCAATCCACGTCGCATGACTGTGCATTCATAAGCACAATGAGTGAAGCTGTGCAAGTTTAACAGTTAACCTAGATCTCTATAATCAGCCGTGCTACTCTACTGGAAAGTTCATTATCAGGGCTGGTGAAGCCTTTTAATTCCAGAGAAAATCTGTCTAAATGTCACCGACATTCTTGAGAAACTTGCTTTCAGTTTACTGTCAGTATTATAAAGCATGCCAAAAATGACACTCATTAGAGATGGTTTACAGTGTGTGGTTTGGAAAAAAAATAAAGGAATTATTAGCTTGCACAAAATTTTTTTTGACATGACTTTGAGATGATTTTGAGTTTCAACGTATAGTCGAAAACCTTTCCAAAATCCAAGATGCTGTTAAGAAGGAGCATTTAATGCTGATGGTTTTGAAATTATTCAATAAAATATGGGTGTGGGCTTCAGGTGTCCAAATACGTTTGGCCATATGTGCCGAAATATTGACATTTTGACGACAATGCAAGGCTTATACAACACGTAAAGCAAACAGAAAACCAAGTCTGAGAATAACTGATGCCAAAAAAAAAGTCCTGTGTTATTATTATCACCAATGAATATATTACAGAATCATGGCTGTTCGGGATTCGAACATTTTTTTCTTTCTTTTTAATTTTAATTTGATTTATTTAGCAGTCCATTTTTATGAATCTGATATTCATCTCTTTTTAATTCATATATTTATTCCCATCACCATGAGTGATGTTAGGGTTGAGCTAATTGTGATTTATACAAGCAAAGCAAAACTATAGGAGACAGTGGGGTGCAGTTTTTACTCAAAGTGAGGTCATGACAGTATACCTTCCACTTAAGGATGTACATATATTTCAAGATGTGGTGCATCCCTGAGAACAATAACTTTGGATCTGAAATAAATGGTTTCACAAATATAGCTTTTGGGGCACAACTTGGCCCTGGTGCGGGGTACGTTGTGCCTTTGGGGAGAATACGTTGGGGTAAATTGTGCCTGTGATTTCTGAAGTAAAACTGAACATTTTAATGTTATGAACTGTAATGCTATGAAAGCAAGACACATTCAATACAAAATTACTCATTTAAGGTTTATTTAGATATTGTCACCCTATTAAAACTGTTGGAATACGTTTGTAGTTTTGGGAAAACACCAAAAACTTAAACACACAATATATGATATTTGTGAATCATTTCAGGCAAAAGGCTTTGATATACCCAGCTGTAAAGCATCGAGTATCATCGCCTCAGGCCAGGCTGTCACACAATGATTTATGAAACGATATTTGCATAGTTCAGCTTCAAAGTTAACGCTATAAATTCAGATTTTAAAAACTCAAGCTTCGTTATTTTGTTTTGTATTTTTGAGGATGCCACGCGCAACATCACAACGGCTTTTTAGGTTAATAAACTTATCAATTATAGGAAAATCAGTTCTTTTAGCTTTTAGACAACGTGTTGAGATCATAACAATGCCCTCTTTATGATACACGTGTTGTGTTTGACTTCCAGCACGAGGCGTTTCTGTCTTTCTCGAAGAGTCTGCCATCATCCGGCCATCTACTGATATTACAGCAGGTCATTATGGGTAAGAAGACCATCACAGTCTCACTTAAACACTATTATTACTTTCTCTGGCAGTTTTGTCCTCAAAACACCGTGTCATACTTCATCTAATAACAGTGCTAGCATAATGCTAACATCAGCGCCGCTATCCTTCCGTGCTTCTAGTCATTTAGAGTAAATACTAATGTTTCTGAACCATACTAAAGTACTTGAATTCATCTGTTGTGGTAATTCTATAGTTAATGTGGCAATATAACAAATTAGCCAATACTGTACTTCTACAACTATATAGTAATACACTAGTTTACTGTAGTAAAAACTAAAGTATACTACAGTTTATCAGTTCACTAGTTCTACAGTATGCTAGTATCCATTAAAATGTTGTAAATAATATAACACTTTACTATAGTTTGGTTCATGTGAAGCATTAGCGCCATCTGTCAGGATAAACTTATTTTTTTTTGATAATTAGCTAAATAAAAGTGCGTTTTTAATTTGTGTCGTTCACAATCGACTTTAAATTATGCCAATATATGGCTATAGATATTCAATCAGCTACTGTAAACACGTATTGGTTAGCTTCCAAACATTATCCTGCTAAAAAAACAATAGAAACCGTCACAGAAATTCCAGTGGTTTCCATTAAAATGCCATTAGCTTTTTCCAGTAAAAGCATTACAAAATTCCTTTCTGTAGTGTTTTGGGCATTTTTACAATATGATTTAACATCCCACCAATAGAATCCACCACATACCAGTAGACACCATTATACTTTCCATTAAAACCAATACAGTTCCCATTATAACCATTAAATGCATTAGATTTTCTATTGTGTTTTGGGCAGGGTGCTATTGTTTTTTTCAGCAGTAGCTACTCATTTCATAAGCATTGGCATCAGTCAATGATATCCGTGCCCACAATGAAAACATGGAGAAATCATTTTAACATCACAAAAGAAAAAAAAAATCGTACTGTGTGGTTTCATAACATTTTCAGCCAAAGTTTGTTTAATGACTTAATATAGGCTAATTAATTATATTGTGTTTAATAAAGTTCATACTTTTACCCCCGGTTTCACAGACAAGACTTAAGCCTAGTCCTAGACTAAAATGCAAATCCGAGCCGTTTCAGATGAAATAAAGTTGCACTGACTGATCTTATAATATGCCTTTGTTTGGTCTCAACATGCACCCCAGTAATGTTTTTTTGTAAGCACGTTTATAAAAAGTTACTTAAGTGTCCTAATTGATCTATGGCCCAATCCTGGTTTAGTCTAAGCCCTGTCTGTGAAACCAGCTCTTAGTTTTCTAGACTAAGTCACAAACTCACAATTAAAATGAGAAAATCAACACAACTGGGAATTATTCAACTAAACATTTTAAGTTAAAAGTTCTCATGATTTACTAATTTCAGATTTTTTTATTTTTATTTCCCCCACATTATCAATTTAATCTACATTGTGTGTAGAGCTCAACAAAACTGGTTTTAACAAATTATGCCAAACGACTTTAGACACCACTCTGCTCTGGTTTACTGCAGTGCCTTCAGATTCATTCCAGTTAATTAGTAAAAGATTCTACTGAATTTAGGAAGGGATTTAACATCTAAAATTGATCAGTTTAACAAGTCTCTGTAGGACTTGTCTGCAGCAAGAAAAAAAAAAAAAAAACCTAACGAAGTGCATAAATATTCAAATCACAACAAGCCAAAGAGTTTAAAAACCATGTTTAATTAAATGGTTCTTTACATTATGAAAAATCTGAACTGGGGAAAAAGAAAAAAGAAAGCAAAACCCTCGGTCACAAGCCACATTTAGTTCATAAATTTGACATTAGCCTTACAACACTCTTGTTATCCATCTTAATCCCATTCAAATAGATTTACATCTCTAAATAGGCGTCAATTCCATGTGTGTTACAATATGCTTTGCACATTAAAAAGGTACTGCACATTAAACTTGCACCTAAAGCCAACTTAAAAAGAAATGTGAAAATTAAATACAATTTGGGGGGGGGGGGGGAGACAACACAAAAAAGACCTGTTGCATGTACAACATGTACCTAAACCAGCAGAGCATAAGTACAACAGTCACATTTAAATTCACGCGGATGGTTGGGACGTCTCAGAAATCACACAGTTAAAAGGGAGTGAGGGGTCAGGGGTCACTGTACAGTTACTGATGCTTTCTGGAATGTCCTAGAAACGCTGACAATGTGGATTTAAGCAAATGGAAACAGTTCAGTTACAGACTTATTCAACCTTGATCGAGTTCCCTTGTGGTCTAGCTCCAAATCCACCTCGTCCACCTGAAAAATGAGAATTTTTAAAATTTATACAGCTTAGTTAAAAAAGGCACGCTGCCATATTAGTAATTACTAGCATTTCTCATTTCACTAACTGACTAAAGCCGCCTCAAAGTAGTAGGAAAACCCAAACAACATTTAGATAAATGTAAGTGCAATCAGATTTAATTAGAAGAAAAGCTTTAGATGTCACACTTAAATGAAATTAGATTCAAACAAAAACTACAAAAGACCATTTAGACAAACTATAGACAATTAGTAAGAGTTCAAGTAGCCATACAGTAATAAATTACATAGACCTAGTTAAAATATTAGATTTAACTAGAAAACTATAGATTTGGAAAAAAAAAAAAAAAAAAAAAAAAAAAAAAAGATTTAACTAGACAAATAGATCTTACAAAATTTTTATAAATGGTGTCTAAATGAATCTTATTTTGATTCAATTGAATTAGACTTCTCAAATTACTACATAGATACAATTTACAGAACTATTTAGATTCAAGTAGACGTACAATACATTTCTATTACCACTAATACTACTAAAAATTAAATATAAACAGTATAGTGTACTAGTCTTCTATCATGTACTTGGTCTTTAAATGCACCACTAGATTGATTGACACCCACCGCCTCTTCCTCCTCTGAAGCCGCCGCCTCCTCTAACTCCACGGCCTCCCCTGAAGCCACCGCCCCAGCCGCCCCCTCGGCCTCCGAAACCACCACGTCCACTGCCGCGTCCTCCGTAACCCCCTCGAAAACCACCTCTGCCTCCCCCTCGGCTACCGTCGCCCTTGGGCACGGCGTAGTCCAGACTGATTTTGTGTCCGTCGATTTCGCTGCCATCCATGGCATCTTTGGCCGCCTTGCAGTCTTCTTCGCTATTGAAGTTTATGAAACCATACCTGGAGGAGGAAACAGTATTAAGCAAACATTCAGAGCGGGTGGAGGGAAAAAAACACTAAAGCAGCGGTTACTGTATCAAACGTGCGAATTCATACACTGCCACTGGATCGACAGAGGAGCTCGTGAGAAGCATGAAACGTGTTAAAAGTATCAAATACGGCTGTACCCTTTAGGTGATCCGGTCTCTCTGTCTACGACTACTTTGGCGTTGATGGCTCCAGCAAAAGCCTCTTTCAGAGACTGATCTGTGGTGTCTTCTGACAGGCCTTTGACAAACAGGGCTCTTGTAATTCCTACAAACAGAGGGACGACACAGTTAGCAACTAGCATTTGTAAAAAATAAATAAATTAATAAAAAAGGATTTGATTGAAGCAGCAGGGCTTTACTAACCAGAGATTCCACTGCCGCCTCCACTGCCGCTTTTTTTTTGCTGTCTGTCAGTCTGATTGAATTGTAATATGATATCTCTGCCCTCAATTTCTCTGTTGTTGAGTTTCTCCAGCGCATCCTTGACATCCTCCGTTTTCTCAAAATCTAAAAAGGCAAATCTACGGAAAAAAATAAAAACATTAGACCAAAGCAAAGTCAGCACATCTAAAACATCAAGACACTTGAATGTGACCAAATTCAACCTGTAAGGATTCGGTAAAGGGGCATAATTTTAACGCAAAGAAATTTCAATTTGAATGAATGGCTGCCAAAAACATTTGCCCATCACAATGCAAAAGAAAACTAACCAATAAGATGCATGCTTTTTGGTTGCCGCCATTGCATAAAATAGCAACTAGGTCGTGTTCAAGAACATACTACTTACCTAAGTGATCGAGAAGCGCAGATTATTATTCAGTGTCAAATTTAAAATTGAGGATCACTTCTCGTTTTGTTTGGAATGAGTTTGATTATGCAAGCACCACCTACTGGCAGGGAACGACTTTGCATCATTCAGCCTGTCAAAAGCTATTCCTTAAATACTGATCTTAATCATTTAAAAAAAAAAGTAAACAAATGGCTTTAGACACAGATGGTTGTAAAGTTTACATATTCCATAACTTCCTGGAATGTGACAATTTGAATTATTCTAAACGAATCCATAACAATGGAATCTTACAATTCGTATTAACTCTAACGCCGGCTTCACACTGCAAGCGTAAGCAGGGCGTACGCAGCGCGCAAGCAGGACGGAAGCAGAGCAGAAGCAGCGCGTATCCATTTTGCATTCACACCGGCTGCGTTTGCAGCGCGCACCTGAACCGCGGATTTTGTACAGATTTCTCAATAATGGGTAATAAGTTAGCTTTGTTTTATTTCTATTTAAAATACATTACAGATGGAAAACTATTTATTTTTTTTAATAAATTACGAAATAAGTTTGTTTTCAACTTTATTTTATGCTTTGTTTGCGTGTAGTGAGAGTTGTTGACAGAAGGCAGGCAATCGCGCTATATATGTTGTTAAGAAGACTACGACAAAGGATGAGACGCAGACTTTAGGTACACTATGCAGTTTACACACAATGTAAGATGAAGGAAGAATAGCCTACCTTCCTCCTCAACTTGAAACATTTAATTGTATACGTATATCTCATATATATATATATATATATATATATATATATATATATATATATATATATATATGTGATTATTGTGTGAAAAGTATCCATTTTTAAATAAATGTTTTTATTTCATCAGTGTTGTTTCTTTACTGATTGTAATACTTCAGAAACTGTAGGCTACTGATTGGATTTGCATGCATTTAGTTAATTAGCTATTCATTTGTTCGTACATGGGCATGCTAAAAATTGAAAACAAAAAAGAAAGAAAGGTTATTACTTTCTGCACCAAGTGCTGATGCAACTTCCTTCCATGCTTTTTCCTTCGCCTGCAAGTCTTTATATAGTAAATTATGAGGATCATAAATAACTGTTTCTCAGCCTCCACGATAGACGAGTGTCGTCCATGATTGTCTTCTTTGCATTAGCACTAGTATCGTCATCATGATGTCAACATGACACCTGTTCTTACGCAACTTACTATATAGTTATAACACATAGGCTAATATAATTAATACAATTAACCAGTGACTTAAGCTGAAATAACAGTATAAATTTAAACTAATTTTAGTGATTAGAGCAAAAACTTTATTTTATTTAGTTTTTTGTAATATATAGTATTATTTTATTTTTTACTGAAGTTTATACTCCATTTACAACATAGTAGATGTCATTAATTTACATTCTGGGGAAAAATTTCACTTTTTCGTGTGCATTTTGTCCATACTCAATGCTTTGTCACTTTAATTGAGCGTAAGCAGCGCAGCAAAAATAGACTCGCCGCCGAAACGATCGCGGCACTGCCGCTCCTGCTACGCGCTGCCGCGCCGCTCCTGCGTGCTGTGTGAACGCTCTCATCCGTTAACATGGGCGCCGAAAAAAAAAAAAAATACGCGCTGCTTACGCTTGCAGTGTGAAACCGGCGCAAGTGATCCCATAACGTCACAGAAACTGAATTCAAATTAAGTCAAAAAGTGAATCTGTAACTTCAAATTTTCAGATTCCATGAATCAATTGAACCATTCCAGTCAGCAAATATTCTTCCTGGTGTTCAATTGCTGAAGTTCTTGCCTGTTGTTGAATCGAAGATTCAAAGTGTTTATTGCATTTAGGACAAATGCAAAACCTAAACAATTAATGTCTACCCATTTAAATGCATTGAATCAACTGATGTACCTGTTTGTGACGCCGTTGTTCCGAGGCATTCTGATGGACACGGCCTTCTCAAACACACTCTGGAGGGAGTCTTCATTCGCAGTGAACGAAAGGTTGTTCACAACCAGTACTTTGTTTGCAACAGCAATAGCTAAAATGAGTAGAACACAAGAGTGCTGTTAACGTTCATCTACAACAGATCTAGTCCAGAGCCAAACCAGACAAAATTGGACCTAGACAGCACCGTAACTCACCTCTGTCCTTCCGACCCTTTTCTCCTGTATATTCTAAGACGATACAATGGCCCAGATAATCTGACCCTTGTGCCTCCTCCATTGTCTTATCGGCGATCGCCTCCGACTCAAACTCGAGGAAGGCGATTCTGTACCCCAAGAGGAGTCAGTCAGTCAAGGATTTGCTTAAAGGCAGCATTCTTAAAAGACATGAACAGCCGTGGCTTAGTCTTACCCTCTGTTAGAACCGCTGTCGTCCGTCGGCATCTGGATATCTACAGCCTGGTCAAAGATTTCCTGCAATCCCTCCAGCGTTGCAGAGTCCGGCAGGTTCTTTACGAACAAAGTGCGTAAGCCTTTCGCTGAGGAGGAAGAAAATAAATAAAAAAAGTCAGCATCTGCGCCTTCAATGTTTGATTACCACATTAACGACAGCTCCAGATCAGCACTTGACTATCTTAAACCCACACGAGAGTTCAGGAAAGTGAAAAGGTGTCATCATTTCTGGTTGGATTTGTGCTCAAAGCGGCAGCTGCGGGAATTTTACCTCTTCTCTTTTCCCGAAAATCCTCTGCCCTTCTGGCATTGTTGAATTTCATCTTTGCGTCCATCAGCTGCTTGCCACTGAGCTCCAAAGCCTTCTGCAACTCTTCCTCTGATGTGAAGTTAACATAGGCAAATCTCCTTCAAGACAAATGATGCCCGATTTAGAAGTCAAATAAACACCCACAACTACTTTGCAATGACAAAGTTGACTTGAATAGTATATTCAACAACAATTATCTCCTTACGTGGTCCCACCAAGTTGGACTTCCTTAACTTCAAGGCCTTCCTTTGAGAAGAACTTTGCGATTTCGGACTCTGTTTCATTGTAGTTTAAGTTTCCCAAGAAGAGACTGAAACCTGAAAATTCAGAGCAAATTCAGACATACCAAGACAAAGAAATAGACCCCCCCCCCTTAAAACAGCATCAGAATCAATATAAAAGGTGACATCATATTTCAGTATTAAGTCCCTTTATCATCATCATATGTAGTTTAATGCACAAGAACTGAAGCGTATTGAATTAAAGTCTCACCTTCACCATCAGTTTTAACTTTCTTAGCCGGCGGCGTTTCCTTCTCTTTTTTGGTCTCGGCTTTCCTTTTTGCTGGAGTGACCGGGGTTTCTGAATACACATACATTATACATTTCTCTCAACATAAAATAACTCATTTTGGGTCTTTAATAGCTACTAACAAATTCAGGTGTATTTTATCAATAACTATCTAAACTACAATTGCCTACACACCAAATGTATAACTATTGTTATATTGCAATTTTTGTCTCCATTTCTTCGCTCCAAACAGACCCAGAATGTGAAAATGGCATTCAGATTTCGAAATGCTTTATCAGAGATAAAGAATCAGTCGCAACTTAATATTTTAACAGACCATAATGTATCTGATCAGCATAACATCAATTCACTTTCATACCATCTTCCTCATCTTCATTGCCATCCTGCTCCTCCTCCTCCTCCTCCGCTGCTGCTTTCACCATTCCTGCCTTTCTGAGTGCTGGAGTAGTGTCCATTTCCTCCTCGTCTGAATCAGGACAAAATATTTAAAAATGAAAGCAGCAAACGGTCCACAAAATCAAACACTTTCAGTATTAAATCCCTTGGTGCATCACATGTGCAGCGCTTAAAGACACACACCATCTTCCACGTCATCCTCATCCTCCTGCTTCACCGCGGCTGCTTTCGCAGCAGGTTTTTTGGCTGCAGGAGTTGCTTTCTTTGTGGCTTTGGCAGGAGTTGCCTTCTTGGGTGGAGGCAGCTCTTCCTCAGATTTGTCGTCTGTAAAGACAGAAAATGGAGTTGTTAGAAATGTTCAAATCACTTATGAATACACACCACCCTGGAGCACTTTCATACCATCCTCCTCAGCAGGTGCTGCTTTCTTGGCAGGAGTTGCCTTGGCAGGAGTTGCCTTGGCAGGTGTGGCCTTCTTTGGTGGAGGAGGAACTTCCTCTTCTACATGGGGAGGTTCGAGAAGTATGAATTACACTTTGACCTTTAAATTAATACAGCACTGACAGAACCATGAAATCAATTGACTTACCAGATTCTACTTCGTCGACATCGTCGTAATAATCATCATCATCATCCTCCTGTTTGGCAGCACCTTTTCCATTTTTCACTGCCTTGACCGGAGTCGCTGCTTTCTTTCCTACAGCTTTAGCTGGAAGCACCTGTCGAATTCAGATTGAATCTCAGTTAACAGTTCCTTCATAGGCAGCAAAATGATTCAACTATTGTTTACAGATCAATTCCTCACCTCCTCATCCTCCTCGCTGGCTTCTTCCACATCCTCAGGAGGTGGAGGTGCCTTTTTCTTTGGCAGTACTTGTTTTTTAGCTGCCTGCAAACGGAGAGAAAAGGCTGGGTTTGTGGGGGCAAACTATTTCTGTTCTAAACAAATTAAAAAGATCCTAGTAATTAGAACTAAAAATACAAGTCTTTATTATATTCTAGTTTATTAATATTGTATTTAAACTGTTTGCAAATGGGTTTAGTTTATTACTTCTGAGCACAAAATGTAAAAAAACAAACAACTTCTCTACATAAATGACAGTTTGACTCCATGCAACATTGTTCAGAAAATATGATAAGTTGAGAGATAGATAGATAGATAGATAGATAGATAGATAGATAGATACATACATCCCCAGGTATGAAATAAATGTTTGGAGGTGTGGCCAAATCAAACAATTTGATCGCTTTCCTTTGAAATGCTTAGAGAGCAAGAATAAAATAATCCAAAATATTCAAAAAGCGCGATACGTTTGTGTAAAATTGCTTAAATGGTTGAATTAAATAATTCGTCACTTAAAATACAACCACTATTAAAATGTTAAAGTTTGAGACGCTTTAAAAGCCAAAGCACTGCGCGTGGATGAACCCACGTGCGGTTCAGGTTACACGTGGAAAACCAACATGCTTGCTATCAAACATGCTAACATAAAAAACACGTGCCATGCTCACTATAATCGCGCAAATCAAATAATACGCGCTAACAACACGACGCGGTTTAGTGCTGCGTATTAAATGTCCGCTCGTTCGCCTCAAAGAGCCAAAATGGAGGCGTTTAGCTTTGAGCTAACAATGCTACACGGCACACATGGCGAACACGCGATTTAGCGCGAAACCACGACACCCTAAAAATATCGGTAAACAAGAGATAGATTTCACAACGCTACAAAACAACGTTACATACTAAAACAAAGCATAGTTCACGCGTGTCAGGCTGTCAGCTGAGGCCTAATAAAGGAGAAGCGTGGCCAGCCCGTGTTAAACCAAAAACTAACAAAAAAACTGTTAAATTAAATTAGCGGACTTCAGGCGCAGCTATTTAGCATTAAAAAACACTTTCAGTCTTTGAGTTTACATTTGCAAAGCTATAACACACATTTGATCGAAATACATGTGTTGCACACGTGGGCCTTCCTCGCACCAGACGCAAAAAAAACCCGAAAAACGGAATATTTCGCGTTTTGACAGTTTAAACTCAAATTTAAACGCTTAACTGTATATGTTTGCAGGTATCTTACCGTGACAAGCTTGACCATGACTGAAGGTTATTTTACAGTATAGCTGATAACGGGAGAGTGACGAGGTAGACACCGTTCAGTCACACGTGGTTCTCCGTACAGGACAGACAGAGCGCTCGCGGACGCTTTTAGTAAATCCAGAGAAGCCCCGCCCACTGAGACCACCCTCCGACGACGTTAAGATCCGACTCGTTTCCGCAAACGGTTCTTTTCAGTTCGATTCAGTGATTCTTTAATGTCTTGGACAAATAAATAAAATGTTTGACATTTACCTTGACATGTATCTAGTGCTAATTAAACGAGGAAAAACGGCCCACTCACTCTTGTCTATGTCTCGTTTTAAAGTAGCCTACAAGTAAATCTCTGAAACGATAACTCTTAAAACTACTGATGTCGTGACAATAAGATCAAATATGACCCATCATATATTTTTATTTTCTTTTTAAACTGTCCTCTTGCCAAGCCGGTTCATTTTAGTGAATTAAAAAACAAAAAACAACAACAACAAAAAAACATACCGTACAAATATGCAGTGTATCTGGAACAATCAACTCCTCTGAACCGGATCTTTGTACTGAATCAACATAGTTCTGAATCATTTTGAGTGATTACTGAATACGGATTTGTTCATCAGATGAAAATGAACTACGAAACACTGTTGTCCCAATTCATTTTAACCATACTTTGTTGTGTTATTCAGCACAAATCATCATAAAAATAACGTATCCTGTATTTTCCCCAGCTATTTAGAATATTCAGTGTCAGTTAGTTTACTTTTTTATTTTTATTTTATTTATTTATTTATTTTTATTATTATTGTAAATCGGTATTCCCAAAACACAAACTTAAAAAAAGCAATGAAAAATTGAAAATTAGCAATGCCCAACTGGAAAATTATTTAATTAACGAATTGAATGCTTTATTGTTAAATTATTATTATTATTATTATTACTAGTATACTAAGACAGTGTTGGGGGTAATGCATTACAAGTAACGCGAGTTACGTAATCAGATTGCTTTTTTTCAAGTAACTAGTAAAGTAACGCATTACTTTTAAATTGACAAGAAAATATCTGAGTTACTTTTTCTAATAAGTAACGCAAGTTACTTTTGTTTCCCTATTTATTCACTGACACCTTTCCTGTCCCTGTGTAAAGAGAAATTGGGAGTAAGCGCAGAGGCATTTTCTTCAGGCTTATTCATTTCACTCTTTGTGTCAAAGGGCCTTTACAGTTGCCAAAAATATAACTTTTGTGTTTTCTGTTATTAAAAATAACTAAGCGAGCCCAGCCCAGGTGACAAAAAGTAACGCAAAAGTAACGTAATGCATATTCAAAAATCAAATCAAATAAACCAATAAAACATTTCCTTCATGGGGATGAACACAGAAACTAGCCTCATTATGAAGCCTCTTTTTAAATGGATGTCAGCTTATCTATAGGCTCTTATGCAGGGCCGGCGCCACGGGGGGGCGTGAGGGGGCACTCGGACTATCCCGCCCCCTCACTCAAGATGAGTGTGAAAATAGATTTATGAAATATAATGGTTTATTTAAAAAAACAGTTGCCAAATGAATAGGCTTTCTAGCATTAATATGATGCTACTATAACAAATATTTAGGACAGTCTGTTTAGTCCAAATGATTTTCCTGTTTTTTAACTCTCGGTGTCACTCTCATTAACATTGAAAAATAAACATTAAAAACCTAAAAAAGTGCCTAATATGTTGCCTATAAAGATATTATGGGGGAGGGGTCAAGCAACTCAAGCAAGCAACACGCAAACTTTGTGCAATTCACTAGAGAACGTGAAAGTAAAAAATAAAAAAAAACTACTGACGGCATTACCGGCGCATATTCTCTCTGAGAAAACGAGAGACGAATCTAGTCTAACATATGCTGATATAACTGTCTTAAATTATTCCCTTAATATTTATTTTTTTGGCTCGTAGTGAAAAACATGAGAAGAAACGTATTTTGTGTTAAACAGGTTGTTTTTGAAAACCAGTGCCTGAAGTAAAGCTGAATTGTCATTGATGACTGCAGTGTTAATCATTTTAATTATAGGCCTATATTCATTGTATAAATTAACAAACCTGTTTAAAAAAAATCTTTCTAAAAAATATTTTCAATGAGATTCTATTTTATCCTCAGAAATTATTGTGGGGCAATAATTTCATGTAATTTAATAATAAAAGTAATCTAATAATAATAATAATAATAATAATATGCCTAATAGTAAGAAGAATGTAACAAGCCTACATTAATTGGAAATGATAAATCCTCTTAATATTGCCCATTTTTGACGCTACCTCTGGCTATCATCGACACATGATACCATGCAAATCAGCACGGAGCGGTTGTGTGCCCGTGTGGAAATAGTTTTATGAATTGTAAAAAAAAAAAAAAAGATTTTTTATTGAATTGAAAAAAGAAGAAAAAATCCCAACTTTCTCTTTTTTTCTATATTCGTTCATAAATTATATTACTTTGTAAGTGTCATATTTGGCAGTTGGCATTATATTACTAATGACAGTGACACATGAGAAGTTTAATATCACATGCAGGAAAAAAAAGTAAAATATGCCTTTTTCGAAGCTGCTGTATATATGTATATATATATATATATATATAGCCTATATATATATACATATATACGATTTTCTAAATTGAATTAGTTTATTTAGCACCCCCTCTGAACTGTTAAGCCCCCCTTAGCACCCTCAACAAATAGTCAAAAACTTACCTTACATTAAGAAATCCAGGCGCGAGTAGGAAAAAAATATGGGCGTGTTGTTCAGCGTGACAAAAATGACGAAATAGCGATGTGCGCATGCGCTGTAAGCCCTGGTAGGACAATCTGACGGGTAGGATAGAATCAGGACACCGGCTCTGCTCTTATGGCAGGAATACACTACACGATTTTTGCCCCGATTTTCCACAGATTTTCAGCCTGGAGAAGTTGATGCTAGCTGCCAAAGATCAGAGCTAGTGTGCAGATCTGAGTCGACAGAATCCATAGAAATCAATTAACTTAACTTAAAGTGACAACCATCAGTTAATATGTAATGTCTGTTTCTGAAGTATTTACATAGATGTTCAATGTGGAAGAGCCAGGGTTTTTTGGAAAAAATGCTGGATTTTGACATCAAGATTTCAAAAGCTTGTGGCTTGAAAGGGCTTAAAGATAGAGATCTACTGTAAATTAGAAAAATGTTGGGCATGACCGAAAGTTTATGTGGGGTGTAAATATACTCATCTAATTTGCATATTATGACGTCATCAGGGGCGGCCCTCTTGAATTTCATAATATTTAGGAAATAGTAGATATTGAATTGATGTTTGATTTTTATTTTTTTATTTTTTTGTCTTTTCCTCCTCATTCCAAATAATCAGAAAAGAGGAAACCAACAATAAAACAGGAGAAAATACTAAATTATTACTATATCACTATACTATATAGTAGTAAAACGCATGTGAACAGTAGCCTACTTTTTGATCAGTTCATCAGTAATATTCAGGAAATAATAGATATTGAATGGATGTTTGAACTTATTTGCATGTTGTTGTTGTTTTTTTGTCTTTTTATCCTCATTCCAAATGATCAGGAAAAGATGAAATCAACAGTAAAACAGGAGAAAGTAGTAAATTATTACTATATTACTGTGCCATAGTAAAATACATGTGCCTATTTTTTGCTCAGTTGACCAGCTATCTGCCCAATCAGGTATCTAGGTGACAGTTTATAGTTCTTGAGAGTATGGTACCTCTCATTGTATGACACAGCGCACAGACCTGCCCCAAACTGACTGCACCTGTCCGGTCTGCCGGCGGCCCTTAGAGCGCGCGCGATCAGAACAAACAACGCAATCTGGCCGATCATCAGAGATCAACAGCTCTCCTATGGACACTAAGACCACGTCCACCCCTGCCACCCCCATCCCCGTTGGGCAAAGTGTTGAAATGATCACTTGTTTGTGCTTTGTGAATGATCGCGCCTTGCGCAGCGGCACCATTGCGCGGAAAAGATGTTCCGGGAGAAGCGCGATCAGACGGCCGATCGTCATTTCCAAAAGGCAAATATTCCCCTTCAGAGTCAGAATCGGCGAATGACATTTACAACACATCCTCACAGTACAACTTTTTATTAGCCGTTTGGCGATTTTCTCTCACAAATCTCACAATTTACTCAGACGCTATGAACTGAATTGCTTCCGCATCAATGACACGATAGCTCACTTACTCTGCTATTTCCTCGAACAATTTTGGTCTAGAATCGAAGTACTACATGTCTGCCATCTAGTGGAAGGCCATCCAGTTGCCATCCAGTTTTTATAAATTTAATGTAATATTTAGTAAAATGACAGGATATTGCTAAATACATTGTCTAGGTCATGTATTAAGTTCATACATATTTTAATATGAACAACTATTATTAACAACATCTATGAAATTATACTTTTTCTTATTGATGTCACACTGAAGCTGTGAGATTTTCATAGTAGTGCACCCTTTAAGCTCACCTTACAATAATATGAAATCTTTAAAAATTACAGCAGTGCAAAACCACAGACCAGCAATAAACGGTCAATTTATAATATTATGGATGTAAAGGTACAAGCCAGTAAAGCCTGTGAAGTAATATGTTAGCGTAGCACACAATCTTATACAGCTAATCAGCTAACTGTGTTCTGTAGCATCTGCGCTTTGTTGCTAAAACTATCTTTTTGATCTAACTGTAATAAACGGGAAGTCGTGGCCTAATGGTTAGAGAGTTGGACTCGTAATGCAAAGGTTGCGGGTTCGAGTCTCGGGCCGGCAGGGATTGTAGGCGGGGGGGGGGGGGTGAATGTCCAGCGCTCTATCCACCCTCAATACCACGACTGAGGTGCCCTTTAGCAAGGCACCGAACCCCCAACTGCTCCCCGGGTGCCGCAGCATAAATGACTGCCCACTGCTCCGGGTGTGTGTTCACTGTGTGTGTGTGTGTGTGTGTTCACTGCTGTGTGTGTGTTCACTGCTGTGTGTGTGTTCACTGCTGTGTGTGTGTTCACAGTGTGTGTGTGTGTTCACTGCTGTGTGTGTGTTCACGGTGTGTGTGTGTGTTCACATACTTGGCAGTATGTCACTTCACTTAACTCACACTTATTTCACACATCCAAGTTCCAGGTTGTAATATGCAAAAGTCTGAACATTAATATCTTAATTTCACAGTAAGTAGTGTAACTTACCCAAAATAAAGGCTTAAACATCTAAACAATTCACATTTAAGGGGCTCCTCTTTTGGAGAGGAGCTGTGTGTTGTGGTTTTCAACATGGCCGCCAGACAGTGTGAACACATGGACACTCATAACTCAGTGTGCAATGATCTGATTGACTTACAGGAGGTATATAGTAACAAACACATAAATTAGTTAAGACATCAAGTAGGATAATAAATAATTTGTTCTTTTTATAATCTGATCTCAAATATGGAAGTGTGCTTAATGGGTACGTTTACCCTAAGTCTTTTGAGTTGGTTCCATTCAGTGAATCATCAAGCTTGTTAGCAAGCGGTTCATAGGTTTGCGATTGACTGAGTTTATATCTCATAATTCTAAGTTTATCTCTCATTATTCTGAGGTTATATCTCACAATTCTGATTTTATATCACAATTATAAGTTTATTTCGATCATGACAACTCTCTGAAGATTTTAGCATGGTGATGCATGTGACAATTTTAATGTATTTGGTATTGGCGGAATAGATCTGCTACGCTGCTGCTGCTGCTGTTGGTTATTGCTATAGTTGTAGATTATTGCTGCTGCTGCAAGAAAGTACGGGAACTTGCTACTGCCAGTGCATATAGCAATACGGTGCCGTGAGTATTTAAAACATACTGCTGCTGCACTAATAGCCTATAAAATAACCCATAGCAGATCTATACAGATGGAGCTGGGGAAGATGTAGGGTTTCAGAGAAACTCTGAGAGCGCACTCCAGGAATCTCAATTGAATGCTAGCCAGCCATATAAATGCAAGGCAGTAAGCTCATTGGCTGCATATGCAGCATGAACCAATCAGCTTGTGCCAGTCATTTAACTCTCTGAATATCATCAGTTACGTTAACAACCTATCAGCCTGCGCCATCTAGAGTTTCATGACTGAACTATGTATATCTCACAATTATGACTTTATATCTCACAGTTCTGAGTTTATATCTCACAATTATAAGTTTATATCTCATAATTCTAATCGTATACCTTGTAATTCTGAGTTTATATCTCACAGTTCTGAGTTTATATCTCATAATTCTAATCGTATACCTTGTAATTCTGAGTTTATATCTCACAGTTCTGAGTTTATATCTCACAATTATAAGTTTATATCTCATAATTCTAATCGTATACCTTGTAATTCTGAGTTTATATCTCACAGTTCTGAGTTTATATCTCATAATTCTAATCGTATACCTTGTAATTCTGAGTTTATATCTCACAGTTCTGAGTTCATATCTCATAATTCTGAGTTTATATCTCATAATTCTAATCGTATACCTTGTAATTCTGAGTTTATATCTCATAATTCTGAGTTTATATCTCATAATTCTGAGTTTATATCTCACAGTTCTGAGTTTATATCTCATAATTCTGAGTTTATATCTCACAGTTCTGAGTTCATATCTCATAATTCTGAGTTTATATCTCATAATTCTAATCGTATACCTTGTAATTCTGAGTTTATATCTCATAATTCTGAGTTTATCTCTCATTATTCTGAGGTTATATCTCACAATTCTGATTTTATATCACAATTATAAGTTTATTTCGATCATGACAACTCTCTGAAGATTTTAGCATGGTGATGCATGTGACAATTTTAATGTATTTGGTATTGGCGGAATAGATCTGCTACGCTGCTGCTGCTGCTGTTGGTTATTGCTATAGTTGTAGATTATTGCTGCTGCTGCAAGAAAGTACGGGAACTTGCTACTGCCAGTGCATATAGCAATACGGTGCCGTGAGTATTTAAAACATACTGCTGCTGCACTAATAGCCTATAAAATAACCCATAGCAGATCTATACAGATGGAGCTGGGGAAGATGTAGGGTTTCAGAGAAACTCTGAGAGCGCACTCCAGGAATCTCAATTGAATGCTAGCCAGCCATATAAATGCAAGGCAGTAAGCTCATTGGCTGCATATGCAGCATGAACCAATCAGCTTGTGCCAGTCATTTAACTCTCTGAATATCATCAGTTACGTTAACAACCTATCAGCCTGCGCCATCTAGAGTTTCATGACTGAACTATGTATATCTCACAATTATGACTTTATATCTCACAGTTCTGAGTTTATATCTCACAATTATAAGTTTATATCTCATAATTCTAATCGTATACCTTGTAATTCTGAGTTTATATCTCACAGTTCTGAGTTTATATCTCATAATTCTAATCGTATACCTTGTAATTCTGAGTTTATATCTCACAGTTCTGAGTTTATATCTCACAATTATAAGTTTATATCTCATAATTCTAATCGTATACCTTGTAATTCTGAGTTTATATCTCACAGTTCTGAGTTTATATCTCATAATTCTAATCGTATACCTTGTAATTCTGAGTTTATATCTCACAGTTCTGAGTTCATATCTCATAATTCTGAGTTTATATCTCATAATTCTAATCGTATACCTTGTAATTCTGAGTTTATATCTCATAATTCTGAGTTTATATCTCATAATTCTGAGTTTATATCTCACAGTTCTGAGTTTATATCTCATAATTCTGAGTTTATATCTCACAGTTCTGAGTTCATATCTCATAATTCTGAGTTTATATCTCATAATTCTAATCGTATACCTTGTAATTCTGAGTTTATATCTCATAATTCTGAGTTTATATCTCATAATTCTGAGTTTATATCTCACAGTTCTGAGTTTATATCTCATAATTCTGAGTTTATATCTCATAATTCTGAGTTTATATCTCACAGTTCTGAGTTTATATCTCATAATTCTGAGTTTATATCTCACAGTTCTGAGTTTATATCTCATAATTCTGAGTTTATATCTCACAGTTCTGAGTTTATATCTCACAGTTCTGAGTTTATATCTCATAATTCTTAGTTTATATCTCATAATTCTGAGTTTATATCTCATAATTCTGAGTTTATATCTCACAGTTCTGAGTTTATATCTCATAATTCATATATCGATTTACCGATACTTTTCCCGATATTTAAGCATTTTTCATAATCGAATATCGGTTTTGTAATATCGGATTCCCCGCCATCTTGTGGACGTTTTGAGAATTGCGCGCAGGATCGCAATTGCAGCGCATCTGAGGGGAGACGAGACAGCAACTGCGTGCAGGTACTTGATTTGCTGTAGTTAGTAAACTATTTAATATTACAGGCATTAATGCACAAATTAGATGTATTACATAAATGCCTGATATATAGTTTAAATGCAACTTGGCTCTAAGAAATATGATAAATAAGATACTCTGTCAAGCCCTGTCCCTATAAAGATAGGCTATAACTTTGCCTGAAATAACACAGCCATGAATTAGCACATGGTGGAAATAAAAGCGCTGAATTTAATTCTCTCTGTGGTCTATTAGTCTCGTGAAGTCGGAGTCACATAGATAATCCGTCAAGTCCTCTCCCAATAAAGACGTAATTTTGCATGAATTAAATAATACAGCCATGAATTAGATTAGATTAGATTAGATTCAACTTTATTGTCATTTATGCAGAGTACAAGTACAGAGCTAATGAAATGCAGTTAGCATCTAACCAGAAGTGCAAGAATATAGTGTTTTATATACATATAAGTGCAGAGTAAGTGAAGATATGATTTACAGAATATACAGTGGAATTGCTATATACAGTATTGAGCAGAGTATATACATAATTGCATATACAGATTGCATGTTGGAAAGAAAAGCATTGAATGTAATTCTCTCTCTGTTGTCTATATGCTCATCATTAGTCTCGTGAAGCCGCTTCATATTGCAGTTACTCAGCGGTTGATGCTCAAGAAATGCTCCAGCTCGGACACCGCATGTAACTTTTAACAAGATTCACTTTTTTGAAGCACCCTAAATTGTATTAACACTTACTATATAACCATTATTTCGTTTATAAACATCTAAATTAATACAACTCTATGGAAATTAATTATTTATTATCTCCGCGATCAATCGCAGTTTGAGTAGCCTATAGTTCTGTGTAAAGGCATAGATAAACCGCGCTGTCAGCAGCATAATTTAGAGCATGCCAGTTGAGAAATGCAATAAAATACAATGCTTGTTATATTCCATTATTCCACAGAATATTATTCCGTGAATTAACATTATCCAGTGAATTATTCTTCACTCTTTATCCTATTAAACAGCTTAAAAAACTGTTTTTAAAAATGAAGTTAAAAATGAAGTTGATATGACTCCTTTCCTTTATTTTCTCCATTTGAAAACATTAGACTTTCTATGTTAATTTAGCTTACTGCTAATATTAGTGTTGCTGCTAAAGCTTTTTATAAATAAAATGTTTTTTATTGTTGTAATACGAAGATTACATTTAACATGACAGGGCTCTAGACTGCGACCAAAATGGTAATTGTTTGCGAGTTAAAATTTGACGTGGTCGCATTTGTACGAGTGCCAGGTCTGCGCTACTCCAAAGCGTCTGCTTCATACAGCGCGCGCTGCCAGCCGCAGCACATTATAGCAGGAGTCAGATTTCACTGATCACGTGAAGAGAGGTGCTTTCAGCACGAGCGCTTAGTTATGGAAAGCCGTTGGGGCCAAAAACACGTGAATTTTAACGCGTCAACAACACGTTAAATACATGTATTTCACGCGTAAACAACACGTGTTGTTTACGCGTGAAATACGCGTATTTAACGTGTTGTTGACGCGTTAAAATTCACGTGTTTTTAGCCCCAACGGCCTTCCATACTTAGTGGGTAGAGCCTGGTTTATACTCGCCGCGTCAGCATGAGCGTGAAGATGCGCGTCGCAGATGGAGCGCAACGGATGGATTTGTTTTCAAACTAAAGTAAAAGACCGCTTCTTAAACCAGAGAAGGTGAACGTGGTGGTATTCTTGTAGAAAAAACATGCAAGTCCTGTCAGCTACAGCCAGTTTAGTTTTACTTTTCTTTTTGTTTTCGTTTTGATAAGCTTGTTATCTTTGCTGTTTACCTCAGGTTATGCTGCTTTCCTTAATTAAAAAAAAAAAAAAAAAATATATATATATATATATATATATATATATATATATATATATATATTAATATTTATTTGCTTCCTCAGAGTTAAACATTCTGTAATATACTAGGTATATAGTACAGCATGTGATGTGTCCTGTGCCATGCCTCGTCTTATTCGTTTTTGTTGATAAATGTTATGTAAGAGTTTGTCATTGTCAACGTACTGTTTTATTGTTGTTGCGCTTTTTAATTAAGAATAACAATGAATCCATCTTTTGTTTTAGTCTTAAAAAGTTAAAGGTGTATAGATATAAGCAAAACAGACAATGATCTTTTCTTGTAAAATGTGACACCAAGATCGCAAATTTGAAAGTAAAAAGCGCACGAAAAAAGGAATTCCTGTTCACAAAATTTAAATCACAAATAATACCGATGAAAAAGAACGAGTTGAACGTTGAAAACTTTCGTTACCATATAACTATAAACTATGATAAAAGTTCATCAGCATGCATTGATTAATCAAATGTTGTAGCAAAAACAAAAAACAAATTGCAACCAAATTATGTGCTCGTGCGCAAAAGTGAGATCAGTGGGAAGAATGAGTCTAGAGCCCTGCATGAAAGACTGCTAATTCTCAAAACATTTTTTGTTAAGAGATGACTGAAAGGAGGTAAAACCAAAGTGAAGTATGGACTTACTTCACGCAGTCATTTATTTACTTTATAACAGTAAATAAATATCGGTTCTGCATATCGGTTATCGGGCACATAGACATGCAAATAATTGGTATCGGTATCGGTTATAAAAAAAAATCAATATCGGTCGATCACTAGTTCTGAGTTTATATCTCATAATTCTGAGTTTATATCTCATAATTCTGAGTTTATATCTCACAGTTCTGAGTTTATATCTCACAGTTCTGAGTTTATATCTCATAATTCTGAGTTCTTAGTTTATATCTCATAATTCTGAATTTATATCTCACAGTTCTGAGTTTATATCTCACAGTTCTGAGTTTATATCTCACAGTTCTGAGTTTATATCTCATAATTCTGAGTTTATATCTCACAGTTCTGAGTTTATATCTCATAATTCTGAGTTTATATCTCATAATTCTTAGTTTATATCTCATAATTCTGAGTTTATATCTCACAGTTCTGAGTTTATATCTCATAATTCTGAGTTTATATCTCATAATTCTGAGTTTATATCTCAGTTCTGAGTTTATATCTCACAGTTCTGAGTTTATATCTCACAGTTCTGAGTTTATATCTCATAATTCTGAGTTTATATCTCACAGTTCTGAGTTTATATCTCACAGTTCTGAGTTTATATCTCATAATTCTGAGTTTATATCTCACAGTTCTGAGTTTATATCTCACAGTTCTGAGTTTATATCTCATAATTCTGAGTTTATATCTCAGTTCTGAGTTTATATCTCACAGTTCTGAGTTTATATCTCATAATTCTGAGTTTATATCTCAATTCTCAGTTTATATCTCACAGTTCTGAGTTTATATCTCGCAGTTCTGATTTATGAGTTTATATCTCACAGTTCTGAGTTTATATCTCACAGTTCTGAGTTCTGAGTTTTTTATCTCACAGTTCTGAGTTTATATCTCATAATTCTGAGTTTATATCTCAATTCTCAGTTTATATCTCACAGTTCTGAGTTCTGAGTTTATATCTCACAGTTCTGAGTTTATATCTCACAGTTCTGAGTTCTTAGTTTATATCGCACAGTTCTGAGTTTATATCTCAGTTCTGAGTTCTGAGTTTATATCTCACAGTTCTGAGTTTATATCTCACAGTTCTGAGTTCTGAGTTTATATCTCACAGTTCTGAGTTTATATCTCACAGTTCTGAGTTCTGAGTTTATATCTCACAGTTCTGAGTTTATATCTCACAGTTCTGAGTTCACTGTGAACGTGCATGTGTCCTATGTACAGATGAAGGTTTGATGGGTTATTTACAGATGTACAGTACCGGGGAGTGTTATGTGTTGTTCAGGTGGTATACGGCCTGGGGGAAAAAACTGTTTTTGTTTCTGGCTGTTCTGGTGCTCAGTGATCTGTAGTGCCGGCCAGAGGGCAACAGTACAAAGAGAGAGGGAGCTGGGTGTGAGGGGTCCAGAGTGACTTTCTTAGCCCTTTTCCTCACTCCGGAGGTGTAAAGTTCTTGGAGGCTGGGCAGAGGGGCACCGATAATTCTCTCAGCAGTCCTGACTGTCCGTTGTAGTCTTCTGATGTCTGTTTTGGTAGCTGAACCAAACCAAAAAGTTATAGAAGAACATAGGACAGACTCGATGATTGCAGAGTAGAACTGTTTCAGCAGCTCCTGAGGCAGGTTGAACTTCCTTAGCTGGCGGAGGAAATACAGCCTCTGCTGGGCCTTTTTCGCAATAGAGTCAATGTGATTGTCCCACTTCAGGTCCTGGGAGATGGTGGTTCCCAGGAATCTGAATGACTCTACTGAAGTCACAGTGCTGTTCATGATGGTGAGTGGGGGGAGAGCAGGGGGGTTTCTCCTGAAGTCCACTATCATCTCCACAGTTTTGAGCGTGTTCAGCTCCAGGTTGTTAAGACTGCACCAGACAGCCAGCTGCTCAACTTCCTGTCTGTAAGCAGACTCGTCACCGTCCTTGATGAGGCCTATGACTGTAGTGTCGTCCGCAAACTTCAGGAGCTTGACAGAGGGGTCCTTTGGTGTGCAGTCATTCGTGTAGAGGGAGAAGAGCAGTGGGGAGAGAACGCAACCCTGAGGGGCGCCAGTGCTGATGGTGAGAGTCCTGGATGTGAGTTTGCCCAGCCTCACTAGCTGCTGCCTGTCTGTCAGGAAGCTGGTGATCCACTGACAGATGGAGGAGGGCACAGAGAGCTGTCTCAGTTTGTCTGAGAGAAGGTCAGGTATGATGGTTTTGAAGGCCGAGCTGAAGTCCACAAATAAGATCCTTGCATAATTCCCAGGTTTGTCAAGGTGTTGCAGAATGTAATGCAGTCCCATATTGACAGCGTCATCCACAGACCTGTTTGCTCTATAGGCAAACTGAAGAGGATCCAGCAAGGGTCCAGTGATGTCCTTCAGGTAGGCCAGGACCAGTCTCTCAACTGACTTCATGACCACAGACGTGAGTGCGACAGGTCTGTAGTCATTAAGTCCAGTGATTTTGGGGACGGGAATGATGGTGGAGCGTTTGAAGCAGCAGGGAACTTCACACAGCTCCAGAGATCTGTTGAAGATTTGTGTAAAGATGGGGGCCAATTGGTCAGCACAGACTTTTAGACAGGCAGGTGAAATACCGTCTGGTCCTGAAGCTTTCCTAGATTTCTGTTTTCTGAAGACCCGGTTCACATCCTCTACACAGACTTTAAACTAGGGATGCACCGAATCCAGATTTTTGGGGTTCGGCCGAATACCGAATCCACTGTTTAAGATTCGGCCGAATCCGAAACCGAATACCGAATCCTACTCGCATCCTTAGTTTTAACATCGGCGATGTTGTGTACTGCTTAGGGTCCTTGCCACTAGAGTGCTGCATTGGGATTGGGACCCGCCGGGTCCCGTGGGACCCAACGCAAATCTCGCGGGAGCGGGCGGTTTGAACTTTGCTGCGGGCGGGAATGGGCGGCTAAAAAAAAACACTGCGGGATCGGGAGGTAACCTAGCGACATGATGTCATTGTCAACAAAATCAAAGTACTTGAAGTCTAAAGAAACGCGCGGTAGCCTAAGCGTTTTAGATGTCCCCGATAGCCCAGGCTATATTCATCTTCCCTACCAGTGCGTCAGAATACATGCAGGTCAGGGAAAGGAACAAACATGAATCTCTTTAATAATAGCAATACAATACGGTTTTTTTTTCCTGCGGGACGGGAGAAGACACAAAATCAATGCATCTCTATTATCGTGCGGGAATAAATTCTCAGAGTTTTGCGGGTGCGGGCGAGAGTGGACATGCATATTGCGGGAGCGGGCGGGAGTGTAACACACACGTTGCGGAAGCGGTAATGGTCAGAAATTCGGCGGGCGCGGGATGAAGAAAACAGTCCCGCGCAGGGCTCTAACGTTACTTGCCACCACGAGACAAATTGGCATTGCAAATTGAACATAAACTCGACTTGAATCGCCTTCTTTTGGTTGGAAGTACTGCCAAACAAAACTTTTTTTGCTTACGAGTTCCATTTTCAGATTCTTACAGCCTACTACATTCGAACGGGTCCTATGTAAACACCTTCACGTAATCAACGGCCGTGTGACGTCGTAGCGCAAGTCTAGGGTTCGGTTTCGGTGGAAAATAAATCTAAGGTTCGGCCGAAACCGAACCCCGTCAAAAAGCCCAGGATTCGGCCGAATCCGAATCCGAATCCTGGATTCGGTGCATCCCTACTTTAAACGCAGGTAGAATGGTGGGGGAGGGAGTAAGGGGGGTTGCAGGGGGGGAAGGTGAATGTGTGAAGTGCAGATCAGAGCGGGTGCTGGGTGTCAGTCTGGCCTTTTCAAATCTGCAGTAAAACACATTGAGATCGTCAGCCAGTTGTTGATTCTCCACAGACTGTGGGGGTGGTGTCTTGTACATGGTGATGTTCCTCAGACCAGTCCATACCGACGCCGGATCGTTGGCTGAAAGTTCTTTTTTCAACTTCTCAGAGTAGTTCTTTTTAGCCACTCTGATCTCCTTTGTTAGTCTGTTCCTGGCCTGGTTATACAAGATTTTATCCCCACTTCTGTAAGCGTCCTTTTTGGCCTGGCGAAGCTGTTTGAGTTATATGTCACAGTTCTGAGTTTATGTCTCACAATTCTGAGTTCTGAGTTTATATCTCAGTTCTGAGTTCTGAGTTTATATCTCACAGTTCTGAGTTCTGAGTTTATATCTCACAGTTCTGAGTTCTGAGTTTATATCTCAGTTCTGAGTTCTGAGTTTATATCTCAGTTCTGAGTTCTGAGTTTATATCTCACAGTTCTGAGTTCTGAGTTTATATCTCAGTTCTGAGTTCTGAGTTTATATCTCACAGTTCTGAGTTTATATCTCAGTTCTGAGTTCTCAGTTTATATCTCAGTTCTGAGTTCTCAGTTTATATCTCAGTTCTGAGTTCTGAGTTTATATCTCACAATTCTGAGTTCTGAGTTTATATCTCAGTTCTGAGTTCTGAGTTTATATCTCACAATTCTGAGTTCTGAGTTTATATCTCAGTTCTGAGTTTATATCTCACAGTTCTGAGTTTATATCTCACAGTTCTGAGTTTATATCTCAGTTCTGAGTTCTGAGTTTATATCTCACAGTTCTGAGTTCTGAGTTTATATCTCACAGTTCTGAGTTTATATCTCAGTTCTGAGTTCTGAGTTTATATCTCACAATTCTAAGTTTATATCTCACAATTCTGAGTTTATATCTTAGTTCTGAGTTCTGAGTTTATATCTCACAGTTCTGAGTTCTGAGTTTATATCTCACAATTCTGAGTTTATATCTTAGTTCTGAGTTTATATCTCACAGTTCTGAGTTCTGAGTTTATATCTCACAGTTCTGAGTTCTGAGTTTATATCTCACAATTCTGAGTTTATATCTTAGTTCTGAGTTCTGAGTTTATATCTCACAGTTCTGAGTTCTGAGTTTATATCTCACAGTTCTGAGTTTATATCTCAGTTCTGAGTTCTGAGTTTATATCTCACAGTTCTGAGTTTATATCTCACAGTTCTGAGTTTATATCTCATAATTCTGAGTTTATATCTCACAGTTCTGAGTTTATATCTCATAATTCTGAGTTTATATCTCATAATTCTGAATTTTTATTTCCTAATTCTGAGTTCATATCTCACAGTTCTGAGTAGGGCTGGGTATCGAATTCGATACTTTTTTAGGCACCGACCGAATTGCCTCGATACCACCGAGTATCGAAAAACGTCTTGTCGTTCTGTACCAAATTTCGATACCTAAGGGGTTCATCTCATTAACGTCAGTGAGTCAATAAGCCTGCAGCACTAGGTGTGTTTGACTAGAAGTGACGCGGTACTGATTGATCAGTGTTTGACATCCGCGAGAGCAATTCAAAAGCCTACGGAGCAGTCTGCTCTCTATATCGCGCAGTTTCGCTTACTTGACACAGACTGAAGCTCGCGTGACATTTCAGCGTCTGCCATATATATATATATATATATAGCGTGACTGGATGGGACTCAGGAGGGGCTGCCATCTTGTGTCGAGACTCTGAACAGGTGGCCATTTCAGGATTTTCATTGTGGGCTAGAAAGTCCACAAACGCACCAAAAGACAGGTGCTCAGTACTGTTCCTCCTCCAGGTGCTGATGGGCTCATCAAGGGCATAAGAAAACAAGTCCTTGAGAGCCGCATCATTGTCCTCCAGCCCCTCCGCAGCATTCCAAGGCAAATTGTCTTAGGTCAGTCCCCCGTTGCTGGAGGGAACTCAATGCCGATAATTGGAGCATATGTTGGGGGCTGCTGGTAGTGGAGCCTGGCAGTGGGAGGTTGACCATTCTCCGCTGAGTCTTCATTTTGGCTGATCCGTTCTGTCAAGGTACAGAAGAGTGATGAGGTGAGGACTCAAATGCAGGAGAAAAATTGTTTCTTTTTAATAATAAAATGAAACAAAAACAAAAACCGAGGGGCAAAAACCGGCAGGCTAGGAACGCACGCACGCACGCACAGAGTACAACTGACATAAAACAACGGATCAGCACAGGACTGCAGACACCAAGAGAATAAATAGGGAGACAAACGAGGAGGGTAACGAGGGAGACACAGGTGGAGCAACTGAAACAATAATGAGGTGACAAGATGGGAAGGCACAGACAATAAGACAGGAGAGAGCACATGGCACCAAACAAACACAACACAAGCCATGTGCTCACACAAAACCACAGGAGTGCCCTCTGGTGGCCGTCTTGGGGACACCAGCTGCAGACTGTGACAATATCATGCAATTATGAGTTTATATGTTGTAATTCTGAGTTTACATCTCACAATTCTGTCCTTTTGTTTCCAACACACACACAAAGTTAACCACGACTATCTCACAATTCTGATACTTTTTCTGATTCACAGTTCTGCGTTGATATGTCAGAAATGTCTGAATTGTGATGTAAAACAAGCCTCCATACGTCACACTTGTAGGAATCTCGGGTTTGGTCACTAATAAAACAAAATAACTTCCACAAAAGAAAGAAAGTCATACAGTTTTGGAACAATATGAGGGTGATAAAATGAGGACCTCTTCATTTTGGGGTAAACTATCATTTTAATAGGTGAAGTAAGGTGTAACAAATTCTACTTTAATAAGGTGACACTTTTGTCCAGTGAATGAATTGGACAACTCTGGCCTAAGAGACAATGCAAGTACGCTGCTAACACAATAAGACAAAGACATGGTTTTTAAGTCTTATAATCCCTGTAAACAGAGCATGTAAGATGTTCACTCTGAAATCTGACTCATCTCATCCATGCCTCCTCCTCTTATGCAACAGGTCTCTGTCCTCAACAGATCCCACACTTACCCGTAAACACACAGCAACATGCTGTCAATGAGGAAGTGGCCACAAGATGGCATCAGTGCATTTTAAACGGCAGCTGTAACATCCTGAGGGTGCAGATCTGTAGCAGAGACCACCTGCAGGCTATTAGGGGCACTGCAACTTCAGACCAAGCAAGTATTTCTTCATTTTCTGTTATATTCTTAGGTGGAAAGTTTAGTCTTTGATTTATTCTTTTATTTTTTTACAGGTCATATTTTCTGAATATGGTTAATTTGTTTTCTGCATGTTTTTGCACAAAAATGTTGAAGTCATGATGAATATTAATAAAATCTAATTTGTAATTATTTTTAAACTTGAATATATATATAACCAAAACAATTGCAATTGGAACGATTTTCTGAGAAAAGTGTTGCATTTTCTGACAGAATCGCAAGGGTGCCGATATTTTTGCAAATGACTGTATACACACTCTTAAATATAAAAGTGAAGAGTTCATTTGCAAAAACAGATAACTTTGTTTTTAACGATTTTCAAAAATCTGTGTTTTTTCATGTAAATGTTTTTTCATTGTGCATTCCGATTTATCTCAATCAAACTGCAGTTGGGTTATTTTGATTAGGTAAAAAATAACAACAACAAAAAAATACTAACTAACTAAAAATACTAACTAACAGAATAAATAAACATGATTTTTGAAAATGTTAAAAAATGTAGTAATCTGTTTTTTTTTTTTGCAAATAAAGTCTTCATATATATATATATATATATATACTTTGATTTATACACTACAGTTCATACAAAACTTAGGGTCAGTATTTTTCTTTTCAATAAGCACATTTATATTTAACTAAATCTATTTCAAGTAAATTCTGTTATTTTTAACTTCATATTCATCATAGAATTCTGAAAAAAACGTATTTCCACTAAAGAAATGTTCATTTTCAACACTGCAAATATTACCATAATATTGTTACAATAATATCAGCATATTATTATGATTTCTGAAGGATCATGTGACACTGAAGACTGGAGTAATGATGCTGAAAATACAGCTTTGATCAAAGAAATAATTACATTATACAACATATTCACAGAAAACAGTTATTTTAAATTGTAAAATTATTTCATAGTTTTTACTGTATTCTTGATCAAATAAATGCTGTCTTTGTGAGTTTTTCTTTTTTTTCTTTTAAACCTTTCTGATCCCAAACTATTAAATATAGTGCATTTTCATTCATTTTATTTATGTATTACTTACTCATTCATTAAAATTAGTCAGCAAGAGTATCCTGTTGGGATTTTAAATGGCAAGGTTGTAAACACTAGCTGTGTTAATCATATAATTACAAACATAACTAGTTTTTATATCATTATAAACAGCTAATAATGCAGTTATAATAGCTGTTTTGTGTGCTTGACGTCTAAACAAGCTCTTGTTCTCGTTCAATGATCGGAGATCGCGTTTCTCTTCATTAGTTGAGCTGGAGTGAGGTTATCTGTCAAAGAGTCTCTTCCTTTGCGATATATAGACCCAAACGAGCCAGCGTGAGTCATATGAAATCAGCTCTCAAGGTCAAAACACTGTTTTATTCTCCTTTAAAAGCACTCTACAGATATATATACAGCACTAATTCATTAATAAATCTGCTGTTTTGCCCACTTAGTGGTTCAAACGTAATGTTCTTGGACTCCTTTCTGCCATTTCAGTTCAAATTCTGCTAAATGCTTGTCTAATGTTTGAGAGATTCATCTGAACGTGTGTCATAGTCTCAGTTCTGCCCTCTCGTGCTCCTGCTTTATTCATTATAGCAGGTTTATTAATGAAATATTCAATATAGAGGCCGTAGGCTTTTCACTCACTCGCTTTTCTGTGAGAAAATCGCCTTTTTGTTCAGATTTCTATCCAAACATCCTCAAAACAAGATAGATTTAATATGCATTTATTTCTAGAAAATGTATTTTATTTATTGATTTCAGAGAATATGTTAAATTAGTATTTAAAAAATATATATAACTTCATATAATGCAGAAAAAATATGTTATTATTTTACACAATACACAATCTTCCTTCTCAGATAAATTTATTTTGTTTGAAGGATTTAAAAAAAAATATATATATTTTACTGAAATCCAAAAGTACTGGTGGAAAAATGTCATTCATATATATATATATATGCAAAAGCAAAATATATCTTAGCAACATATTAATTAGACGTTTGTGTCTATATATATATATATATACACACACATTAAATTATTATTTTTTTAAATCAAATCTGTAACAAAATACTGTATATTTTATATCTGGAATATTATACAAACTTGAGTTACATATTATATAAATATATATTCTGAATTTTTATATATTTTGAAATATATATTTTATATTGAATTTCAGAAAACCTTAGACATCAGTGCTAATGTATTAATCTACATCGTCAAATTTGGACAAATGTTTGTGTATTTTATATGAAATATTGTTATGTTTATATATTTATATATTATATTTGAAATATATATTTGAAGTATATGTTAAAATATATACATTGTGAAACTTTGACAATAAAGCTGTATATATATATATATATCATTTACACTAAATTAAATGGTAAAAACTGTTTTCTTTTTTTGCATTTGAGCATTTTTAATGACTTTTAAAACATTTACAACTATTAGAGACAAAATAGTTACAAACAGAATTGACCTGCAGTTTGCATTCATTTCAAAATGTTACATAAATAAAACTCATATTTATAAATATCTCTTTTATAAACATATAAATAGTTTTTAAACATAAATACATTGATGCGAGAATGACATACATGAATGTACAGCAGCAGCAACAATATACAGCTTTTATCCACATCATATGCCATGGGTGTCTTTTATTTTGTACATATTTTGAATCTAATTATTTTATTTCAGTTTCATCGTCCCCTCAAATGGTTCTCGTAGTGGCTTCGTACCATTAGTCCGATTCTTTAGGTTTTTCCTCAGAGGAGGAGCAACTAAGTCCGTTCGGTCCCAAATCGATGACGTCCATGAGTGGCTCTGGAAGAAAGAGGAGACTGAGTCAGATGGATGGATGTAGTGTGTGTGTGTGCATACGACTGATGTCAGACGTCTGAGAGCAGACCTGCATCACGCAGTCAGATGCTGTTCTCGTCAGTTTGGCTCATGACGCGCTCAGAACAAATCTATCTGTCCCATAGTTAGTGATCCAGTTCAACTACACTCTCCAAATCTATTAAACCCACTATTACAGTACAAATGAAGTTTGATACTAAATAGCTTCCTGAAATCATACAGCATCTGTCATAATGCGAGGTAAAGCATTTTGCATCAAGAAACTGTAGTCAGGAATTTAGTGATTGATAAATATATTATACTTAGGGGCACAAAAAGTAATATGCAAACACATGTTTATATATCATTTATAAAAATAAATAAATGAAATAATTTTAAATAAGTATACCTACAAATATTAAAGATTTTGATAAAATAAATAAATAGATAAATAATAATGATGATAATAATAATAATAAATTACATGTTATATTAATAAATGAACATGAAATTCCCCAAAAGAGTATATCTATCAGATTTTATATATCTAATAAGTCTAATAATAAAGATTTTGATTGCTACAGAAACAATACGCCATAATTCAATAATTATAAATATATATAACTTACACTTCGTTAATTAATTATCTGCAAAACAAAAATCTACTAATACTTAAAATTAAGATACCCAAGAAATTACATTGACATATATTTACATTATATATAATAATTCATTTTATATTAACATAAGTTAAAACTATTTTGCTTTTTAATTTTTTTACTAACTAATTGTATTTCCCAAAGAGTTTACCAACAAATAATAATATATTTAAAAAAAATTAATCATGATTTAGATCTCTACAGATACAAATGAATAACTAACTAACTATTTATTTATTAATTTATTCATGCAAATATTTAGGTATACAGATACTCAATAAATAAATAAATTTATATTAAAAAAATTATATATATATAATAAAAATAAATGTAATTTAATTTATATTTGTTCAAACAAATACATGAAATTTCTAAAAGCTGTGTATCTACAAATGTCTAAGACTAAGATCTCTTCAGATTCTCACCATGAGAGATTATTTGCAGACGGGTGATGAGACGGCTGGCAGCCCATCCCGCTCATGGTTCCTATCCTGTCCATCTTGTGCCCGAAGCATCCGCTCCTGGCCGTCGTTCCTCCTTTCTTAGATCCAGCTTTGGGTTTGCGTGAGCCGGGCTGATCGTTCATGATCCGAGCCCAGGGGCCCTTGGCCCGAGTGTCTATGCGCAGGTCCCTCAGCAGACGAGCCCTGTTCTCCATCCTCCTCTGACTCTCATCGGACACCAGGAGCTCAGTCAGCTCCTCGCCCAACAGCATCCGCAGGGACTGCAGGAGACACACATGCAGAAACACTCTCAATACTTACACATACAGAGCTCAAATACACTATTAATACTCATAGTTCTTTACACTGAAAAACTCGAAACTCTTACCTAAAAGAGATATTTCCATCTGATCTGACGCTTAAAAATGTTAATAGATTTCTGGCTTGAATAAATTAGTTTTTAGGTTACCTGACTAAACTCGCACATCCAATTTGAGCTCCTTGAGTTGGAGCTTTATATGGTTCTTCAGCTTGTAAATGAATGTATTAATATTAATAAACCCTGTTAGGGAAGCCGTGTTTAAAAGTGTAACGCGTAGCTCAGTAACGGAGTGGAGTAACAGGTTCGGAAAGCCCTCGACTATTTATATATTTATTTTATGTTACAAACGATCTATAATTGCTATTTCTAGGAGATTTAATGGAACTATAAGTAATGGTTTAGATCGTCTCCTGAAATAAAAACGCCTCAGATCATTTGATCTGGAATGATTTTGATCAAATGTTTAATCTTGCGAGCATCTTGGCAAATCCGAGCCCCGTTTGCGTTTTCCTCTGAACACTTTTCTCCGAAATGAGAACCAAAATGTTTCCGTTTGCTCCGAAGTGAATCTCATTGATGTCTAAAAGTAAAAACTACTTGATCAAAGATACACGCAGCGCCTGTTGATATATAGACTATAAGCCACAAAACTGAATGAACCTAAAGTTTTGCGTCCGGACAAGTGTCGGAGTCTGCGATCTAATGATGCTCAAGTCGCTTTCGGATGAAGATAAAGAAGAGAAGGACTTGCAGATGAAATTAAAAGTAGTCTATTTTGAACTTGAGGGGATGTTTGTTTATTTAAAAACTTAGTTTTATACATATATTTTGCGCGTAACTGCATATCCAAGCTTTAGCGCATCTTCTTCACCCAAGTTTATAGACCTTACATCAAACCAGACTCTTAACTGTATCAACTGCAGACTATATATGACACAAACTGTATAATTAGATATGCACAAGTCTAAAGATCACACTCACCCTCTGTTCCTCCAGGGTTAGTGGTTTTGTGTCAGTGCTGACTGATAGGAGAGTCAGAATAAGTCCACAAGCCACTAAATGTGAGATGATCATCGTGATGCTGCTTGTCAATGCTCGTCTAAATATGCCGATCACGACCCTTCATTTACTCCCAGAGGTGTCGAGCTCAACTCTTACTCTTCAATCTCGGCTCAGGGTTTTATAGGCGGTGTTACGTCACGACCCCCCCCCCCCCCCCCCCCCCTCGCGCGTTTCACCTTCGCTGCGTCATAGGTTACTGTTGATTATATCGATATGAACAATAACTGATCTGAGGATATTAGTGCTGAATGTTTTGACCACTTAAGTATATTTGGGAAAAGAGCAATCACAAGCAAAACCATTCATGATAACCATGAATCACAGGAAAGGCTTTAGTTGGAAAAGAAGTAGGCTATATATATATATATATATATATATATATATATATATATATATATATATATATAGTATTGCATATTGACAGTATGCAAATCTATTCAATGTAAATAAAATAAAATAAATAGATATAGTAAAATTACATTACAAATCTGTTTTTTGTATCTGATCTTGGAGGTCAGCTTGAATCAAAAATAAAATATATTCCTCTATAAAATACTGCATGTACGGGTCAAAGGCAGAATAGAGCATCAGTTTGAGCAGGAGTGAGGATCTTGTACACTTTCTGGTTTGCGACACTGTGTGGCAGTATATACTGATTGAAATGGTTTTAGTAGCCAGTGCACCAGTCCATCAGATTTCAGTGTCGGAGACTGGATAATTACTTACTGAGAAGGATTTTAAAGTCTATAATCATACTCTTGCTGTAGGTGTAGTGCTGTGAACGAATGCTTATTTTCTTGAGCACTTTTAACACGTTAAAACATTAATGCACTGACATAAATTCAGACATATTCCAACTATAATGTGTTCTTGAGGATGGGAGTAGACACAAAAAAAAATAAAAAAAATAATAATAATACAAATATAGATTTTTGATGTTTTTTCAAACAAACAAATAAATAAACAAATAAATAATGCACATATAATGCAAATAAACAAATGTATTTGGTTAGCAAGCAAACCTGGGTAATAATTATTAATAATTTACTTTTTTATTTTAATTAAAACTATTTTTTTCCTTCTTTTTTTTTGTAAGAAAACTGTTTCTGAAATGGTCAACATTGTAAGTATTAAATGAATGCATTGATTTCAATCCATCTTTAAAGGCACAGTTCACCAAAAAAATGAAAATCAGCTGAAAATGTCCTCGCCTTCAGGCCATCAGAACGAGAGTCTAAATTTATAAAAACATCCCAATAATCCACACCACTCCAGTCCATCAGTTAATGTCTTGAGAAGACAAAAGCTGTGTGTTTATAAGAAACAAATCCATCATTAAAATGTTTTTAACTTCAAATCATTGCTTCCAGATAAAATACGAGTCCATGATATTAAAACAAATCCATTAAGGCGTTTTAACTTCAAACTTCACAATTTTGGCCACAATATAAATCCATAATCCATAATAACACTTCCTCCAGTGAAAAAGTCCATCTCCTGTTGTGTCTCAAGTCAAAATCCAGCCACATATTTGTTTAGAGCTGTTTTGTCTTGCAAATGGTGCTTGATCTGTGCAGATTTCTCTCCTGATTCAGACCAGATGATTTTTTCACTGGAGAGAGCAATGCATTATGAATTTGTATTTTAGACGAAGGCAACAGTTTGAAGTTAAAATGTCTTAATGATGGCAGCTTTTGTTTTCTCAAGACATTAACTGATGGACTGGAGTGGTGTGGGTTACTTGTGGATTATTGTGATGATTATTAGTTGTTTGGACTCTCATTCTGACGGCACCCATTCACATCCATTAGTGAGCAAGTGATGTTATGCTCCATTTCTCCAAATCTGATGAAAAAACAAACTCACTGGATGGCCAATCTTGCAGTTTACAGATCACAATGAATAACTCATGAGTATTTAATGAGGCAGGCACAGGAGCGTTCATGATTGGCTGTCTGTAGCGAAACATCTCATCGTTATATTGTGCATCACATTGTTTCATATCATTTTTAAATGTGTGTCAAATCTGTTACTAACTTATTTTGACAGTATTGACCAATCAGCATCCACGATAGCGACTATCCATTTTTTAACAGCAGTTATTGCTATAAAAATGGAAAGGGAATGAAATAAAACTTTTAAGGACACGCTGTTTCCTTTCATAAAGTACATACGACTAAGTCCACTAAAATTTCTGACCTTTCGAAAAGCCGCAATTCCACAATTTCCCAGATGTAAAGGCGGTATAAACGATTTCTGCAGTCTTAAAATGGAATCACAAGATATTTGGTGGTCGTATTTAACAAAAGGAAATCATACGGATCACAGATTTTATGTTTAACTGTCACAATGTGGAAAAAAATCACTTCCTTGATTCTGTAGAAACTCTATCAAGCATGACTGCTCACGTTTTCCCCGTGATGATACTTAAACCTTAATGACATTACATTTAGAGTATGAAATGTGCTGAAATATATACAAAAATGTAATTAATAAAAAAAAATAGTATGCATTATTATTAAATTAAGATGTTTTTGCATTATTTACAGTTTTTGCTCATGACGCAAACCACATACATGTACATAAAATGTTCATATTGAAAAAAAAACTGATAAAAAAATCAATTATAATTTTTTTTGTAATAATCAGTGTTATTTTAGTAAAATTCAAATCATAGTTTTAAGTAATAATTTGAATTAGTTTTTATTATTTTTCGATTTTCAGTTTTAATTTTAATTTTAGGTTTAGTAACTTTGTAATGTGATTTTGCCATTTAAAAAAATATTATTATTATAATTAATAATAATAATTATTTATTTATTTTAATGTCAGTATTTTAAGAAAAACTAAATGAAAATGATAAAAGTTCCTTGGTAGCAAGTTTTATTTTTTATATTTTGTTTTATTTTAGTTAACATTTATATTTTACAAGAAACATTTTTTTATGGTTTCAGATTTAACTATAATAACCCCATATATATATATATATATATATATAAAGAAACCTTCATAGGCTGCAAGATAAACTAGACTACCTGTCCTAGATTGTAATAGTGAACCCCTTTCTTCTTTGTATGTGCACATACTTTTTTTTTACCAACTTTAAAACTTGCACTTCTAATGCAATTTCCTGTTCAAGAAGAATCGCTTTTGTGAGTTGCTTTGGATAAAAGCATCAGTAGATGTAAATGTCTTCAAGGACACGACTTGCACTCAGAAGATTGTGGCCATTACTCTTGCTTATGTAGCTTTTTCAGAGCATTGTGGTCGAGTCCGTCGGCCGTCTGCAGAATTTTCTTGAATGGCCCTTCGAAGAGATCCAGGAGGTCTGTAATACCTGGAGAAAGCCATCCATTAGCATTCCCATTCAGTGGCAGTCGCCTGGCCATAAACGCAGAGGGAAATGATGTCATGTGGATGCTGATTGGCTGATGGCGCCGCAGGAATCTGCACAGTCACAAGTCATTGACTAGTGAGCGGCCTGAGCCGTGACGTCAGCGGCAGCGGCCGGGGAAACCTATCCATTTCATGCTGGATAAACATCTACTATGATATAACAACATATTTATGATTTATATGTTGCTTGGTACGTTTTTAATTCATAAAATACAGAGATGCTTTTGAATGGGGGTCAATGGAGAAGATGCTTTTTGACAGCAGAATGGTTGATGAGTTGATGTTAGAAGTATCTTGGCCATTCATATTGCAAATTAAGGTAGGTGACATTTAAAGAGTAAGCAAAGAAATATTAATTCAGTACATCAGTTATGATGGTGTGGTGCAGCGGTTCAACATATTGTGTTTTTACTAAAAGCTTGGAGGTTCAAACCTGCAAGAGTCAATGGATTGTATTGTTTTACACTTTCTAAGACCCAGATTTTCATCTGAAACTGAATCATGTTATGTTAACTATGAAAAAGCTAAACAAAAAGTTAATGTAAATGTAAACCATTGCAATACTTATTGTGTGAAAACTATTTCTAAATTATATATAGTACATATCATAAACGTGACACACACACACACACACACATACATATATATATATAAACTGGTGCGGTCCTAACCACGGCGATCGGACCGAGGGGGCCCTGCTCCCTACCTCGCACTGGGCCCCGCATCGGCATACGGCCCTGTACATATATATATACACACACACACACACACACACACACACACGCACACATGTATTACTATATTGCTGTTTTGCCATCATTTCAACCAAATATTGATACTAATACATATTTTTTCATGAGATTAATTTCATAAAATTTTGTAAAAAATGCAAAGGGCAATGTGTAATTTTTTGTATTTAGAACAAACCAAATGCTAGCTACGTAGTTCTCAGTTTTTCGCAGGCAATAGAGTAAGTTTAATAGGATTCTACACAACTGGGAATTTCGCGCAAGAACAAAAGACTTACCAACGCTGATTTCACAATGGCCATATGGTATTATTATGTTGACAAACAGATTGATGTACTTCATACATCACAAATCTATACACACGATCACTGCACAACATAAAAAAACAAGCAAACAAACAGTCAAATGACAAGCAACTACGGCTGCCAAACAAAACATGTCAAATTAAAGTAAATTATTGTAATTGAAATGAGGGAAAATCTGAAAAATAACAGTTTATTTTCTGTAAACCTTTAATGAAAATTTCTGTAAAATTATCGTTTTTGTACTTTATTTCAATTAAGATATTTGTACTGTAATTTTACCGTTTTTTTGTTTTTGTCATTTGACAATTTTTTTTGCAATTTTTTTACAGTGTGCATTACAAGTAATGCAAGTTACATAATCAGATTACATTAGATCAGTCTTTCTTTCACAAACTATGTTCAAGTAACTCACCAGCAGCAGAAGTATAGAGGTTAGAGTAAAAAGAGTGAAAGGCGATATTAATGTCTTTTGGGTCTGTCATAATGAGATTTCACAGCTGAAATATTAGCAAACTTTTCACTGTTGTGTAATCTTAGGGCTAAAAGGTGTCTTGGTCTACTCCCTTGAAAATAGTAATTCTGCCTGGATCTTTGGATCAGGAATTCTGCCCTGGATCTCAGTAATGAATTGAGTTCGGACCTAACCTCCATGATTTTACTGAGTGTATTGTCTGAGAAACAACGCTGATTATCTCTAGACAGATTCTGGAGCTGTGATTCCAGTTCAACTATCTTTTGGTGTCGGTTTTTCTGAAGGAAAGAGGCATATGACATTGAGTTATTCCTTATAAACCCTTTAACTGCATTCCAAAGTGTTTGAGGATCATCCACTGAACCTTGGTTAATTTCAATAAAGTGAAGTATAAATATAGTAAAATTTTACAAAATTTATTTCTGAATTGACTGCAAAAGTTTTCATTTTAAAGTTAACAATTTAGGGTTAAATTGCCATCTAGTGGCACGAGATGGCCGAGGGATCAAAGATAATCTGCACAAATTTACATCATGATCTGACAAAGATAAGAAACAGATATCGGCATCACAAACAAATGAAGAAATAAAGAAGTAGAAATGAAAATATAGTAAATTCGTGAATAGGATTTATGAGTAGCAGAAAAGAAAGTGAAAGACTTAGCAGAAGGATTTAATAAACGCCAACTATCCACCAACGAGGATGAGGTTACACATTACTGAAGTTTGTCAGAGAACAAAGCTTGAGAGTGTGATTCCTCTGGTCCAGATCTATCTAGGATATATGACATTACAGAATTAATATCTGCACCCAATACAATTTCAAAATCTGAAAACTTCAAGAGATAGGTTGAGAAAACAGATAAAAAAGTAGGGTCAGGAGTACAAGGGGCATAAACTGAGAGAAATACAATATTCTTATTCTCCACTATTGTTTTTATGTGTGTTATTCTACCATCTGTATCACAACCTTTCTCTAAAATAGTCATATTTAAAGTCCTCCGGACCAATATTAGGACACCCTTGGTTTTAGTATCCGAAGATGAGTGAGATACCACTTCATAAAACTTATTACACCTGTGTATATCCTCCTCTTTCAAATGGGATTCTTGAACTAACACTATATCAATCTTTCTTATTTGCAAAAAATCCAGAAAACCTGTACGTTTGTGAGGGCCATTTAGGCCATTAATATTACAACTCAGAATATTAAGGTCAGTCATAGGTATCAAACAGAATTACTGCATAATAAGACAAAATACAAGTTTGAAAATAAAACCAGTTAAGTCTAGCATTAAACCGCCCCCCACCCTCCCCGTTACCATTCAAAAAAACAAACACATTCCCATGAACTATGGCAGATCAAACCAAGAACAAACCTTGATCTGCCAGCACCCTTTAATATGGTCCGTGGCATCAACAGAAACCTGCACATTACTGTAGCACCAACATTTGGCCCCATAGTCACATATTGACTATTCTATTTAAAAAAAAAAGAAAAAAAAAAGAGAAGAGAGATGAAGAGTACAACTAAAACAAATAAAATATCATAATCAGTAAGCGATATTGTATGCACAATGAACTATGAATTAATAAGTGAAGATTAAAGTGAACAGTGAAAGACAGTCACCTAACCATTTAGAGCATCTCTTCTCCGATTGTCCAGCAAATGTCCAGCTGAAGGTCACTGAGAGTTGGTGGATGAAAGGGATCTGAGAAAATCTCTTGCTTCTTCTGGGGAGTGTAGCATTTTAGGTTCACCTTGATTGAGAATGACCTTCAGCGTTGCAGGATAAAGAAGAAAATTCTGGATGCCAGCGTCTCTCATCTCCTTCCTAATTGGCGCAAATGCACTTCTTCTTTTTGCGGTGACCGGAGAAAAATCTGGAAAGAAAGACAGCGTTGCTCCGTTGGAAGTTGTCAACGGGGCATGAAGTCTGGCGGGCCGCAGAATGAGCTCCCTGTCCGTGTACCGCAGCAGTTTAAAGATGATAACCCGTGGTTTAGCTAGATCTGAGGAGAGCCTTGTGTACACGCGATGCGCTCGCTCCACTTATCTCTTTGCCCGCCAGAGACAGGAGCCACGTCGGTAGCAATCTTTTAAAAAAGCCCATAGGGTCGTCCTTTTCGGAACCTGCAGGCAATCCAAGCAGACGCAGATTGCTGCGCCTATTGCGATCCTGTAAGTCCACAACCTGTTGGTTGAGCGCAGCAACGTACCTATCGTCATCTGCGACAACTTTATTGTCTCATCTCCCCTGTAAGAAGATCCAGTTTAGAGCATAGCAAATGAACAACTGACATGTGAGAAGCGAACTCGTTCCGCATCACCGTCAACTCAGTTATCAGAATGTCCTCAAAGTGTGTAACAGTGTTCGCCATCTTGTCCATCATATCGCTCGTGGGCAGTGGCTTGGATTTCTTCTTAAGCGGAGAAGCCGACGGAGACAACTCCTGATGTTTACGACTGCATGCCATCAGGTAAAGCACCACCGATGACTAAAACTTAAAACATAACGAAAAAATCAGCAAAAAGAGGCCAAGCGTACGGCGCTCTACTCGAGTGCGACTAGCTTCATGAGCACGTCACGTGACTCCCAGAATTTTCATTTTTGAGTGAACTATCCCTTTAAACAATCTATACTATGGACCGTGATAGAGCGACAGTGTGGTACACAGTTGAATTACTTTCATAAAAAATAAACAATAAAAGGGACAAAATTGTTCTCTGATGTATATACAGTATATGTAAACTCTTTCAAATTGTTGGTGGACAAATGTAATAAATTTCTAATGTTTTCTTGTTGAGTGGCTGCTAGTATGTTATAATATTCCAGTCTTTTTAATGAGTCCGAGACACTTTTCTTTGCCATGCTGAGAGTTTAGCCTAACAAATTATACTCCTCATATTCTCATACATTTAATGATGTTGTAGATTTTTCCCATTGACATCATAAAAAATATCCAAGAACATTTTTCTGCATCATTTTTTTTAAACTTCGACCACAAAATGTTATATGCCTAATTTTTAATATACTTTCAAGCTTTCATGTGGCAGAAAAAGCAGAGAAGTTTAGATCGGTGAGTGTGGAGGAGCAGCGGGCAGAGCGCTGTGTGCGTCGAGCTCCTCGCTAAGTGTTTCAGCAACGACCCGCCATTTGGGGCTGGTTCAAGACAAACTACATGTCTGTTAGAGTCCTATAAATAACGGTTTTATTATGCCTCTTTCTGAATGCTTTTTGTAAAGTGTGTCTCTGAAGGCTTGCACATGTGGGATTGTTCAGCGGCGGTTCTGCGTTCAGTGATGTAAGGGGTCAGCGCGGCGGTTGCGCTCTACCAGTGCTGAGGATATTTTCATAATGTGATACAAAGCACATGGATACTGCTATTCACATCACTATCACAAAGTAAAGGTAACGGATGAAGTCATTCCTGCATCCAACGGCCATCGGTGACTTGCTCTAAAATCATATAATGCCGTTTCTGGAGCTTTCTCTGGCTAATATGGAAGATGGAAGTAGCAGAACTGGAATGTTTCTAAACATAGTCGACAAGTGGGAGATCGGTAAATGAGAAAAGCTTGTTTTTGTCCAAAACAGCCGGTTATGTTGTGCCTTATTGCATTTCCGTACCAGTGGTTCGGACGAAAAGGCGAGCAATCAAAATCAAATCTGAAGAACTTATAAGATGTGTTTGCATAATTGAAGAACGTCCCAAATCAAACATTCTTAGAAAAGTAACAACCTTTCCTTAGTAATTTACCATTTGAGATGTCATTCATGTCTGTAGCATAAAGTTGTGACAAAGTAAAATACAGAAGCTTATGGGTTTGATTCAGTAAAAGTTATGATAGGACAGCTTAGACAGGAAGCGAAGTGGAAGGGATTCGAACTTGGGTCGCCCGTAGCGCAACATCGCTATATGTGTATGTGTATCAGTGCCAACTTATTTCAGTAAAGTTTGTCTGAGGTTTGTGCAATGAGCTTTGTTCACTCTTATATGTGTTTATAACAGATAATATGACATCATCTCTCGTCTCCCTACTGCCACCACCTGGTCTGAAGGACACAGTGTTTATTCAGTAAAGTCTGTTGATGTTTGTACTTTTATAAATTGCACTTTATGCTACATAAATCACTTAAAAAACTATAATTTGAAATGTTTTAATACAATACAATCAACTCAAGAATTTAATATTCTTTTAACCTCAAATGATTTGTAACCCTTGAAAAAGAAGTACATTTTATTATATTTAAAAAAGAGTATACTTACAGCAATGTTTGATGTTTAATGAACTTAATTGCAAGCTATTTTCAATTAAACCGACATATAGTTTAAATTGGTAGTAAATATAATTAGCGGAACTTAGACCCAATTAAATAGCACTTAAGTACATTTCTATATTTAATGTCATACTTCTATTGACTTTAAAATATGGCTAAAGTGTACAGACTAAAGCATTTATGTTATGCACTGAAATAAACTTTAAAGTAATTTCTATTGAAACTTGTATGTCATGTGTTTAAATATATTCGTAATTACACATTGTTGCAAATTAGTACATTTAAAATATTTTAACTTTAAATGCAATATAGAATAACACATTAAAACAAATATTGTAAAACATTTAATTTTGACCTTATTGCAAAGTTCACTTTTTAAAAGTGGACTTAAAGTGTACTCACTTAAGTGTCAGTATTGTGTTTGTTTTTTAAATATACTTTTAAGATATGTACACTTTAAGTGTCAAAATCAGATTAATTACAATTACAATAGAATTGATCACATGCACAGGGTTTGACATTTTAGATACTGTCAATCTGTTAATATTGTACAGTTTAGTCAGTGTTCCTTTGGACTTAAAAACACTGCACTTAAAAAAATATAATCTTTGAACATTTTAATATATTTTATGTGGAATTAGAATATTACCCTTTGGATATTGTTGAAGTCATTAAACGTTGTGTTAAGTACAAATACCTACTTCTGTCAGTGTTCAGCTCGCAGTTTAATGAGGTGTTTCATTGATTTGTCAACCGAACTTGAGTAAAGTCACCACATGATGAAAAAGTGAGGTACGACACATGGTACGCTTAGGTCAACAGCTATTCCAAGGCAAATATTAGTTTGCCTGCTGCATCATAAGAAGAGCTGCCTGGTTTTAATATTAGTGCGGTTTGTGTTTAGCCGTTTGCAATAACTGTAAAAGCATCTGTTACAGCTAACACGGCTGTTTTAATGCAAACGGAGTCGCGAAGTACACTTGGGAAGTGCCATCAAGGCTTCAGTTTTAAATCAGTTTCACCACATCATCATTTACCCTTCTTTCTTTAAAAGCTGTATGTTTGGACCACAACTAAAACAGCTTTGACCTATGATAGTTTCGCATATAGATATTAATCTATACATTGACAACAAACAACCAACAAAAAAAACCTTGATGCATTACCATAGAGCATTTCATGTTCCCAAACGCCCATCAAACAACCCATTTTTTCTAGGTTTGGGTGAGACATGTTGTTGTAAAACTAAATGCAAATGGAAAATTTTCGAGTTTGTATGTCATTGCAAGTGAAGGAATGCAATAATGTGTTTCATGGTGATATAAAAGTCCCTTTTTAGAGGGACAGGGCCTTGCTTACTCACATTCAAATAATTCCACATGGTGCTGCGGCCTCATCTACATGTTATAACGCCGGCGCTAGGAAAAACATTCACTTTAGTAGCTGATGTAGCCGATCAAGGGATCTATTTAACCTGTTAGTTACCATTTGACAATTGCCATAAAGTCATATAAAGTGCAGATTCTGACCAAGAACAACCCACTGAAACAACCACCCATCGATATCAATCACTGAAAGTTGTGTTTGCTTTGTAATGAGAAGTAAACGAGGCTTCAGTCTGGCTTCTGAAACTTCTGTTTCTAATTCACGTCATGTACACACAGCCATGTGTGCAGTCTGAAATCTGCATATAGTCCCACGCAGAGCCGACACACAATTATGGAGATCAGCCACCGCCATTTAGTGAGAGTAAATATTTGACCAATTTTGAGACGTGACATGATGACAGAATTTTTATGTGAATTATTCTTTTAAAGGAAAATGAAAATTCACTGAAAATGTACTCACTCTCAGCCCATACAAGATGGAGATGAGTTTGTTTCTTCATCAGATTTGGAGAAATGTGGCATTACATCACTTGTTAACCAATGGATCCTCTGCAGTGAATGGGTGCCGTCAGAATGAGAAGCCAAAAGCTGCATGTTAGTAAGAAACTTAAATAAAATAAAACTTAAAAAAAAAAAAAGTGGTAGACAAAAAGTTGTCATTTTCAAAACTGTCAAGTGAAACTTGACGAAAAAAAGTATTTTATTATTTTGAAGTGCAGAACAAAAATAGTCATTTCCAAAAGCTTCAAGTAAAGTTAAACATATTTATATTCCATAAGAACCAATTAACTTGCGATCGAAAGCAAAAATACGAAACTAAAGATTCATGAAAAACTGTATATTTTTCAAAACTACAGCAGCTTGTGTGTATAAGCTATGATTTTCTTGAGAATCATGAGCCTGGACGTTGCAGGTTGAATGTAGCACTGGCATGGCATCCATAAGGATGGGAGTAGGGTTGTGCCGGTTGCCTAAACCCCAATTTTACAGTAGGAAGGACTGAAACATCTGGAGGTTAACCACTATGCTGGGATCACCAGTTAAATAGTGGCGGGCCTGGGCCGCAGTTCAAACCCGGCATCTCTTGGCCCATTTTCTGCAGCAGGGGTACCGGCGCGATTGCATGGAAAAGCAGTTAAAGTGGCTACGGCAATAGTGATGAACAAGTTTCCATCAGTTCTCTCCTGATGATGATGACGGTTGTGTTGCCATGTTGAGTTCAACAAATAAGAACCCAACATGACCTTTAGTTTTTTTCTCTAGAAAAGCAGGGTCATAGATCACAGTGGATCATGTTAAATCCATTGTCAAACCTTGTGGTAAACTCGAGACTCGGCTGTTCAGGACGCTACATTCAACAAGCAGTTTTCGCTCGATGTCAACCTTATGTTCACCCCAAAGCTGATTGCTTCGGATACTTTGCGTCTCGTAATGCGTTTATATCTATTTTGGGACATCATCCACCAGAGCATGATTTTTTTTTCCATTATTTGCTGGGTTGGGAACTGAAAACAAATCCATTTAAAATAAAACTATATAAAGGTCTGGTTCTGTTAAAAGTTCTGTTAGTAGTTCACCTGCAACTGATTATCATTGACCCAACATTATTTTCGGTAGTTATTATGGAAATGATCTGGCTGCATCTACAGTGCCTTGCGAATGTATTCATACCCCTTCATTTTTTTCACATTTTGTTATGTTACTGCCTTATGCTAAACTGCTTTAAATTACTTTTTTTCCCACATCAATCTGCGCTCCATACACCATATTGACAAAGCAAAAACAGAATTGTCACAACTTCTTAAATTTATTAAAAATAAAAAAACTTAAATAAGTAAACTACATGTTCATACCCTTAACTAAATACTTAGCTGAAGCACCTTTACAGTCTCAAGCCTTATTTGTTTGATGCTACAAGCTTTGCTCATCATCATTTGCAATTATCTGCCATTCTTCTCCTCCCCTCTTCACCTCTCAAGCTCTGTCAGGTTGGATGGGGCAGACGCACATTTTCAGGTTTCTCCAGAAATATTTGATTGGGTTCAAGCTCAGGCTGTGGCTGGGCCACTCAAAGACATTCACAGCGTTGTGTATATGCCACTCTTGATGTGTGCTTAGGGTCACTGTCCTGTTGGAAGGTAAACCTTCTGCCCATCTGAGGTTCTGAATGCTCTGGACTGGGTTTTCATTAAGACTATCTCTATATTTTGGTCCATTGAGGTTTTCGTCCATCAGTCCCTGCCGCTGAAAAACAGCCCCACAGCATGATCCTGCTACCAGCACACTTTACTTTTGAGATGGTAAAGTAAATTACAGGTGATGAGCAGAGCTGATTTACTTCAAACATGATGCTTGGAATTGAGGTTCATCAGACCAGATAATCTTGTTTCTCGGAGTCTGATGGTCCTTTAGGTGCTTTTTTTTTTGTAAATTCCAAGTGTGTTTTCTTTTGTCTTCACTGAGGAGAGGATTGAGTTTGGCCACACGTCCATAAAGCCCAGGGCTGCGTTTCCCAAAAGCATCGTAAGCTTAAGTACTTCGTAGACCCATTGAAACCAATAGAGCTACGAACAACTTAGGCTTAAGATGCTTTTGGGAAACACAGCCCAGATTGGTGGAGTGTTGCAGTGGTGTTTGTCCTTCTGTAGATTTCTCCTATCTCCACATATGATCATGGAGCTCAACTAGAGTGATTATCAGGCTCTTCATCACCACTCTAACCAAAGCCCTTCTCCATCAATTGCTCAGTTTGGCCTGGAGGCCAGCTCTAAGAAGAATCCTGGTTGTTTCAAACTTCTGCCATTAAGGGTAACAGAGACTACATGCTTCTGTGACCCTTCAATGAAGCAGAATTTTTTTCTGAACTCTTCCCCAGATGTGTGGCTTGACGCAAACCTGTTTCTGAGCTCTACAGACTGTTCTTTTGACCCCAGGGCTTGGTTTTTGCTCTGATATGCATTATCAGCTGTTAGACCTTTTATTAAGATGTGTACCTTTCCAAATCATACCCATTTAATTGAATTTGCCACAAGTTACCTTCACGCAAAGTCTAATAACACCTACAAGCAATATGAATGCTCCTGAGCTAAATTCCAACTGTCCCAGATAAGGGTGTGAATACTTATGCAATGGAATCATTTAAGTTTTTTTATTTTTAATAAATTTGCAAAGATGTTAAAAACATTTTTTTTGCTTTACCATTATAGTGTATGGAGTGTAGATTGATGTGGAAAAAAGTAATTTAAAGCAGTTTAACATAAGGCAGCAACATAAAACGTGAAAAAAATGAAGGGGTATGAATACTTTCGCAAGGCACTGTATGGTTTTTTAAGCGTAGTATATGCAATAACAATGTGCTAAAAATGTAAAAGTTTTTCCTTTGCGTTTTTTTCATATAGACAACAACACAGTGAAACAATCCCAGATCACACGGATTTGCAAACATGACTTAAAATGCTGCATTATGAGTGCCAGGGCAGTAGATGGCGATAGTAAAGAAACACAACATGCAAATATGCAATAGGTATGTGCATGGCATCCCCGTTTTCACAAATTTGCACTTTGTCGTTCACACATAGATAATAATGGTATAATAAAAAAAATGTTAATAAATAAAAAATACATGCACTTTGAAACCCGTTTTCAAAAGTCTGCATTTTCAGTCCCCCAAAATGCCATTGTTGTGTAAATGAATGGCCAAAATGCATTATAAATTTTCCTTATCCTATCCTATTTTTTTTTTTGTTGAAAACAGTGTAAATGTAAAAATACTAATTCGCTCATTAAACACTTACAGAAATTCCCGCACCCATCGGTGCTTTTATGGGATTGCATTCTCGCTAATTTGCTACTTTAGCCCGATTCACAACGGTTATCTTATAATAATGTTTTCTAATTTGAGTGGTACAGGTAGGTTTTCACAGGAAATTCGAGCATGGTACTGCATCCTTACGTCACGTCTGTAAACACAAAGAAGTTGTCCCAGCTATCGGATATGAGGATCCTGCAAATAGCCTTTTCTCACAGCACCTAGAATAATTAAATGTCAAAAAATAATTTTGATGGCGGATAGTAATCCAGAAAGGATTGTGTTTATGAAACACATGTGAATGAAATTAAATTATATTCCAGTTTTAAATGTGCTGATAGCCTGGGATTACATGATTTGTATTTTAAAGAAAACCAGTTCGAAGGAAGAATTAGCTTTTTGGGTTAAAATAATTTGTTTTTTATGAAATAAGGATGGCATGACAATTAGTTTAGACTGTACAGAAATTGAAATCTACAGACTTGTTACTTACTTGTTCAGTATATAGTGAAAATTATTATTTGGGTCATATATTCCAAGACGTAGGCTAGAATCTGTGATTGCAAAGTACAGTAAATATCCACACCGGTGCAGTGAATGACAGCTACACATTCACCTCAAAACAGTAGATTCATCCGCGCTGGAGCCGTGCCGGAGCACAACCCACGCAAGCAAGATAATTCCGCACACAGCTGCAATTACAGGTTTTCAAACAGAGATGGCGACAAAGAGGCAAAACGTACGGACTGCAGCTTTAAACTATGAAAAAAGGCCAAAACCATCAGTTTACTTGCATTGCATTGTTCCCCTCAAAATTTCTTAATTTTCTCAAAAGCACTAAAAGAATCATTAATGGAACTGGAAACATTAAGAGATATCAGAATCATTCAGTTCTTTACGACCCTAGTCACATCAGCAAAATGTAATTAGCAAAAAAGGTCCATCATCTATTAGTGTACAGATGAAAGACACCAAGCAGCTTTCTGTTGGTCAATGTGACCAAATTTATGTGAAACCGTTGCAAAATCTGCAGGGGAAAATCCTTCAACTTCACACAAATTTCCAGATTGTGTTGACTGCCATTGAAATGGGTGGATTTTGCATGCAAACATTCTCAAGCAATAGTAAACACGAGCTTTACACTGAAGGAGGGACCGGAATCTTGGGACTCTTTATAAGGAATGCTTTTGGACACCTGGACAATAAAAGTTATTTCCATCTCTATTCATCATTAAATTGAGGTTTCCTAAAAAATGTAGGCATGATGCATGGAAAGTCTCACATTATTGCTCAAGTTTACATAAAAGTGGAATACACAAAGGCAGCATATCCACATCAAATGAATGAATTTACAAACCAAACCATTATACTTCATATTCTTGTTTAATTAGTTTGCGTTTGACTGTTATGTCACTATTACAATTTAAATGGCATTCTGCACATCTTGACTGGGAGCATTGTTTGCTATAGTCTTGTTTTTGCTTTTATTAGCATTAAATCAATCAGTTGCGATCGATAAAGCAGCAGACAGCCTCTCAAACACCTGAAATACAGCTGAGCGTGTTTTCATTTTCTCTAAAACAATGCAATGACAGGGTTAATAGAGCATACAGAAAGTTCATTTAAGGCTTCCGTGAACATGACAGGCAGGGATGGGAGTTCCAGGACGGCCCTTGTAGCCATAACAGAACAGTCAGGAAGTTCACAGACATCATCCATAGCCGTGACAGGACAGGATTCATTCTCTAAAACCTCATCAAGGCCGCAAAAATGGCTCTAAGTACTCATTATCTGCTATGCATTTTAAGACTTTTTTTTATTTTTTTATTACTAAAATCGATTTACAGTTTACCTTTTGAGGATAGAAGCCAATTTTTGTAACCAATTCTGTCATCATTCAGCAATTTTTGTCTTGGTTTTCATTTCAGTGCTTCCGTTAAGACAAGTGTACAAAATTATAATTATAAAAAGAGAAAATAATTAGCTATTCCACCAAACAGTAGAGGTTATTAATAAATCATATCCTGCTTAGAATGAGGAAGAACCTCAAATCTCAATTTGTCTTCAAAGACTTTAAAAAATGAACATTGTGTCTTTCATATCTTTCCAAGACTTTACAGTAACACTTTATATAAAGCCTTTATGTATAATGCATTATAAAGGATTACTAAAAGGTATAATGCATTATAATTATTGATAGTGTGTTGCAATACATTATATCTTGTGGTAAATAATTATAACCAAATTTAAAATGAATAGATATGTAACGGAGCCGACGAGACGTGAGGCATGAGGATCCATTGGCAGACTTTATTAGAAACGTGGCAGGGTCAAACATCAGAAGACAGACATGTAGAGGGCAAGGCACAAGAGTATACCAAAAGCATGCGTGGGTCGTCGATCGGTGAACAATATCCAAAGGGGCTAGGCAGAGAGATAATCCAGGTACACAAGCAATAATCCAAACATGGGTAAACAGGCTAGGCAAGACTAAGACTAAGACTAAGACTAAGACTAAGACACTATGAAAGGCTCCGTAAGGTAGCTATCAGCAATGACAGTGATAAGTGCTAAACAAAACTCGGCGATCTGTGCAAGGAAGTCCATGGTTTAAATAGGGTGTGTGATTGTGTAATAGTTCTCAGGTGTGAGTGTGTGATTGGACTCAGCTGTGTGTGTCGTCAGTGCAATGGATGATGGGAACTGTAGTCCGATGGTGAAGTGCAACAGTAATGCTGTGCAAGAGTCCATGTGGTGAGCGGGTGACCTCTGGTGGCAAGCAAATGGAAGTCCATGGACCTGATTCATGACAAGATACGTGTTATAATGTATTAACTGTGGTTACAATTATTCATGAGGTTGTACAATGCATTATAAGGAGCATTACAAAGCATAATTAATGCTACTGAACTACTTTTATCATGCATTATGCATAATGGCTTTCAGTAAAGTGTTACCGACTTTACTATTTTGGTAGAACCCAAAGGAAGAAATTCTAAAGAATGTTCAAGCTGCTCATTTCCATCCAATAAAAGACAGTGGGAATCAAACTTTGTTGTATGGAAAAGAGCAGCATCAACACTCTTCAAAACATCTTCTTTTTTGTTCTACGGTTTGCATTTGCATGATTTTATTTTTTATTTGTGTGTGTGTGTGTTATTTCATAAATTAGACATTACACTCTCTTAAAGTTTTTATTCACGGGCATTTTTTTCAAGCTTCACAGGCATGTAAAATATCAGTTTTGTATAACTTGCTACTGTTATTTCTGTTACTAAATATGTTCAGCTTCATTCTGTTCGTTTTAAAAATATGTATTGCTCATTTAATGGGCTGCAGAAACAATCTTGGTTGACTTCATGCGGTCTGATAATTTTTTTTTTTTTGACGTTTTTAGATTCATATATTCCATGAGTCATGCACTGTGTCTGACAATAGCTCAAATTTGAGAAAGCAAAAAAAGGAAAAGCGGGTTGGTGTTTTAAATGTTTTGCCAGTAAAGTCTATTGAGGAGCGGAAGGGAGCCCTTGCAGTGACCGGGAAAAAGCGGGCGGCTATAAACCAAACGCTCTCGGCTTTATAAGACTCGGGGCCACCATCTCTCTATGAGGAGATTTTTTTCTAAATTATTACCATCATTTGTCATCACATTAGCGGCTGGCTCCGATCCTGGGAAGCTGAGCTTTTAAAACAGCACTGCCACAATCAGAATCCAGTCCAGTTGACACTCACAAACCTAAAAACTTCAGTCTTTTAAACATGCATGGCGGTCACTTTGTGCTATATATAGACCCTCTTACCTCACAGAAAAAAACAAAAAACACCCTACTGTACTTCCTTTTACGAGAGCACTTGAGAAAAAGCTGGCTGGCGATTTGCAAACAATCACACGGTAAGTGGATGTCCGTGGTTGAGGCCACACTGTCAAACTGTATAATAAAAACATAAAGGTATCGGGTCAAGTTCAGAAGAATCGAAGCGTTTGCAGTGTTTCTGCTTTCAAAACTTTTTAAAATCAAAACAAAGCTGAAATAATTAAATAATAACAAAAAAAATGTGGGGACCAGTTTTCACTAATAACTATGAACTATGACGTTTGCCTCAATAAATTCGTAATTAACTGCTTATTAATAGTTAGTAAGTTGTAAGTAATAGTTGTGCTTTGTTAGTAATAATAAACAGCCGATATGCTGTTAATAGTGAGAATTGCTCCATACACTGCAGTGTTACCAAACATCATCTTTGCATTATCAAACTAAAGCAGTAAAATTAATTGAAATAAAGCTAAAATAAAATCTAAATATTAGATAAAAAAAGCAATATTAAAGTAAGTTTAAACTAAAGGGAATATGTTGAAGTTATTAAAACTAACTAAAATAAAGCTGAAACAAAATAAAATCTAAATATTAAACAACATAAAGGAAAATAAGCAATGGTAAACTATGGTAAATGTAGTAAATATATGTTAAGCTAAAAGGAAATGTTAAAATAATTTGAAGTCGAAGCACCAAAAAATTATGAAAATAAATTCTAACAAAAATATACATATTAGATAAAAACTTAAGTAAATGTTCTGAGTAAGTAAAGTTAAATGTTGAAATAATTTGAATAGAAATAAGATAAAGAACTATAACCACTAACTGGAAATAAAGGCACAGCAAAATTAAAAGAGAGAGAGAGAGGCAGGAAGAAAGAAAAAGAAATAAAGAAACAGGAGGAGTGTTATGTAAAAGTTTTTTTTTTTGTTTGTGTTTTTTACCAGAGGCTAAAAAACACTCATTTGGAAATGCATGTGTTTTTGGATGTGTTTTTGACAGTTAATAAACTTTAATGTCAATCATTTCGTTAATTTATGCAAAAGTACTTTCTCAGAACATGAGTTACCTCAGATGTTTGAAAGATAGATAGATAGATAGATGGATGGATAGATGATAGATAGATAGATAGATAGATAGATAGATAGATAGATAGATAGATAGATAGATAGATAGATAGATAGATAGATAGATAGATAGATAGATAGATAGATAGATAGATAGATAGATGGATATCATTCTTATCCAAAAGCTGTATGTGAATATAAATGTATTTGCAGTGTAAAACAGGACTGTTATACTGCTGCAGTGTGAGCGTGAGCTGTTCACCAAAGTTTTCTTGGATATTTGCCGCAATCTTTCTTCCCCGTGTTGCATCCTGCCTGATCTTCTACAGCTCCTGATTGACTTTCCCGAGGGCCGTCTCTCTCGCCTCGGTGTTGTGATGACTGTGCAAACGCTGAGGCTTCAGTCCTGCCAAGACTCCCTCTTTCTCACAATGCTTCCTTGTTTTAATCTTTTTAATCAGCGCTATATATATATAAATATAAATATATATATATTCCATCTTTCTTTTTTTATATTTTGGCCTTCGATGCCAAAATGCCTCTGGGTTTTCTCTCATCTAACACAATCCCAACAATTTAATTACTAAATCACTTTGTCATCGATGTGGGTTTTGTTTAGAAATCAAATAAACCACCGAACGGGTTTTGCCTTATCTTGTTTTCATTACTTGATCAGCGGTTTCAAATCTTAAGTGGGCATCGCAGCTTCATCATGTGCGGTCAATTTACAACATCATGTAAGTACAGGCTGGAAACTAAATAATGATTTTTAATGAGAGGAAAATTCCCTTTAAACACTGATGACTGGAACACACGTAAAATTATCATTTATCATAACCGAAATATATCATATAATACCGGTACATAAACTTAATCCAAAAGGAAAACCATCAAGAAGGGGTAAATGTTGGTAAGTTATATTGATAGGTCAATAATCAGTATCTTAGTGACAAAAACTACAAGCTATATTTGGTTTTCATGAGAAAATCTATATATTTATTTACGGTTATGCCTGCTTTTCCTAAAGTGACCCCTTGTGAAAAAGAAGTACACTCCTTTAAACATTAACATTTTAAAACAATATACTTTTACTTAATGGACTTTATGTGTAATTTCATGATTCTATTGTCTTTGAAATATCGTTAAAGTGGTAATTATGGTAAAATTATAGTAACCTTTAAAAATGCTTTTTAAATTTGTTATTTCTAATTAAATTTAAATGTAATATTGAATAAAATGCTACTGTTAAAATTATAATCAAATACTTGACATGCTTTAGTGTCAGTCAGCACATCAAAATAAGTGTACTTCTTTAAAACTTTACATTAAATGTATTTTAAAGCAAAGCTTTTAATTTGACATTGTTACAAAGTGCACTTTTTAAAAGTGCACTTAAGTGTGTTAAGAAACATAGTCGTGAAAGTGTCTCTCTTTAAGTACATTAAGTGGCCTTTATTTTATTAACATTGCCTTTTTACCTGAAAAATATACTTTAGTATACACTAAAGTGCACATTCAATGCTATTAAGTACACTTATTTTTCACAAGAGGTCTGGCATTTGAAATTTAGCTTTGTTTAGATTTTGGAAATAGTCTGGAAAATCAGTGCAAAAGTACAAAGCGCATCAAAACAAACTCTTGTATTTTACCAGATGTGCCAATTTAGGTCTTGTGGGTTTTAGCGGAAATATACGTCTGGATCTCAGCAGAGGGTTTGAACAGTCATAAAGGGATACTTCCTTCCTGGCGGTTTGTTGTACAGAGTTACTAGGACTTAATTGTCTATTAATCTTTCCATTTGTGTCCAAGATTATTTGTATTAGTGTGGCGCATGTGTGGCAACTTGACTTGACTATCAGTATGAAGTCTGGTCCACACTGCAGTTCAATCTAGCCAAGAACTGCCACTTAGACAAGAAAAGACCATGTTTAATTTGTTTATACAGTATCCCAGCTAACGGAGCGTTATCAGAACTTTGGCTAATGTTCCTGCAAGGTTCTCTTAAAGTTATGAACAAAACGCTCTTCCAATAGCATTAAGAGAATGTGTTCCAAGAAAACACTTTTAAAGCATTTAAAAATCAGAAGTTTTGAACGTCTAGAGAATATTTAAGAATAACGTTTTCTTAACCTAATGGGAACATTAGCAAAATGTTCTTAGAAATTATTTTTGTTAGCTGGGATAAATGGTTAAGGAGTAAATCTAGAAGCTTAGCAGAAACATATTTTACAAATATTTTGACTTAAGCATTAATATTCAGACAGAGAATTCAATGTTTCAATGATATTTTATCTTTCAAGCCCGCCGCCGTCCGCCGCTGACTCAAGCCCAGAGCACACCCCAGAGCGCCAGCCAGAACCAGCCTCTACTTCCCCCAGGGATTTTTTTGTGGGGGGTAGTATGGCTAAAGGCCGAGGCGGTGACTGGGACCGCAGCCTCGGAGGCGGTCCCGCCATGGCCTCCCGAGCTCCCTGTTCCACCGTGGGTCCCGGAGCAGGCGCTGCCCTGGAGGCTGTCTAATAATTAGTCTCCAGAGCACCCACCCCTCCCTCCCCTTTGGATGTTGCACGGCGCAGGACGCGCCTTCCGGGAGGGGGGAGATATTGTCAGTCTTTTGTCCCTGCTTCTTGTGTTTCCCTCCCTCTTGTGCTCATATTTGGTTAGTTCCTGTTCCTGTCCCCGTTTTGGTTAAAAGTATATTAGTCCCCAGCCATGTGTCTTTAGTTATCCTATTACTCCACTGTTTATAAGCCCTGTGTTTCCCTGAGTCTGGTGTCAGCTGTTATGTCATTTGATTGTCTTCATGTTCCTGTGTTCCATGACTTTGATTTCCATTAAAGACTTTGTGAATATTATCTCCGGAATCTCCTCGTATCCTCGTTTCAGTGCTCCAGTGATCATGACGTTAGCTGCCAGTGTTGGGGAAAGTTACTTTTAAAAGTAATGCATTCCACTATTCCAATATTCCATAACAAGTAACTAATTGCATTACTTTGAGTCACTTTTTATGGAAAGTACTGCATTACTTTACTTTTGTGTTTGTCACCTGGGCTAGGTTGGCTTATTTTTCATTTTTTATTTTTTTAACAACAACAACTAGGTATTTCGCTGTAAATTTACTAGTAATGTGTTACTTTACTAGTTACTTGGAAAATGTAATCTGATTATGCAAGTCATGTTACTTGTAATGCATTACCCCCCGCACTGTCAGTCAATGCACAAAAACATAAACTACTTAAAATTGTCATAAAAGTGGGTTGCACAGCACCTAAAATACACAGTTTCCTTGATACATTCATAAAGTATTGACGTTGAAAATAATAGCAATACAATTCTCATGGATGCATTATGCATAACCTTTTTTTTAAATGGATTTTTGGCTCCAAGACGTCTTTTTCCTTCAGCGGTCACCATTTAGCAGAGCAAAGTCACAGCAACCCCTCAGATTGTTTGGGGCTGAGCTTCTGTTTTCTGTCAGCTCTTTTCCATGTACCTGTTTCAGCTGAACTTGACACGCAGCTGCAGAGTGAATCATACGGGCACACTCTGTACTAATGGGCAACAATGCAGCATGTAGAAATTCAGATACAAGCACACTGTCTGACACATGAGTACTAGAAAAGTGAAACATAACTTGGTTTCAAGCTAAGCTAGAGGATATTCGTTTTTTTTAAGTCTTTAATTTGTTCCCGCCAAAATGAGAACTGCATAAAAACTCTGCCCTAAAACAGGCAATTTCAGGTAATATTTGTGTGTATATTTATGCTTATTAGAGTATTATGTCATTAGCTAGTCAACATGCTAACACTAAAACAAAAGATCAGGGATTGGCTAGTTAGCATGGTTAGCATCTATCCTCATTGATGACTATTCAAAAGTTGTCACAACACCCTGAGCACATTTTAACATATGAATTGCAATAATTTCATTATATTATAGTAGATATATTACCAGTGTTTGTGTGATGTGTGTGAGTTACTCCTAAGAAAGTTAGATTAATTCAATCACTTATGAGTTTCCATTTGGGTTTTAGATTGTTGCTGCCTATTAAGTCAGTCGACTAGATTTTGAAAGTGAATGATTCTTTCCGTTTAGTGCTAAATGTCAGCGTTGTATCGCTGTATCTGACTGTCCAACATCAGCGCTAGATCCAGTCAAAGTGGATTTTGGGTAGAGATGTTGAAGTTGGGTGGAGTGCAATCATGTTTTTACTTAAAGCAGCAGCAGCAACAGCATCCATTTTTCCATTTCATGAATCACTCTCTTTAGCTACGTTCGATAACAAAAATCGAGATGGCAGCAGTATTGGTTCCTGTGGAAATGTGAAACCGAGCGGCCAAATTTGAACCTCCATTACATATCAATCGCAATTGTCTAAATCTAAACCAGCTCTTTCTCCACAAATAATTTCGAGACTTGGAGACATCTAACCTCAGGTCAAAGCTATAAAACGATGTTGGGAAACTTTTATACAGAAGGACATCTACGAGGCAAACATCATTTATCATTTATGTAGTTTTTGCCTACAGGAATAGTTCCCCCAAAATGATCATTTGCTCACCCGTATATCGTTCCAAACCCACAGGACTTTCTTTCCTCCATGGAACACAAAAGGATTAACGGAAACTTCATAGTGTTTAGTCCATACAATAAAATGGAATGGGAATAAATGCTGGCGCACACCAAATAGGACATAAAATCTCCAAATAAGCACTGTTAGTAATTCATATGGCAGTATATTATCACTTTAAGAACGTTTTGTCCTAAAATTTATATAACTTTTAAAAAAACAAGTTAAACATTCCCTGTTATCTGGGCAATCTTCAGCATCTCGCAAATCTCGTGTTCAAATTCAAATATTGTGCATTGACATGTTGCGAAGATTTAGCTGCAATATATTTTGGTTTGTTCTTGACACAAAGTCGCTTTAGAAGACATGAACTTGAATTGCTTGTATAGTACTAGAGTCATTCTTGACTCCATTCAATCTCATTGTGTGAAAAAAACTACAAAATTACACTTTTCCATTTGGGTCGTGAAGATTTTGCGGCCAATAACAAGTTTCAATTTATTCTGTTGTTGACAAAAAGTTATTGCATAACTATAGAAAACTTGAACTTTTATTACTTTTGTTGTATTTTTGTAAGCTCAACCGATTCAAAAACACACTCAAGATTTTCCTGAACTTCCCCCTTTGTGTTGCGAAACTTTTGCAGCTAACAATGTAAATTTTGGTCCATTCTTCACGCAGAGTCATTGTATCACTGTGAAAGTCTTAAACGTTCAGTACTTTTATAATAGAAGTGTTAGTTTTGAAGCTCGGCCTCATTCACTTTCATTGTGTTTAAAAAAAAAAACATGTTTCCTGAACGTCTTCCTTTGAGTTGCAAAGATTTTGTGGTCATTGACAATTCCCATTCCAGTCTGTTCTTAACATAAAGCTATATTATTGCTATAGAAGATTTGAACTTACTTTTGCTAGTACTTGTGTCATTTTCGAAGCTTGAGCCCATTTCATTGTGTGGGAAAAATAAGCACCTTCAGGAGTTTCCTGAACTTCTCTCTTTGAGTTGCGAAGATTTTGTGGCCAATACCAACGCAAATATTGGTCTGTTCTTCACACAAAGTTATCATTTTGCTACAGAAGACTTTATTATCTTTATAGTATTTTTGTGTCATTTTTGAAGCTTGACGCCATTCACTTTCATTGTGTGGGCACAACTTTGAGATTTTCCTTTGTCTTTGACCGAATGTCATCTGGGTTTGGAGCAACATGAGGGTAAACGATGACATAATATTTATTTTTGAACTATTCTTTTAACAATAACTAAACCTGTGCTTTGGTCCTCTTTATGCAACATGGTGTTTCTACTTTACAATAGAATACAAGAGAAAACTTTTTTTTTTCACACTGACTAATTAGGTTTGAGTTACTTGGAATCACAGTCATAGAAGTGAAGGGTTTTCCTGGGCATCCTCTGTCACTTAAGCAGACCCGGCACTTCCTGGCCACTCAGTGTCCGCCCGCTACGCAATCTTTCCTGAACAGCTTGCTGGGTAATCCTGGCAAGCTATTCAAAAGGGATTTTGCTTGTGAGATAACACAGAACTGCCTGAATGTTTGCCAATTTATTACAATGCAGGAAACAGCGTGATAGGGAGGGGTGTTTTAAAGCCGTCATCCAACACAAGCTATATGCCGTGGCCTCGCTACAGGAACACTCTCAACATCATGCCAGTGCTCTTTAATTCACATGCATCATTAGATCCAGCACGTTCTTGGGTGAACAGAAATCTGGAAAGTTGAAGTAGTTGGGTACGACAGTGGGAATTTCCATTTTCGATAATTACCAATTGGCATTGTACTATCTCTCAAACCAATTTTCCATATTTTCAGATATATTTTGGAAGTTCACGTGAAATGGAAGTTTCAAAAGACTTTGTCTTCTGTTGTGACATATTTCTGAGTGAAACGCTAAGTTTTATATGTATAAATGGTAAGTTTTAGTTATATTTACTCAGTATTTTCAGTCTAAATATTTTAGTTGCTCAAAAACATATGTATATATATAGTTTGCAAATACATTTTGCATTTACCAAAATTTAAATTAAATTGAAATTTATTTCAAGACTGGAAATGTATTTTATTGCACATTTTACAATTTATTTTCGCTTATATATATATATATATATATATATATGGTAATACTTTATTTTAAGGTCTCTTAACTAGTTGCTTATTAGCATGCATATTACTATGTTATTAGCCATTTATTAGTACTAATTAAGCACATATCAATGCCTTATTCTACATCCCTAATCCTACACAATACCTAAACTTAAATCTAAATCTTACCAACTATTACCAAATTAGGAATTTATTGAGGGAAAATTCTTAGTTAATAATGAATAAGTCCCTATTCTAAAGTGTTACCATATATATACGTACTTTAAGTATACTTAAAGTCTGCTAAACTAATTTTGTGCTTAATGCACTTTAATTGTGCTGAAGTAGAGCTGAAGTATATTTGATTGTGATAAAGTGGAACTATTGCAAGTATACTTCAGGTACAGTTTAAATATCTTGCATTTAAAGACAGATATTATTCAAAGATCATACAATCTTCATCAATAGTGACATTAAAACACATTTTAGGCTTAATATAAAGAAATGTTCATTGTGCACATGTTGTACTCCAAATAAACTTTAATTATAATTTTTATATCAGTAAGTTTCGAGTGATATGTCAGTAAATATGGTAATAGATTTTAACTATACTTAGAGTGAAATAAATGTATTTTATTATTACTTTTTTACTAGAGAAATGCAACAGCATTCCTGTTTTAATTCATATCTGTGGCATATTTTAGCATTTCCATTTATCTCAATGCATATATATATCCTTCCTATCAAGGTGTTGAATGAAAAATCATCTTGCAAGGTGACAAAATTTTATAAAATCTTCACATTTTTGCAGTAAAGGAAAATTATGCAGTAACAGGGATGTGGGCAAATTGTAGGACACAATTAAACTATATATATACTATATTTTAAATTACTAATATATATATATATATATATATACACATATATATATATATATATAAATATTAGTAATTAAAAACAGCTTCAAATCAAGTTATTCAATAGACTATGTTAGAAGTTTTGTAGGCTATTTAAAATGATATTTTATTAGATATTTTATGTAGTTCTCACTGTATTAAAACATGGAATCGGTGACTATAATGCATAAAAAACGTGTAAAGAGCTTTTTACCACAGAGAATTTTCCCACATCATTCTGATTTTCAATAAAAATTCCTTCTATAACGAACGAGGGACACACCTCTGGAATCTTAAAGTAGGATCGTTCAGAATGTCCAGAAGAGGTTACAGCCAGTGTGTCGCTAACAAAATATTTACGTTGTGAGCTGCTAAATGGTGATTCAATATGGAAACTACTAGAAATTAGAGCATATGCGGTTTGTCATAGGTTTTTATGATTATTACAGATGAAATGTGGGACTAAAATCAGGAAGAGTTGAATTATTCCGCTGTGGCACAATTATCTGTATAATACCGGCCAGATTAAAGGAAAAAAAGAGGATTTCTGTCACTCTTAGAAAGAAATTAGCATCTATGAGAAAATACGGTAATCTTTGCAGAACAGTGGAATCAGTTGGAAATTCTTGCTGCTTGTTCTGGCAGCGGTCGAGTTCCTCTCGCAGTCTGAGCTTTAACCCAGGTGTGCCTGACTTGACCTCGCCGCTGTGAGTTAAAACATCATGGCAGACCACACTGAGAAAGCTGGCATTTCATTGCCTAATTTAAAATAATTTTGGTTTCGTACTCTCACATAATCTCTTTAATAGTCCAATATGTGGCTCCAGGAGTAAGAAGTACTCTAAGAAGTAATTGGGACACTCTTTTCTTGTTTTGATGCCTTGACTTTTTTTTTGGTTCCTGAGAGATTCTTGTACTCTGAATCTCTTCCTTGAAAATTGTAGATTTCCTATAATTTAATCGGTGTAGTGTCACATTACTTGCCAGCAGAGTTGAGAGAATGGACTCTACTGGATACAGGACTTTCAACCTGAAGTCCATGAAGGTTCTCTCATATAAAAACAATATTAATGACATCAAATCTTCATGACTTTTTCCGAGTATTAACAGCAGGCAATTGCATATTTTTTCTTCTCTTGAATGTGGCCCAAATCTAAAATTTGCTATTTTTTATATGTAAATAAACAAACAAAGGTTCTTTATTATCATCTATGGTTCATGAAGATCATTTTGGGGTCCTCAAAAAACCGTCCAGTGAACAGTTCTTAAAAGATCAATTTTTCTTAGAGTGAAAAACATTTTAATAATCTAAAAAAAATAATAAACAATTCCACAATAAAGAACATTTGTGCTATGGAAAAAATCCATGGATGTTGGTTGGATGAAAGGTTCTTCATGGAACCATTAATGCCAATAAAGAACCTTTGTTTTTTGAAGTGTAGAAGCATTTTATTGTGCAGATGTTTCTTGAAAGTGGAAAAAGGTCATGGAAGTTAGTGGTCATTCTTCACACTAATAAAAAATGGTTTTAAGAACTGGTCATTGAAAGGATCTTTGAACCTTTGGAAACCAAAATTGTTATCTATTAAAAATTCCTTTTTGGAATCTTTATTTTAAAAATTATATTTATTTGCTTGTTTGTTTGTTTCCCATCTAACAGGGAACAATCTCTTAATTTGGCTTTTCAGAAACATTGATAGAACGTTTGTTCAAAATTATCTGTTTTTTTAATAATATTCTCATAAAGTGGTTACATTTGAAAAAATGGACTATTTTGAACATTCAAATAACGTTCCGTAAAAATGTTTTCAAAATGTAACATTCGCAAAATGTTCTTAGAACATAATTTTTGAGGACACATGGAAGTGATATTAGTCAAGTTTCAAATTGTATTATTCTACATTTGTGCTTGTAACACCACTGCACAGCCATATAATGTAAAACACATAAAAGGTAAATGTGATCTGATGTGATCTATGTGATGTCATGTATACGACGAACAGACCATAATTCAGTTTCTGAACCTCTGCCATTGCTCTCAAATCTCAATAAAAAAAAATTGCATTCAACTTGGAGTGTCACAGTCAATCATATAAGACACACAAGAGCCAATGACGTTTCACATCACAGATGTCAAAAAAAGCTCTGGATGTCTTGCAAAGCAGTAAATTTAGAATCACGTGACGTAACATGTAAGTCATAGTCATATTCATCTATATCAGGGGTGTCAAACTCAGTTCCTGGAGGGCCGCAGCCCTGCTCCAACACACAAGCCATGTAGTTTTCAATTGAGCCTGAAGGACTTGATTAGCTGGATCAGGTGTATTTAATTAGGGTTGGAGCTAAGCTCTGCAGGGCTGTGGCCCTCCAGGAATTGAGTTTGAGACCCCTGATCTATATGATGTAGGAATTGAGTTCCAATTGGGATTTCAAGCAAATACAAGCAAACCTTAATGAAAGTAAAGATAACCTATATTTTTAATCTCCTAAAACCTCTATTCCCCCAATAAATCAAACATTAATAAACGCAAAATAAACTCAAGTCTCCATATCCAATTCACCATGTCAATTCCCAATTCCATCTCCCATGCATGATAAAGAATTCATGGTGCTTTTCGCAGTTTGACATCTCCATTATGATAAAATACCTGTATGTAGTACATCATCTTTTTCATTACATTCTTTCTTTCATTAATAACAATTCTTGAAACAACTTAAACAATAACCACTACTACACTAGTCTGTGGATTATTCTACAAATTTAGATTTTCGAAATATCGGAAAGTTCACTTACATCCTGATCCATTTTTCTATGATTTACAAAACTGGAAGTAGTAGCACACTAAACCTAAACTAAAATACAATAAATTATAAACAGTAAACACTCTCAAATTAAAACAAATACAACACTGTAAAAAACAATCCGTAAAATTTACGGTAAAAAATTGGCAGCTGTGGTTGCCAGAATTCTACCGTAAAAATACGGTAGCAACGTTTTAGGTTTTATGGTTTTAACTTAAATTTACAGTTAAATACCGTAATTTCTTTAACTGATATAATCTTATTATACCAACCTATTAAAGTACTGAAATCTGTTTTGTTCCTTTGAAATACACTGATATCCACCAAATGCAGGTGATGATGAGAAAGTCACATGATGAGCCAAAGCCCATCACAAGCATCTTTTAAACAATAGCATATACAGAAGGTGCACAGTGTCATTCACACAAGCACTAAACACCATCATGGTGAGACTCATTAAACTGAAATATGCTATAAACATTAATTTAACAACATTAGATGTAACATACAACCCCAATAAACATAACTGATAAGAAAAAACTAAGAAGAAACATAGTTATTTCAAAGCAAAAACGTCAAATTCAAACAGAATTTGAAATGGAACGCAGGGAATTCTGGGAACGTCAGTTTACAGTTTTTCCCTGTAAATTTTACAGGGACTTTCCGTTAACCATGTAACAGGTTTTTACCGTAGCATTTTCACAGTTTTTTACCGTTAAAATCACGATAATTTTTTACAGTGAACATATACAGATTTTTTTAGAGAATATACATTTGTTTATTTATTTAAACTTCAAATATAGTAGGAATTTAGCGGCAAAGGCAAATAGTCTTAAATCTAAAGAAGTAGAAAAAAAAATATTTGCAATATATGGATATGAGTATATAAAAAAGAAATATAAGAAATATATATTTTATTTTACATATATATTAGTTCACACAGTAATCTAGCAAACCAAAGAATAATTTGTACTTTTTCTAATGCACAATGAATCAGCCTTATTTTTCTTTCTCCTATCAAAAGTATGGGATGTCCCATTTGTTTTTGCCAGTGGTGATCTAGACGAGTTCACATACGTTTGATCTCTGTATGAAGGTAAATCAGGTAAAATAAAGTTTAATAAAGTGGATTTGACCTGCTATCAAATAAAGCATAATCTTTCTGCATTGCAGGCCTGTTTCTTTATTGCATCAATGAATTCTTCCCCATACCAAAGTCATATTTGTTTTTATGGCTTTAAGGTTTGGAAAGCAGTGCTGTTAATGTTAACAGTGTGGAAGGGTCATGCGGGTCCAAGGAGACTGAGATTTGCTAAGTACCCGTCATCTGGCCATCATTAAGTCACGGGTAATTTGTTGTGGTTGGCGACGCTATGACTTAAGAGATACTGACTTTGTTTACTTGTTTGTAAGGCTTTATATATCTTTATTATTCAACACACACACATTTGTGTGAAAAACAGTACATGCACTTTACATTATTAGGCCAACTGATTTTTATGAGAAACATACAAACATAAAAATAAAATTTTGCAGAAATTATTATATTTTTTTTTTATTTATACCAGTTCGCTGGAACTGGCAAGTACTACTAAAATGAGTTCCTACTTAAATTAATTACTCATATTGGTTATTAAATTGCAATACAGTTCTATTTGGGTTTAGTCAAGAATCAGAGCAAGACCAGCTTCACATTAGGTAGCACTGTATGTAACAAGACTCAAAAAGCAATATTATAAAATGGATAGTTCTGGTTGGTCCATTTTACGAGTGAAAGCAAAGAAAAGATAAAAGACTATATCTCATCAGGACCTCTCCTCGCTGATAAGACTCTTCAGAAGGTCAGAGAAGGTAAGCTTGATGCTTTTCAAAAGACTCATAATTACTTCCATGCCATGTCTCCTTGTTGTCATATGCAACTCTGAGTAAACGGGCAAAGAGTTCAAGCTGAAGACGTCACGTGATGGAGAGTCGGTGATTTTATCGTACTCAAATAAGACCTCCCTCACTCTTGGGTAATTACGCTTCTGCTTTCAAAGACTTGAGATGGATATGAACAAAACAACTCACTCATAGTGATTAGAAGATCTGTACCACTGCACAGTGTTATAGGATTACTGTCTATAACATTATGTTGTAGGAACGTCCCTTAAATTGCAGTCTGTTGCTCACACAAAACATGTAAGATAACTTGCTGAAGACAGATGAGAAGAGTAATGCAATCATTGTGTAAATGGATTTGTAATATCTGTATTAAAAATATTTATGTATGGCAGTACTGGGTAGTGACTGATAACATGTAATCTGGATTAAGAAGTACTTGTAATTAGAGTATAATACACTTTATAATG
>NC_136727.1:19305069-19347569 GCF_936440315.1 Barbus barbus | reverse complement strand
TGCAGGGGGACAATGACCTGGATCAACACGTGCAAGCTATTATATTTCTGTCTTGTTTTGTAATGCAAACAGGGTTAAACATGGCTCTTTTAACTGTCTGCCATGTGTGATTCAACATGAGAGGTGCAGGAAAGAACAATGATTTGTAAATGTGGTTCATGCATTAGTAATTCAACATCAAAGGAAGATGTTTCATTTAATGGATCCGCAAAAACAACCAGAAAATAATTAACACACAATGTGTGCTTAAAAATGAGTGAAATGGACTTGGAGGGACGGAAATCTCTCGGGTTAGTGTTATGAAGATAACCAAAGTCTTATGGATTTGAAATGACATATGGGTGAGTTAATGATAACATCATTTTTATTTTTGGCTGAACTCTCCCTTTAATGCTTTGTCACCAATGGCGATCAATCAATCTGTCGCATATAAAGTCTTTGACAAATGTTGAGAAGCTGTTTCTGACGCTTTTGCAGTGTCACTGAGGGCCCTAAAGCTGTCGCTGCTTCAGAAGCTAAAACAAAGTGATATTTGTGCCAAATGATATCTGGGTCACTTGACAAAGAAACCATACAGGAAACATCTCACACCGAGAGTGAAAAAACAGTGTTGAGGGTAACGCATTTATTTTTTAATATTTAATCAGATTGCTTTTAATTGAGCGAGCATGGTGGATGCTGCTGTTTGGAAACACAGTCGTGTAAGACAATTATACAGAAATACTTATATATATATATATATATAGCATATATATGTATATATATATATATATACACATATATATGCTGTGAACGAGATTGGTCCACTGGTAAGTCAAGTTATCCCATCTCATAGAGCAAAGACACATTCATTTTTCTCTTTTCCCTTTAGTTTTGTTGTTCCGCTCATCTTTTTTCCACCACCATTACCATAAAAATCACAATTACAATGCTACTACCCCTTCTAACCTTAGACTTAAAATCAAGAGGATGTAACATTTGATGGGGGCTCGTCCGGGATCATCTTCCAAATAGTTTTATAATTGTTATAATAGAGTGGGGTAGCTATGACATCACTCTGTAGGCGAATCGGCTGTTAGCATCACACTCATTCCCTCGACAAAAAGCCAATAGGATTTTTCCATAGGTTTTTGGATTATCGCAAAAAAAGTCATAGTTCATGAAACTTAAGCGTTTTGTCCATCAAGATAATCTTCTAATGTTTGAATTTTGAAGCCTAAATAAAAGCGCCAGAACTTAAAAGCTAAAGCTGGGCTGTAAACAAACTACAGCACCACGGTCGCTCGCCTTCAACGTCACCACCACCACGATACTGACAACTTTTTCAAACGTATTTTTACTCTGTATATGAATTTTAATCCACGTTACATGAACCTTTTCATATAAACTGGAATAAATAAAAAAAGCCAAACTAAAACTGAAATGAGACATTAGTAATATACAGTATAGTGAATAAATAACTAAAGGAGATATGAAAGCACGTATTTCTGTAAATTTCTAAATAAAGTGCACTAAAAGTCAATCAATTCTTGATTAATATGAATATTTTAATTCAAAACTTGTCTCCATATTGTCACACTTCACCAAGGAGCACGGAGCAAGGAACGAGGAATTTAGCACATTTAGAGTCTTTAATAGTCCAACGGTGAACATAGAGCACAGGAAAGACATTCAAGAACCAACAAACACTAACTGAAAGGACTGGGGCTTATAAACACAGGGTAATCAGGGAGGAAGACGAGACACACCTGGACTCAAATTAACAATCAACATGGGGGAGAAACTGGGTCACAGGGAAACCCTTGGAGAGCAAAACACACACAAAACAGTCCACAATCCTGACACACATGGGCCCGGTTTCACAGACAGGGCTTAGACTAAACCAGGATTAGGCCATAGTTCAATTAGGACATTTAAGTAATTTTTATAAACATGCTTAGAAAAAAACATTACTGGGGCGAATCTTGAGACAAAAGAAAGTCACTGATATATTTTAAGATCAGTCAGTGCAAGTTTATTTCATTTGAAACAGCTAAGATTTACATTTTAGTCTAGGACTAGGCTTAAGCCTTGTCTGTGAAACCGGGGGATAGCCTACTATTCAAAATTCTAGTGCATTTAATCTATTACATAACAGCAGAGTGAGCGAGTTTTTGGATATGGTAAACTTATTTTAGTGAATAAAGTACCACATTTCTGCTATCATTTTGTTAGAGTGGGTACACAAAATGTTATTGTATCCTTGCTTCTAGGAAATACTCAATCTAAATGCTTCCTAACAGCTTCATATGGCCGTAAACATTGAATTTTAACGTGGCTTTAAGCTCTATGCATTGTTAAAGTTTCAAGTTCACCATGGCTAAGCCAGTAAATGTGGTGTTTACATGGAATAATCGTATATGAGTTTACCTTATGGTGCCAACCCAGAGTCTCCACATTAGAAGGAATTTGTCGTAAGGTACAATGTAAAAAAAAAAAAAAAAAAGTTAAGCCAACTTAAAATTATAAGGCAACCAGCTTCAGCAGATTTTTGAGTTCTCTCAACTTATTTTTGTAGGAGATTCTCAACGTTTTGTTGTATAAACTTAAAACAAGAAGTTGAGAAAACTCAAAAATCTGCTGAAGCTGGTTGCCTTAAAATTTTAAGTTTAATTTTTTTTTACAGTGTAGAAATGATTAGAAATTACACCTTTTGTTTTTAGCAATTACAAAATGGTAACAACAGTGAGTCTTTAAGTGGCTTATTGTACATTTTTGAGAATATTTTGACAGGTTTTGAGCATATTATGTAGCTAAAGTTTTATATTTGCATGCATTATTAGCTGTTAACCTTAGCAACTGAATTTACAGATATTTGCACGTTAAAGCCGTGATAAAGTCAAATGCATAGCAGTGTAGCTCTACTGTGCCAGATGCCCCTGTACAGCGATTCATTGATGGCTACTAAAATTAATTGACCAAATTATTTGAATTGAATCTGTCACATAGCCTTTTGTTACAAAAGAAAGCTTAATTATGTCCTCATCTCATGTTTCTTTCAGGGTACAGTTGATCTTAAAAAATGAAAACCATTGTACCTGTAAAAATCGTAGGTTTCTGGTCATGGTTTTAACAATGAACTGGCACAAGAAGCAACTTCACATTAAAGGGGAGACCTCCACAACTTTTCCAACACTGTGTGATTTTCCATTGGAGTTTCTCAAGGGCAGCTGTTTATGATGGTGTTTCCCAGTTATCCTGGAGTACTGCCCAAACACTTGTTTTGTTTTGTTTCTTTTCTCAGTGCTGGAAAGAAAGCTTGTTGATGCGTCGTCTTGCTAAAGCACTCCCAGATGGAATGCAACTTTTATGAATATACTTTCCTCATTATTTCAGGCTATACTTGTTTGGCAGTGTGGCAACTGTTTTGTTCTTACGAGGGAAGAAAAAATGATTTATTGTTATAAGATGTGGGAAAATGAACAACTTAGTACAGTTGGTTAAACATATGTTTTATTAGAAGTAAATTCCTGGACCTCTGAAACTGGCACGTATGTTATATGCAGATATGCAAAGCTGTTTTGAAGTCCAAACAAATCCAAACAAATTGAATTCAAATGTGATATTTTTAAGCTAGATGTGTTTAATTACACATACACCGTGAATTTCCGTGGGCCTAATCTATATTTGAATCCACACAATCAGGAATCCCCTCATGCAGATTTTGCATCGGGTTCAGTTGGTCATGCAAATTCACAACGATGGCAAGCAGAAACCTGCTTGTTTTGAATGTGAGTTGTTCTTCATAAATCTCTACACTATCGATCGTTTATCTTCATATTTTCATTGAATAAATTCCTATTTTTAATAGCAATCCACACAAATTCATCACTAGATTATTGAAATATTTTCTGCTCGAGAAATTTCACTAACCTTAACTATAACTGGCTTAAGAAATGATTTCACATGAAAAGGAAAGTTCTTGACTAGACAGGGTATTATAAACATGTTACAAATGTTTTATAAATGTGTTATAACACAGATCACTAGCAATAAACATGTCACTTCCTTAGTAGGATTCACATCGAATTATTGCTCTTTAATCACAATCGTTGACCTGAAAGTAGTGATGGAAAAAAATAATAATTTGAATCACGTTGTTAATTCAATAAAAACTCAGCCCAAATATGTAGAATGACACAGTTTACAAACCAACTGCAAGTGTTTTCATGATTTAATTTTAATGTAACCTAAAAGTTATTTATTACATTAAATATGATGGTTTTGTAAAATTTGTGTTCTTTTATTAATGTATTGTTGGGCAGGGTTTGGCAAACAAAGTCCATTTTGGAGCAACCAAATACTCTTCTTTTTGTATTATGCACGCATAATTACTCAAATTAATTACACTCATTAAAAATGAGCCTATATTATAAAACTGACCTGGGGTCTGTTTTCATCATCAAGCGGCAAATCATCTGAATGTCAAAATGTTTTGTAAGCAAGGTTCAAAACAGTATGACCCAACAAAGCCTCATTTGAAATTACTTGACTTGACTTGGAGAGTTTGACACAAGCTCCTATGAAAGTCCATTTCCTCTACTAAAAAAAAAAAGAAAAAAAAGGTAATTGCAACTTTTTATGTCACAGTTCTGACGACTTGTTCTGACTTGTGAGTTTTGTGCAAAGTTTATATCTCGCAATTGTAACTTTTTTTCTCAGAATTGGGAGTTTATATCTCACGGAATTGAGTTATAAAGTGTGACATATTAACTCACAATTATAATAAGAAAATATCAGTACCCCCCCCCCATAATTGTATTTTTTAGCTCACAATTGCAAAAAAAAAGTCAGAATTACAAGTTTGCATCTCACAATTCTGACTTTATTTTTTGCAGTTGCAAGTTTATATCACACAATTCTGAGAATGTAAACTCACAAATTTAAGGGGAAAAAAAGATAAAAAGTCACAAAAACTAAATGGGCTTCCATAAGCTCTGAACCACTAATTTAAAACAAAATATTTGTAAATGTTTCAAGAAGCAGTGTTTCAAAATACCCATCACTACATGAAATTCGAAACTATGTTACATTTTGGCGAATCAGTAGTCTCGCGTAGCCAGACCTTCAGACTGCTGGCTGAAGGTCTGGAATCCATGGCAGCTTTCATTGGCCAAGGCCCACCCATGAGGGCGTTTGACTGAAATGTCAAACAACCAATCACAGTTCGTTTCGTTCAGCGCCACGTTTCGGGGCGGGGAAATGTCGCCACAATAACAGACCGGTGTATAAAACTCTTGGATGTATTTTAAAGATTCTATGCCGCAAACTTTAAATATCTCACATACTTTTGAAAATGCAGCGTTTAGTTGATCCTGATAAGTGCTCGTCGTCACAGTTGTAAACACGACGGCTTTCTTCTTTCGTGAGGGGGTTTGGCGTCACGGCATCTTTGTTTCCAGGCAGAACGTTAAAGAACGCGACACACACATCTCCCAGAAATCCTGTAGAATTCAACCAATCGGATGACGACTTCGAAACTCCTAAAGTGTTTCCACTTTTGTATGCCATATGCATCAGACGTTTAGCCAACAGGTCTGTGAACGGTTCTGTTCACACACACCACTGATGGTTAGGTTTAGGGATGGACCTTCTCGCTTGCTTTTTTCTCAAAATCGAATGTTTTTGTGTGTATCACATAATACAACTCATACGAAATCATCACTTTGTAAAATAGTTACATTTTCTCATTGTGTTCTCCACATACTTGCGTAGAGTATATTTCAGGCCTTATACGAGTGGAGTTCAGTGTTTGCTCTTTTGAAGTTTGGCTAAGCAGGGACAGCGTGTCATGGACGTGGAGCTTGGACACATGTAAACAGGTGATTAGCATCGCGGGAAACAAACAGAGATGGACTTGATGTGTGGATGCTGATCGGAAGATTGCTGGCATGTGGGGCCAATTGGTGAACAAAAGGCCAAGTTGGGCTGTGATGCAGATGATTGCTGACAGATGGAGCCCGAGCAGGAGAAGAAAGCAATCAGGTGGAAGCAGTGATATGGTTGCCATCAGGCGGATGTGAGAGCGGCATGATGTCAGAATGAGTCAGTGCCCCCCCAGACAGACTGATGTCAGCGTCCTGCCATGGGGGGTTGCCACTACCTCAGCCAACTACCGAACCGATGACAAGAGCTGGTAAACAAAACTAATCAGACGCTACCTATTAGCACCCAACAACCAACAGTACTGTGCCATGACTATGAGAACGTCTGGATCACATCTCCACCCAAAATCTACAAAATAAGAAATCGTTTTTTTTTTGTATAAAGAAAATTAAAATGCAATTTTAGGAGATTTTCTTGATTTTTCTTGTACAGTGTCACATTTTCAACTGTTGAATACCCATTCTCTGCAAATCGTCATTGCTGTAATGTTTCTGTAAAGGTGAACTATTGAGCTTTTTGACTTATTATTATACTATCTGGTAACACTTTTACGCTTTCTATTAGTTAACAATAATTAATAATTAAAATGAACGAACAATGAGCAGTACATTTGTTACAGTATTTATTGATCTGTTAAAATACTGTTCAATTATTAATTCTAACAGTTGAGATTTTAGTGTATTTTAGTTTAAAATTACCATTAAAATTAAGAAATGCTTTAGATTTTTTTTTTTGGCATTGTTAGTTAATGTTAACTAATGTAGTTAACTAATGTTAGCAAGTGGAACCTGTTGTAAAGTTTTATCTATTAGTTTCCTATTTTCTATTAATATTTATAAATATATATATATATATATATATATATTTTTTTTTTTTTACAGTGTATTACATAAAACTTTACGTAAAATTACAATTATTATAGTTAAATGAGCATTAAAGACATTTAATCCAACAGTGATGTATGAATATTTCATTATTATGATGATGAATATTATTATTACAACATGTCAGCTATTTTATTATTATGAAAGTCACAATGCATGAGAAAGAAAGAAAGAAAGAAAGAAGCAGACAAACCAATGATCCTGCCAATATTTAATGTATACTATCACAGATCACTAATAAACATTCATTTTAATCATATTGCAAAATATAATTTATTTCATTATAATGTCAACTAAAACGGAGACCTTTTCTATTTACAAATAATTTTTTAATGCTTTTTTTGGGGGGTTTGTATTACTGTATTAATACAATGTTCTGCATTTATGATCATTTGGGGTGAAGATGGGCTTAATTGGGCTTAATTCTGAAAATAATGTCACAATATAAATAATGTCATAAAAATGATTTGAAATCTTCATTTTTTAATTTATTTTATTTTTTTTGAAAGATATCTGATTTTGGGGTGAAATATGGTCCATGGTCCAAGCATTATTTTTTTTATTTTTTTTTATTGACCTTTCAGCTTTAAAAACTCCACTTTATAACATGTGTTGACAACCGCTCAGCCCCTACTGATGCATTTGCTTTACCACACGTTTTCATCAAACCAAATCACTGCGAAATGAAGCTTCTACAAGGCTCAATTGAACACCTGGGATGTCATTGAATAGGGTCACAGTGAGCGCTTCATCAGGACAGCTGTAATGATTTTACCACTTTGCTTTATTCCGGCAGTAACCATAACAGAGGCGGGAGCCATACAGCGGGCAATTGCTGTAAAGTTACCAGGACAAGCCAGAGACCTCCTATCATTAAGGGTGACGATGGACCCAAGAGGGACATCAACACAGTCTCCCTCCAAATCTTTGCTAGGACTCAACATCGATCTTATCCGTTTAGACAGGGGCCACCTAGATTTAGGCAAAATTTGTGGTCACCGTCCACATGAAGGTCACCATCCACTTTATTTGAATGGAAAAAGCGAGTTTTTCTATATATGCATTAAAAATGTCATGGGAAAATGGGCTTATGTTGCTCTATTTAGGATGTTCAGCTAATTTTTTATGAGCTATTTTGAGTTTTCTGCTGCCTGAGGATTTGATTAATTGGGTCAATGTCAAGTGGTGGGATGACGATTTTAATATTACAAATGTTCATTCAGATTAATGCAACAGCAAGATGTCACAGCTGTCACAAGAGATTTTCCGAAAAGTACTGTGGTTTTTGTCAGTTCTGTAGACTAACTAAGACAAAAGTGAATTCCACATCTCTGGAGTATGCTGCTGGTGCTCGTGTTAGTCTGTAACTGAGCAACATAAAGGAAACAGGCAAAGCTCATTAGCGAAAACAGGCAGACAGCTATATAACATTCCTCCCTCTAAATCCATGTTTCATTCGTCATTCTCTTGGTTTGGTTTGAAAAGATGGCAGAATTTGGTTTCAATCTAACATTAATGAGGTGCCACTAAAAATAGCAGTCAAAATAATTTTTAAAAAAATTGGAGAGGCAAAAAATGTCAGAGCAAAATTCATGAGAAGACAAGTGTTCGGAGTGAATTACTTTAAGTACATTATTCTGAGGGATGAAGCAGAAATGCTTAAAGTAACTTTTGGGATTCTTTTTTGGAATAATGCTGATAATTTCTATAATTTTCCCTCATTTTTAAGGCGATTCTATTGGCTAAGACACCTTTTCACGAGTACAATATTCAGTACCTGATTAGAAATTATAGCTTTATGACAGCTGTTGCTTTACCAAGTTTTTAGTCTTAGTCATGAAAGATGTTATACAGTACATTACTGAAGCTAAAAATAATCAAATTCACCACTACTTATTAAATTAAGATTTTGCTCAAAAATTCAGTCACATTAGAGACAAAAAGGTTCATTGTCAATAGTATAAATAATGATGTGTGAAGCATTTTCAAATCAAGCAGCTTTCTGTAGATCAATGTGGCAAATTTGTGTGGAAAAGCCCAATTCAAAATCTGGGCCAAATGTTTCCTATTGAAATGACTGGATTTTACCCAGATATGACAAAATAACAATAAATATCACATTTACTGTTGCTTGGCCAAATTTGGTGGGTGAAATTCTGTCATTTCAATAGGAATCCTTGCGAACTGAAATTTCACAACAGATTCAAGATGGCAATACAAACTCACTGTGTTGGTTTACAGAAAGCTGCATGGTTTAAAAGAGACCTCGGTATAAGCGGTGCTTTGTCCATTGCTACACTATTAACAATGGACATTTTTGTGTACAAAATTTTGACAAAAAGTTTATTAATTTCTAAAATAAATAAAAGTGATCCAAAGATCGACCCCTGTGGTACACCTTTCAAGAGTCAAAATAGTAGAAGTCATCTCCCTAATTTTTTTTATTTTTATTATTGTTTTTTTTTTGGCAAAAAATATATTTTATAATACATTACGGGGTGGTAAAATAAATTTCATACATTTCTTGCAGTAGCCTATTTAAATGAATGTGAATGCCTTTTCTTGAACTGAAATATATGGAGGCCAATATATATAAATATACTGTATATATATATATATATTGTCAGTCCTGTGTCGTGTGTTTCCCGTCTCTTGTGTCCTTATATGGTTATTTTCCTGTCCTCGTTTAGTGTGATTATTAGTTAATTCTGTCCCTTTTGTCTGGTCTACTCGTTACTCCCGGTGTTTCTGTGTGTCAGCCCTGCCTTGTCTTGCCCTGATGGATTGTATTAAAGACTGTTTATTTTGAGTTACATCCTCGTCTCCGTGTTCCTCGTTCGTCCCCGTTGTGTGACAGAAGACCAGACCTACACAGTAACCGGTGACCATTAACCTCGTTTTGTTTTGTTCCTTTTTGAAAGTTTTTTAGTTTGGTTCCTGTTTGTGTTTCCCGCGGCATGGAAGTTGCCGCTCGTCATCCGCGTGGGAGTTCGGCGGGATCACCGCGAGTGCCGCGAGTCAGCTGGCCACTACGAAGTCAAATATAAATATATTTTTAATTACATTTAAGAATATTTTCTACATGCTGTCAGATTTTAACTTCTGTTACACCTGAAACATTTATTTAGTGCCTCTCTATCACACATGTATAAATTTGTAGCCTGGTGATTTTTGTACTTACAATTATTAGGATTTAGTGTTGTTAAGATAAAACGAACAACAAAGAGTTGACAAAGTCACTCTCAGGAAAGACAATGCTTGGGTTACCCAGGTTTGCATACCTTTAATGTGAGTATTTTAAGCCAATGAGCACTCAGCATTCACTGCACCACAGCCTTTGATCTTAAGAGGAAAGGAAATGTTAACCCAGACATTTCTTGACAAGAAAAACACAGGCCTTTCCAAATGTTTACAACTTATTCCTCATGTAGTAAAGAGCAGAAAAAGTGGAAAAATGGGCTAATATTTGAATGAAAGTTTAAATCAGCTGGGTTTATTTTGAAGTAGTTCACTATTTTGGTAGTAATTTGCGCTGTTCGTTTCATAATGTTAGTTTTGGAGGGCTCATTGTTAGAGCGCAGAGCTCTGCTAGATTAGCCATCTGCGCAGTGTAAACACAGACCTCTTCTGTTCTAAGAAAAGAACTACAGCAATGAGGTTGGCGCTATCGCGCTCACAACTATTGCGCTATATATTGTAAGATTTAACCGCCTGTGGGGGGATTCATTCATGTAAAAAAGGCCTACGAGTTCAGTGACTCAGAATACAAGTACTTACATCATAAAGATAAAGGTCACACCTTTGAATAAGGTTGTGTTTGTGTTAGAAAGCCAAGCGTGATAGTCATGTTGTGGGAGTTAGGCTTGGGTGTGTGCTGTTTGAGAAAACCTGCGAGGGTTTTTCCCCCTCTGTACATGCTGCGTTTATTGATGCAACTTTTTAGGTGGTCCGGTGGAAAGTGGAGAGCCTCTGCACGCTTGGGGTCTGCACAATGTTGTACTTTTTCCCCACTGCTAAAGGCTAATGTTATTTTTCTCTCCCTTTGCTGCCTGTTTCGACCAGGTTTCATGAAGTCTTAATGAGACATCAAAGACAAATCAGCCTAGCTGTGATTTTCAAGTCTCTGAAGCCGCTAGCTCACATGTACGCATTTGATTGAGGTCGTATTGTGCTTTGCTTACAAGCGAGAAACATCAGTGTGACTGAGAGAGTTTAATAGGACAGCCTATGATGGATTTATTATCCCCATTATGAAGTAGAGCAATGTTAATAAAGAAATAAATTGGTTTCCTATGACTATTATGAGATTTTGAGTGCATTAAAAACAGCATAATATCTTTGGAAGGACAGCAATAATAGCAGGCATTTTGCATGGTCGTTCCAAACAGAAGTGCTCTACGCTGCTTCAGAGGGCCTATTACAAGAAAAAATTATAATAAATAGGGTAAGAAATATAATATTTATTCAAAGGCAAAGCAAGATTATGTTTCTTTGCCTAAATGGCAGATATATATATATTTTTTTTCTTGTAAGCAAAAACTTTCTTTTTTTTTTTTTTGTATCTTTCAGAAAATAAATCATAGTCATTTTGCTTCTCAAGTAAATGCATCTTGATCCAAGAATGTTTAGAAAGTAGTACTGGAAAGCAACAAAAATATTAAGAACATCTTTTTTTTTGGCAGCGTACAAAGTTTAATCATGTTAAACCAAATATATCTGCAAACGCTTCCTTTGTTTTATGAAAGCCGTGAACTATTATTATTAACTTTCTGTTGTTAGTATTTTATTTATTATTATTATTTTGTAACTGGTTATTTATTGTGCCATTATACTGTAAACTTGATCTGTTCTTATAATTAATAAAAAATAAAAAATTTAAATATACGGTAGATTTATTTTCTGCTACACTAAACTATCAACCTATCTGGCAGATGTATTACTTGACTCAATATATATAATCCAACAAAAATATTTATAATAATTTATTAAAGGAATAGTTCTTGCAAAAAAATTTAATCATTTTCTAATTTACAGAAAAAAAATAAAGAAAGAAAAGAAAAATGAGTAAATAACAAAATTTGTTTAATCTATACGTATTAAAAATGTAAAAAAAAAGTTAACATTTTTCAAAATTTTAGATTTAAAGCATGTCTTGCTGATTTGCATTATTAAAGCAAAATTATGCTTTTAATTTAAGGTCCAATTCTCTCTATTGACTAACTATTAACTACAACTTTTGCAACAATAAACTCCTAATTACTGCTTATTAATAGTTTGTAAGGTAGTTGGAAAGTTTAGGTATTGGGTAGGATTATGGATGTATAATATGTTCGTGCAGAATATGTGCTTTATAAGTACTAATAAACAGCCAAAATTTTGATAATATGCATGCTAATAAGCAACTAGTTAGTAATGAGAGTTAAATGTTTTGCTAAATGACAAAAGTAAAAGTAAGTAAGTTAGTAAAGAGAGTTGATCCCTAAATTAAAGTGATACTCTAATATTTATTCAAGTCATTTTGTTAATTTGAGTGGTGTTATATGTTATAGTTTTTAAAAGGCATTTGCCTGAATGCAATTTATAAGATGAATATGAATGCAAATATATAATATGTTTTAAGAGGAACATAAATTATTACTTTACCTCCCAAGATGCAATGAACACATGGTTTATTAACAGCCCATCACTATTCTGGATGTTGGGAACCAGTCAACACTGGAGACCTTTGACATTGGCGACAAAAAAAATACTGAGACGTTTCTCAAAATCTTTTTTTGTGTTCTGTCGAAGAAAGGAACAATGTAAAGTTGAGCAAATTATGCCAACTTTCAATGCTGGGTAAACTTTATGCTGTAAGTTTTGAGGAAAAATATCCTAGTAATCTCAAATGTATCTCAGAGTTTCAGTAGAGATCGCACCAATGTCTCAAACTCAGATTTACTAAGATTGTAAATCAGAAGTCTAAGATCTCAGTAAATGTTCTGTAAACAAGTGTCCTACATTGTGAAGAGGAATAACAATGTTCTTTGTGTACAGATTTGGTAAAACGAATGTTGATTGAACTAATAGCCTGCTAGATTGGCTATGTAAGCCATTATGCAACACTCTTTGGGCTCAGAGAAGTGTTTGAAGTTCATGAAGTGTGAATGATCCACAAACTCTTCTGAATGGAACACAAAGTCCAAGTCGGCCCATTTGTGAGGTAAAGGACTAGTGATTTACATGTGACTAAATCAGGGCCTTCACTAGTAGCAGCCAATCAAAAAGATAAGACAAAACCAATAAGAAAAGCACTACCAAAAGGGTCATGACTCTCTCATGCAACACGATATGCGGCGTCTGTAAAATCTTTTCATTTCCTTCCCCCATTCAGAGCGTTTGAAGTCAACATTATAAAGCAGTACGGGAAGTGCTGGACTGGAACATTTAAGCCCTTTTGATGCCAATACTTCCGATACGGACCTTTGCGTCTTATGTAATTACTTATTGTAATGTCTAAACGGGTCAAATTTATAAAAAGACCACTCAAAGCAATAAAAAAGTTTACAGGATATCCAAAATGGTGGCCTTTCCGAAATGTAGTGTTCTACCTTGCTGTATAGTCATCAACTCATTATGGTTTCAATAGGTTAGCATGTTGCTAAGCTACAACAATACAATACTCTTAAGCATAAAAAATACACACAACTAATAGTCTAATACTCTAATAGTCCTTTATAATTAGACTGAGCTATTAGCAATATCATAACTATATATATATATATTTTTAAATTCTCCTGACTTTGTTCGCCATCTTGAATAGATATTGAGTGCGGCGCAGTGCATTCTGGGATTGGCTTCTCTGCTAAGGATACATGTGAGGTTGCCTTTGAATTTCTCTGAATTTTCTTTGAATGTTCCTTTTCTTCAAGAATAGCTTTCTCTTTTGGAGTGCACTAAAATTGCTGTCTACTTAGGGAGCTCAATACATTTTGGAACAGAGCCAGAGTTTGCCATACACTGAAATGACTGTTAGGTCCTTCATAACGGTTCAAGGCTACAATTATACAAGCTGCAATGGATAAATAGGAGATGTGTTTTACATAATTGTTTTGTAATATTTCGTGCCATCTTAATGTTTTAAATGAATGACTGTGCGTGTGAGTGGCACAGCCCATTGACATAATTCAGGATCTATTCACACTTATACAATCACACTGATACGTCCAGACAGGATAGTGTTGAGATGTGTGTCAGTATTGCAAAGAACAAACCCCATGGGCAGCACTAAAGCAGGATTATCTTTATTGCGTATACATTGTCTGTGTACGCAAAGCCATTCATTCGATAGCCTTCTCACACCTAATCTTTATTATTGTCTTGGGAAGCTCTTAACTACTGCATTAGAGTTTCAGTTACTTACATGCATTACACATTCATTGTTCAGTTATTAGGATAATGACTTTACATTAACAAAAATCTTTTCAGTTAGCAATCATACAGAAATCATATTCTAAATAAATGTGCTACAACTGTCAAACCAACTGAATCACTACTGATGAAACTGGATGTGCTTGAATCGTCATTATATAAAAATACAGTACTGTAGAATGCTTTCGTCTTGATGGATCTGTTTCTTACAAACATGCAGCTTTTGGCTTCACAAGAAGTTAATTGATGGACTGGAGTGGTGTGGATTATTGTGGTGTTTTTATCAGCTGTTTGGACTCTCATTCTGACGGCACCCATTCACTGCAGAGCATCCAGTGGTGAGCAAGTGATGTAATGCCACTGCTCCGGGTGTGTGTTCACGGTGTGTGTGTTCACTGCTGTGTGTGTGCACGTTGGATGGGTTAAATGCAGAGCACGAATTCCAAGTATGGGTCACCAATAAAATAATGCAAAAGTAATGTAATGCATTGCTTCCTATAAAAGTAATGCAATTAGTTACTTTTTAGGGAGTAACGCAATATTGTTATGCATTCGTTTTTCAATTAAATGTAACAAAGTAATGCAATTAGTTAATTTTAATGGAGTAACGGAAATATTGTAATGTATTGCTTTCCATAAAAAGTAAGTAATGCAATTTGTTACTTTTTTAGGGAGTAATGCAATTATTGTAATGCATTATTATCTTTGTATCAGATTTTGTGCCGTTACACCTAAATTGTGCAAAATTTGTCCATATAGCTTTACATTTTCAGATTCCTTGCTTTCACTAAATATCTTGGTTCTGATCACACTTTCAGGAGGTGGCAGTAGCTCAAAGAGCATAAAAGACTGATTAGACTAGCTTCATTCTGACAAGGAACCTGATCAAAGTCAGCAGCCTACATGACGCAGTTGATGGTTTTAATCGGGGTCAGATTAAGTACACGCCAATCTATCTGTCCAAGCTGAAAGTGGATGGCTCTAGGTGGCCATTTGAAGGCAACATGACAAGCTGTCACAGCACAATGGCAGACGTGCATCAAGACCACAGCGGACCAGTAAGCTGAGTATTGATATTCAGCACTCTCAGCTATTCCCACAAGATCAGATATAGCTCCAAAGCAAACTGACGTGAAAAAACGGGAACACTTGTCTCAAGTTCTAAGGAAATAATGGAGCAAAGCAATGGAGGGATGCATAAACAAACCGGCAGTAAATGGATGTATCCACTAACACTGTGTGGGGATTTCACTGGAAAGAACTAACAAGCAAGGACATTACAAACAAAGAAAAACAAAGGCCAAGATCTGCTCAGGTTTCAGAGCTCTCACTGGGAATGTTCTTCAGAGAACAGGTGCTCAAAGGCAGCTTTAATTGCCTATCAAACCTTTCCAATTAAAATAATGTTACAGTGATGTAAGCAGTTTATTATGTATGCAGATCAGCATTCATAATAGGCTCGGAGACATGGGACAAAAAAAGTTGCCATGCCAACAAATGTCACTTTGAAATGAATCAGATGATCACAAATGATTTTCTCCTTATTTTGATCAGAATAATAAAAGTTGCATGCATCAATAACTATAGACGATAATGGTATTGTTTGAAAACGTTTTGTTTTAACTGTCGCACTTCAAATATTTAAATTCTGAGATGAATGACATAGCTATTTATTTGAACTTATAAAGGAACAAAAATATGTTTGTCACTCAGATGCCAGATGTCTGCCACTGTATATGTTTTTATTTATTTATTATTTATTTTATATTATATATTTATGGCCTCGTTGAGTTGTCTGACATCATTAGGTCACATTTCCAGCCATATCAAATAAAAAAAAATTAAAAAAATTCTATATATCTTATAGATCTTGGCCAGTTTTTTATAGTAATACTTCATGTCAATAATTCATTTCCTCTTTCATATTTTCATTTTGACATAACACAATGTCCTTCTGTGGCACTGCTATCCTAATACCCCAGTTCCTGTGAAGTGAGATGTCTTGCCAGATGTGGTTTTATTCGGGTTTATGTTTCAGTGCATAACTTTTCTATAAGCTTTTTTTAACTAGAGCATGTTTTCAGAATTTACCTGTTGAGCCTAGTCTTAGCGGCGTAAAAAAAACTGAGGGTTTCAAAATGAAAGGTTGGCATGAGCCCAGCTGAACCTCAACAATATTTGATCATGTTGATTTTTAGGGAGGATCTGCTAATAAAGCATAAAACTTGCTTGTGTAATAATATTGTCACTTTCACTTTCAATTGATGCTTGAATGCTTTATTTCACAGATTTTTTCTTCTTCTTGTGAGCAGAAAATGCAGCTTGTGTGAGAGCTGTGCTGTAACTTAATTTTTAAAAGAATAGTTCACTCAAAAATGAAATTTTACAGGAAATGTCTTCACCCTCAGGCCATCAATATGAGTTTGCTTCTTCATCAGATTTGCATAAATGTAGCATTGCATCATTTGCTCACTAATGGATGTGAATGGGTGCCGTCAGAATGAGAGTCCAAACAGCGAGAGAAAAACATCACAAGTAATCCACACCACTCCAGTCATCAGTTAACATCTTGAGAAGACAAAAGCTGTGCATTTGTAAGAAAAAACGTTTTTAACTTCAAACCATTGTTCCGGGTAAAATACAAGTCACTTTCTCCATTATAACTATATAAAATATATAAAAGTTTTCAACTTTTGGTTTCACAAGACATTAATTAATGGACTGGAGTGGTGTGGATTATTGTGGTGTTTTCATCAGCTGCTTGGACTCTCATTCTGACGGCACCCATTCACTGCAGAGCATCCATTGGTGAACAAGTGATGCAATGCTGCATTTCTCTAAATCTGATTAACTTATCTACATCATCACCATTAGGCTTCAACAGCTTCAGCTTCAACATTCATCAGAATATCTCAATGTGTGTTAAAGAAAATGTTACAAGGTAGGAAAAACATGGGGGATTTTTTTTTTATTTATTTTTTCATATTTGAGTGAACTATCCATTTCTTCAATTGTTGGACAATATTTTAAACTCATGAATTGTTCCATCTACCAATATTGTCTTGTATATTTGGCCTTGATCTAAATAGGTCCATAAGAGCAGCCATGTAGACGCATTAATGTCATTGTAATCTTTGAGATTAGACAGGCTTTAATAACCGTATCACTTTCCGATAACACATTAGCAATTGCAATTAAGTTTCTCCTTTCCCACGCAGCTGAAACAGAGCCGACCCATGCAGGCAGTCGCTTGACAAGAAGCAGCCCGTCCAGGAGCGCTAACTCCAGAGAAACTGTGATTATGACGCATATGAAGCTTTGTATGTTTTGGTTCTTTGTACGGTGTGAGGTCTTTGAAATGTGCTTTGTCGTCATGCATGTTTGAAATCCACTTGTTTTAGCGACGACTGAAAATGCCAAGCTCAATTTTTCTCTGAATGAAGCAACCTAAAGCATGCAACGACTGAGCAAATAAACACCCTCAGCAAATACAGTGAGATGCAATTGTATGTAGTTTGAAAAGTCACGCCAGTGATTGCTTCTCTGCATTTGATTGGAAAAGCTTTCCTGATTTAGAGAAGACAGATCTATTCAGTGTTTAATTATGCATAGTAATAGATTTAAACAGGGAAAACGCAAAGTATTGTGGAAAATACTCTTAAAAATAAATAGTTTAGCAAAACTGAACATTTGCTGAAAATGTACTCGCATTCAGGCTATCCGAGATGTAGATGAGTTTGTTTCTTCATCAGATTTGGAGAAATGTAGCATTGCATTACTTGTTCACCAATGGATGCTCTGCAGTGAATGGGTGCCGTCAGAATGAGAGTCCAAACAGCTGATAAAAACAACACAATAATCCACACCACTCCAGTCCATTAATTAACATCTTCTGAAGTGGAAAGATGTGTGTTTGTAAGAAACAAAATATCATTGAGATGTTTAACTTTAAACCACTAATTCTGGTTAAAATATGAGCTTGGGTTACATCACTGTAAAAAATGATCGTGATTTTAACGGTAAAAAACTGTGAAAATGCTACGGTAAAAACCTGTTACATGGTTAACGGAAAGTTCCTGTAAAATTTACAGGGAAAAACCGGAAACTGGCGTTCCCAGAATTCCCTGCGTTCCATTTCAAATTCTGTTTGAATTTGACGTTTTTTCTTTGAAATAACTGTTTCTTCTTAGTTGTTTCTTATCAGTTATGTTTATTAGGGTTGTATGTTACATCTAATGTTGTTAAATTAATGTTTATAGCATATTTCAGTTTAATGAGTCTCACCATGATGGTGTTTAGTGCTTGTGTGAATGACACTGTGCACCTTCTGTATATTCTATTTTTTAAAAGTTGCTTGTGATGGGCTTTGGCTCATCATGTGACTTTCTCATCATCACCTGTATTTGGTGGTTATCAGTGTATTTCAAAGGAACAAAACAGATTAAGTACTTTAATAGGTTGGTATATTAAGATTATATCAGTTAAAGAAACTACGGTATTTAACTTTAAATTTAAGTTAAAACCGTTAAACCTAAAACATTGCTACTGTATTTTTTACGGTAGAATTCTGGTAACCACAGCTGCCAGTTTTTTACCGTAAATTTTACGGAATGTTTTTTACAGTGTGCAGTTTCATGTAGTGTTATTTATATACTATTATATAATTTATTAATTTAAGTTTATTTAAATTAAATTAAAATCTATTTATATTTAGGGAAAAATACATATATTTCATTTATTTATTTCCATATTAATTTTAGTACTTACACTTATGTTATTTCAGTCAGTTGCCAAGACAACATCTATCATTTTTACTTACGCTTGTTATTGTTAACAATTAAAATATGTATATATATATATATATATATATATATATATATATATATATTCATTATATAATATATATAATATTCATATTTTAATTGATATTTTAACAAAAACAAGTTTGTAATAGTTTTAATTAACAATAACAACACTGATAATGAGGTTATTTTAGATTATTTTGCATTGGTATTTGGACAAATATGTGGCATTAGGCCTTTGTTTCAAGCTTTGTTTTAATGCTGATGAGAAAAAAATAAATACATAATTAAAAATAAAATTTGAGACAAAAACCTTGATGCAAGAGCCCTCATTCTTGATTTATTACAAAATATAATTTTTTCTACAAATCAAATAGTATGAATTTGAACGAAACTGCGACCTTGTTACGTCATGTTTCTCAATATCAGTTTATTTCTCTCAACTGTGACTTTAAATCTCACAATTTTGACTTTATGTATCAGAATGAGTGTCAGGATTATGGACCGTCTGTGTTTGTTTTCCTCTCCATGTGCTCCCAGTGACCTAGTTTTCCCTTGTGTTCTCTAATGCCCATATTTGGTTTTGTTCCTGTTCCTAATGTGTTCAATGATCCCAGGTGTGTCTCGTGATTCCCTTGTTTAGTCATGTATTTAAAGTATTGTCTGCCCCATGTTTCCTTGTCGGGTCTTGAACGTCTACCTTGTGCTCTGTATCTCCCTGTTTGCATCATTAAAGACTCTCGTTTTGTGTAGTCTCCTCGTTCCTCCTGTGGGCAAAGTGTGACAACGAGATTATCTGTATTACTTAACACTTTCTCTTTCTGTTTTAGTTTTAACTCTAATAGTAGAAAGCATCTTTTAATCAAAATGTCTAACAAGTAATAAATAGATATATATTAGATGGGAATATCCACTTTAATTCACAAGGAAGTTGGCATAAGGATCTTGGCACAGTGTTGTTTTGTTTTGGGTTTTGTGTCGCTGTGTCTGACTAACACTGTAAACGAGACACAAATTACACTGCTACTGTATGACAGCGTTCAATTACTGAGTTCATCCATGCGAGTCACTGTTGATTTAATGACAAAGGAGTAGATGTGTGTATTAATCAGAACTGCCATATGATGTGATGTGCATCATTCTCCCAGAGTTTCCAGGATGCCTAACCACCTCCTGTACATTTTGTCAACTTCCTGACCTCAAATCCTTTGCAAACATCCTCTCATGAGCAACGGAGGATCAGCGCTTAGGGGAAAAGGCCCAGCATTACGCCCTGGATCTGTCTGACCCACAAAAACCTGAGACATGGTTAGATCCCTGACTTAACACGTGCTAGGTACACTTAATCTGACTGAAAAGCCACACTGGAACTAAATTATCCAGGACTTTAATAAATAGCTCTCTGATATCCCTTTTCCTATGATGCTTAAGTTGTCTCCGTTCAATGTATTTCCACACACACACACACACACACACACACACACACACACACACACACACAAAATCAATCCCAGGGGGCAAAGAGCAGGATAATATGGTCATCATGTAAAATTTAAAATAAATAAATAATTTAAATTGTATTTAAATATGGTTTAGTTATAAATTATATAAACACCCCATAAACACTTTGTTTTTATTTATAATTTATATATTTTTTCAAAATTATGTTTTATATGTAAATATATATATATAAAGAATCATTAATTATATAAACACACCATAAACACTATTTGTTTTTATTTATAATTAAAAATTTTCAAAATTATGTTTAAAATATATAAACATAAAACGTGCTTGGAACTGTGCATTAATTATATAACATGTGGATTTTCTTTTCTTTATTCACAAATATTAAAGTATGTTTTACATACCATCAAAAATCACTGAATTCAATTTGATATAAAATTCACATTTACATTTATCAGGCACTTTTGTCCAAAGCTCAAGTGTTTCCTGGAAACCAAACCCATGTTCTCAGAAGTAGAGCCTTGCTCTACTGTTTGAGCTACAGGAATTCCCAAAATCTGTTCACAAAAGTAGGAGGTGCCATGATTCATTTGTTTGCAGACAGCTTACTGTATATAGTAGATTATGTTATTTATTCAATGGAAACGTGGGCTGGATAAAACTGATGTCAGAAGATGCCCTGTCCTCTGTTACGAAAAAAGATACAGCATTCCATACAAAAAAAAAGAAAAAAGAAAAGATGATTAGGTTTTTGTTCTTCTTACAAAAACCTATTCATCTTAAAGTTGTCTGAATTGAGAAATCAAATGTGTTTTTGAATTTGACGAGTATCTAAACTTTATTTTCCACTACCAATGAAATATAAAAACGTGTATGAAACATGGCTGCCATTTCTCAAAATTGGAAGTTTTCAAAGCAATTTCACATGTGTATTGATGGGAGAGTTGAAGAAAAAATGTTAGCCAATTGCAGCAGTGGGCTTTTACTTCTGAGTCTAGAATGGGCCACACCAATAACAGGGCAGAAAACGGCCTATTGTAAATTACGGTGTTTAATGATGCAAGTGTCTTCCTAACACTGTAAGTAGACCTCAGAGAACAGAAGAGCATAACAAAGAAAAAGGTGTGTATATATTTGATGAATACCTTAATATCTTTAGTTGGATTGGCTAAAATGCCATCATATGAAATGACATCATTTGAAATCGACTAACCTGATCTCACGGGAATACATAACTATTTTATGAGGTGGCAGTTTTGTATGAATTTGTACATTGTGAATTGTACAAAAACATATAAATGAGATTGTATAAATTCTTACAAATTAGCCAGCAATTTTTAACTGTCACTCGGGTGAAAGCATATTGTACGAATGAGATTGTAGGAATTCATCGAAATTAGCCACCAATTTTTAAATGTCACTGGGGCATAAGCAGATCACCCCCCCCCCCCCCCACCCCAACAAGGCACATCCTAGGAGAGGCTAGACGACGAAGACGTGGGGTGGACCAGGAACAGGAGGTGCTGGAAGAGGAGAACACAGTGGAGCCAATGGAGGAGGAGCCAAGGCAGAGTCCTTATGGCTCTCTTGGACAGAACCTTGGAGCCCATCAACAAAGGTGGAGCCGTGCGAGGCAGATTCCTCCGTGAAGCTTCATAGACGACAGCCGAAGGTGACCTCGCAGGCCTGGAGGTCCAAGGCGATGCCGCTGGCTCAATGGCGATGATAGGGGACAGGCAGAATGGGGAACGCTGGAGGGAGTGAGGACCAAGCTGGAAGGAGGATCCTTGTGTACCCAGAGGGACGAGGGAGCCCAGTAGAGACTTAATGATGAAGGACCGCGGCGTAGCTGACGAAGCGCAGAGCTGACGGGCCGATGTAGAGTCAAGGGCCTGGTGTCCTGTGGTGAGGCCAAGAGTTTACCTTTTGGAGAGGAGACCTGAGGTGGAGCCGGAAAAACTGGAGAGATACCGAGGAGCTGCACGACACCAGCAGGGAGTGGAAAATAGCGGAGTGGGCAGGTGACTGAGAGGAACGGGATCATCTAGCGGGTTGCTTGGCGTGTCTTCAAGGGCAAGAAAAAAAGGGGGTGGTTCCTTCCAGAAGTCAATGACTCCAAGCTAGACCTGACAGGCTCCGATCTGGCTCTAGCTCCGGCATGGAGATGTTGGCAGGCTCTGGTCCCATGGTGGGAGGAGGCACTCGTATGTGGCGCGTGGAAGGCAAGGGCGTAAAAGTAATCTAACCGTAAGGGGGGGACAATAAACATAAAATTTCTCAAGAGCAATTTTTGAAGGGGACACAAATAATACAGCCAAAAGTACTTGTACTTGTAAGGATAGATATGTATACACAGCATGGGTGCCGTGTTTAAATATGAGTTCGGTTCATAGGTTGACCACACGGTCAAAAAATAAAATAAATAAATAATTAAACACGTTCCACCACAGCACGCCCACTGATCTGCCGCTTAACATGTTGTGCAAAACCCAATGCATCGGTAGGTCTACACTATTAGCCTAATATCAGGCTTATCGCCGTGTTGGTTCTAATGGGTGACTTACTATCCAACAAGCTACGTATTAAACAAGCTAAGCTAGGTAACCTTATAATCGCTCATAGGATATCGGATATCATCATTTTTTGTCATGACTAATTTATTAATGATCCAGCATAATCTGTATTAAAGAGAAAGAATCACTTCATCCAATGTTTAAAATGAATAAAATAGCCTTGACTGTCTACTTACATATAACTACTGAAGAACTTTGTTCTCTCCCACCGTTTCTAAACTTAAAACGCGGTTTTGCATTTATTTTGTTTTACTTCTTACAGAATTATTTTAAGTATTTGTCCATTATATTATTTACAATACACAGAGTGATCTGTAATTATATTTTAGGGGGGACAACCACAATTTGAAAGTGAAAAAAAAGTGAAAGTGATGTGAAATACGGCCGAGTATGGTGATCCATACTCGGAATTTGTGCTCTGCATTTAACCCATCCAACGTGCACACACACAGTGGGCAGACAATGCTGTGGCACCCGCCGAGCAGTTGGGGGTTCGGTGCCTTGCGGCAAATTACTCAGTATTGACAAATATATTTATGCAACTTTCATGAATGAGGCCCCCTGTACGAAAACATATAAGTGAGATCAAACAAAACCGACTTTTTTTTTTACAGTAAGTGGGGTATAAGCGGATTGTATGACGATGCACAAATGAGTTTGTGCGATTCCATTCAAATTAGCCTGCTGGGGTGTAAGCAGATTGTACTAAAAAAAAAATGGATACGCGAGATCTTACAAATTCTTGTGACTCACCCACCAACTTTTTCTTTTTTTTACAGACAGTCGATTGATCGTATGAGAACATACAAAAGAGATTGCAAAAGTTCATATGAATTAGCCAACAATTTTTAATCGTCATCACGTCTCAGCTGATGATATGAAAACATGAATGAGATCATATAAGTTCATATGAATTAGCCTCCATTTTTCCCCCCTGAGATCGTGTTGTAATATGTTGCCTTATCTTTTAAGTTAGGTAAACTTTTTTTATAGTGTTTGACAAGGGTGAATGACATTATTTGCCTTTGCCTGGGCTTTCTGGTATATTTTAAAACTGAGCTAAAATTAGAGCGATATATTTGTCTTTACCTCTGTTTGAGGTGAGAGTCAAGCACCACTGACTGATATAATCTGACTTCACCGCATCCACATGACTACATTACTCAAGAGACATTAAGGATTCAAGGACCTCTTGGTTTAGCTCACTAAAGCCCAGACAGAGTCCCATTCAGAAGAAATGAACGAATGCGCGAGAGTGTCTTTCCTGACATCTGTCGGGCAAAGGAAAAATCATAACATCCTCCCACCCCGAAACTGTTCTCATCTTAATCTGGCATACATAATGGTCTCTGGCTGAGCTTGAGAGATTTCATAAGGAAACATTTCACCTCATGCATGTGGAGACTAGTGCTGTTTCTTGTCCCAGAAGCGTGACGCTGCCCCCAGTGGGCTGGGCTGGTTCTGCATGGATGGAGCGGAGAGGAAGGGAGTGTCGCAGTACTCGCTTTCATGTCTCTTATCTCAAACACAGAGATGTCTTTGAGCTGAAGGTAATGTTGGGCGTTAGCTTATCACACCCATTTGTTCCTTTTGTTTGCCCTTGATTGTGTGGAAAATGCATCCCGTTGAAAGGCCCCACATCCGTCTTGCTCATCCGAACGAGGTTTAATTTGTTATTAATTATTACTCTTCCTCCCAGTTTTCTTTTGTCCCAACTAAAGCTGAAGTTTAGGTTCAGTAGCGCTTCTGTGCTTCTAAATACCTGCAGTATGCGTCAATTGGTAGAGGCCATTTCAGTCTGAGCGTGACTCATTCTACAGGCAGGATGACATTAGTTGAGGGGTAACAATTAGCAGAAGCAATTAACCTTTGGAGGGACACCAATCTAGTAAAAGAGGACATGAAGAATGACCATCCACTGATATAAATCCCATATATTGCATCCTATGTAAGATCATTTTTCAAGTTAAATGATTGAAAGCTCTGGGGAAGTGCCATATGGCCTCTTTTCTAGAATTTTCCTAGAATATGATTGTTTTTACTGAACTCATAGTTTAATTTTATAGGCTTTCTAGAGGAGTTATTTATATGAGATGTATCTGCAGTAGAAGAGTTTATCAAGGGTTTTATTTTTCACAGTGATGCCATAGAAGAACCATTTTGCTTTCCTCAAAGAACGTTTCAGTGATCAATTCTTAAAAGAACCTGTTTTAGTGTGAAGAACATTTTATGATCTAAAGATCAATTTTTCCCTATAAAGAACCTATATATCCACTGTAAAGATAAATTAACAATAAAAAATATATTTTAATTTAAACACCATTTAAAAAAAGTAAAACTGCCCTACATCAGACCTTAAATAAGAGCAGCTTTATATTTATACTTATATTTAAATAAGAATATTTAGAACCAAGATTTTAAATCTGGGTTTCATGCATTAAATGTATAAAAATATAGTTTATCGAAAAAATTGTTTGTGAATGTGATTAATTTGTACTATAGCTATTTTATTTTAAATGAGCAACTTCTTGTATAACTGAAATAGCAGTTTTGTAGCATGAGTCCTAATTTAAAAATATATATATATTATTTAATATAATATTAAATTAATATTATTTAATATAAGATTTAATATAAATGTTTTTTATAATTTAGTGTTTACATTTATTTTTTTGTAAATTTGCTATGATTTCATTATAGGTTTTTTTTTATTAATATTTGTATTAATATTATTGCTGTCATTAATCGTGATTAATCGCATCCAAAATATTTTTTTTTATATATCTAATATATGTGCGTGTACTGTGTATATTCATTGTGCATATATAAATACTCACACATGAATGTATATATTTCAGAAAAATATGTTTATATATTAAATATATATATATATATATATAATATAAATTATATGAAATTACATGTAAATGCATGTAAATATTTTCAAAATATATACATGCACGTTTGTGTATTTATACAGTATGTACATAATATACACATTACACACACATATATTATGTAAACAAAAACTTTTATTTTGGATGCGATTAATCGTTTGACAACACTAATCTAATATTTATAATATTAATATTTTATTTTAGTTACTGTTTATATATACTGTGTGTACATATATGTCTACATGCAATTAACTGTGATTCATTTAATTAATTGACATGTAATGTAAAACAAGTTTCATATTGGAGAGTGTGGACTTAGTGAATGTGTTGGTTCAGGTTGTCCATTGATTGAAGAGCGGACATTAATCACTCCCACACCTCTGCCAAAGACAACAGTGACGTAGCGGAGCGAGACCCTGTCATTCTGCACACAGCAGCATGTGTGGTCAGTGTGATAACAGACACTGAGCTGTCGAGCTCTTTCAGTCCTCTTCACTCACATCAGGAGCCGTGAGCCAGCAGAGTGAAAGCGTGTGTGAAGTGCAGGAGCTGCCATTGTTTGCTCTTGTGACTCCTGCGGTGCGCTGGCATGTCTGATAACTGACAGGCATGCTGGGAGGATGCTAATCACTCTGTCCTCAATGAGACGCGGCTGACAACAGCTGGAAAGAACAATGACTCCAAACAATAACACGGCTGATTGGTTTGAATAAAGCTGTCCACCCACACATCTTAATCTGAGAGTGAAGTGATACCAAAACAATTCCAGATTAAACTGGGGAAATTACTAAATTATTATTGTTCTTGTTCTTTTTCTTCTCATGACGATTACTAGTTGTAGTAAATTATTAATAACCATCAATATATTATAAAAACAGTAAATAAAAGATAAACAAAAAACTAAATAAAAATTGCTAGTATTAATAAATTATATAAATACAGTTATTTATGTGGTTGTTATGCAATAATAATAATAATAATAATATATATATTTTTAAATAACAACAGCGATGATAAATAATAACAAAAACAATAAAAACAACAATTATTTGTTTTTTAAGTAATTGTATCAAGCACCAAATATTATGATTGGTAGTTGTAAAATATCAATAAGCATCAATATATTATTAATAACTCTAAGTTATTTATTGATTATTATATAATGTAATAGTATTAATAAACTATAATTATTTATAGTTTTTTATAATAACAACAACGATAATAATAATAATAATAAAAATAAAGTTATTTAAATAATAATAATAATTGTATTAGTAACAATGGTAAATAATTGTATTATTAATAATAAATAATATCCATATAAGTAAATAAATGTGTTTCCTGTCACGGTGCACACAACGGGGAAGAACGAGGAACACAGAACGAGGATGTAAACTCAAATAACAGTCTTTAATGACTCCAAACAAGGCAGGGCAGACACAGACAGGAACACCTGAAACTCAGATACTATTAATGAATACATTACATATTTATTTAATAAATTAAAGTACTTATTATTTCCTAAATTGCATGAATTTATGCATCTGCAAAAATGTAATTATTTAAATTACTCACCGAAATTAAATGGCTATGACACTGCTGTGTTTGCTAGTTTTTTCTATGTGATAGCCAGAGCAGTGTAAAAGTTGACTGTTTGCCGGTCCAGGTCAAAAAATGCTACATGTTCAACACTTAACTATGAGCAATAGTAATAGTGATACTTGTCTTGGCAGCCCACTAATGATAAATTCTAAATCGTGGTGCAAGGTTCACTTGCAAATGTGTCACTTGATATCGTCTTGCAGCAGAAAAAGGTCAAACTGCATGTATGACATAATGACAAAGTCTTATCATTTTGATATCATGTAGCATGCAATTACTGAGCCCATTCACTTTCAAGGAAATTATAGTGAATCACATTATGTTGCCGTATTATGTTGCATAAAACATCTACATCTGCTATCATGAGAATTTTCCATAAAATTCCAGGAAGTCTGCGAAAAATATTTAATATCATAATGTGATGTTTTTTGTAACATGATAATTATACCCTTATACTGCGATCCAATATAGTCCTAGGACAGGGATTTAGTAGTCTCGCGTAACCAGACTGACGGCCTGGAATCTATGGTAGCTATCATTGGCCAAGGCCCGCCCATGAGGCTGTTTGACTGACATGTCAAACAACCAATCACGGTTCGTTTCGTTCAGCGTCATGTTTCAGGGCGCGGAAATGTCGGCACAATAACAGACCGGTGTGTAAAAATACTCTTGGTATGTATTTTAAAGATTCTATGCCGCAAACTTAAATATTTCACATAATTTAGAAAATCCAGCGTTTACTTGATCCTGATAAGAGTTTGTCGTCACAGTTGTAAACACGACGGCTCTCTTATTTCGTGAAGGGGGTTTGGCGTCACGGCATCTTTGTTTCCAGGCGGAACGTCAAAGAACGCGACACACACGTCTCCTGTATAATTCAACCAATCCGACGATGACTTCGACACTCCAGAAGTGTTTACACTTTTGTGTGCCATATGCATCAGACGTTAAGCCAACGTTCCGTGGGTGTGATGTCTGAGGCTGAGACTAGGGATTTAGCTTTTGTGATAAAATCAGACAAGATTTTTGATTAAGCATGTACTATACTTCAATAAAATCAAAACCTGACATCTTTATTTCCCTTTAAATAAACGGAATTGGCTTGAAACGCATAGAGCAGCATTGAAGAGCTACTTAATCCAATCATGTAGTGCTCAACTAGGACACACATAGAAAAAAAACCCAGCATACTCACTAAAATGAACCTCAATAATGATGCATTTGGACACATTTTTCCTCATGGGACAGTTCATTTTAGTAGAATTTGATGTTAGCATAATGCTAAGCTTAGATGTTTTGTTTCCAGTCAAGACTTGAAGAAGCTTGTTCATGACTTTATCACCAGCAGGGTGGATTATAGTAATGGTCTCCTTCCCAAGAAGACCATTAGACAGCTGCAGCTCATCCAGAACACTGCTGCCAGGATTCTGACTAGAACCAGAAAATCTGAGCATATCACACCAGTCCTCATGTCCTTACACTGGATTCCAGTTACACTTAGGATTCATTTTAAAGTACTTTTAGTCATTCATAAATCTCTCAATGGCCTAGGACCTAAATACATTGCAGATATGCTCACTGAATATAAACCTAACAGACCACTCAGATCATTAGGATCAAGTCAGTTAGAAATACCAAAGGTTTACACAAATCAAGGGGAGTCCGCTTTTAGCTATTATGCCGCCCGCTGTTGGAACCAGCTTCCAGAAGAGATCAGATGTGCTAAAACATTAGCCACATTTAAATCCAGACTCAAAATTAATCTGTTTAGCTGTGCATTTGTTGAATGAGCACTGTGCTACTTCCGAACTGATTGCACTATGTATAATCATTTTCTATTCTTAAATGTTTAAAATTCTTTTAAAATCAATTTTTATATCATTTAGTTTTTATTGTTGTGATTATTATTTTTAATTTCACTTCCTTTTATGTAAAGCACTTTGAATTACCACTATGTATGAAATGTGCTATATAAATAAACTTGCCTTGCCTAAGCTAACAATACAATGCTGTAACCCTTAAAACAACAGCATACAGATAAATATTGGCTACTGTATTTAATTAGAACTACATTTTATCTGTATTCTATTGCTACTGGATTTAATAAAATAATGCTGACTAAGTATATGGTCAAATTTAGGTTAATTATAAGGCAAATGTTGCCGTTTAGGCAAGCAGCTCACTGGGTTGTAGATCAAAGAAGTGCTATAAGTTCTTCTTGTTGTGTGACGAGAGCTTTTTTTAATTTCAGGAGACTTAAAAATGACATTATGCAGGTAATTAATTCACTTTGTGCTCTTTGTTGATTTGCGCTTAATGAGTCAAACTAAATTACTTAGCTTTCAAATTATGTCTATTTTAAATAAAGCTAATCACGTCTAATTACCTCAGCAAACATTATTATCCCTGGTCTTTTATTTTATGCCTACATTTTCTGCACAGCCATGTGTTTGCCATTAAATGGATCACTGTGATGTGATTGTACCCATTCTCAATCACAGAGCACTGGTAAAAGACAAAATAACATAGGGAGATCATAGTATGGCTACACCTCAAACAGAAACTCCATGTGGAAGTGCACGTACTTCTAAGAGCAAAGTTCTTACTAATCCAGTGCAAGCATTGCACGTCTTACTTAAGTCATGTTGTGCAATTGTGCAATGCTGTTTTTCCCCAATTTTATCACTGTTTGATTAATATCTTTCATATAAGTCATCACATAATGCCGTTAAATTAATTTTCGGGATTCATTTCCTTGTATCACTCATCAGTAACTTTTGTGTGTGTGCAGTGTTGCTTTGTATTCTAACCAGTTTCTTTGTAGCCTATGGAAAAATTGGTTAAATTCTGGATAAATTCTAAATCAGTATCTGAATCAAATTGAGAGACAAAGGAAGTAATTAATTTCATTAGATTAGTGCTCAATTGCTTTGTGCATGAGTTCATCTATCCACCCTCCAAACCTCTTGTCTGCTATGTAGGGTCACATGGAAAGCAGGGAAACACCCTGACAGATGGCTAGTCCATTACAGGAAAAATCAGACATAGACACATGTACTCACACCTACAAGCAATTTAGAGTCTCCACTTCATCTGACCTGCATGTCTTTGGATTGTCGAGAAAACGGAAATGGGGACTCAAACCTTGAACCTTCTCAGGTCAGCCGGGACTCAAATCTTGGAGCTTCTCAGCTCAGTAGATAGAATTCTCAGCTCAGCGGGGACTCAAACCTTGAACCTTCTCAGCTCAGCCGGGACTCAAACCTTGGAGCTTCTCAGCTCAGCGGGGACTCAAACCTTGACCCTTCTCAGCCCAGCCGGGACTCAAACCTTGGAGCTTCTCAGCTCAGTAGATAGAATTCTCAGCTCAGCGGGGACTCAAACCTTGAACCTTCTCAGCTCATTTGGGACTCAAACCTTGGAGCTTCTCAGCTCAGTAGATAGAATTCTCAGCTCAGCTGGGACTCAAACCTGGAACTTTCTCAGCTCATTTGGGACTCAAACCTTGGAGCTTCTCAGCTCAGCTGAGATTCGAACTGGCAGTCAGGCTTCTCAGGTCAGCTGGGACTCGAACAAGGGACTATGTTGCTGTGAGGTGATTGTGCTACCCACTGAGCTATGGGCTCAGTCGTTGGCACATCCAATGGGAGTGCAGACAGGGGTCCATTTGGATGGAAAGCCTTTAGTGTCATTTTTTAGCTCAGCCGGGACTTTTAAGAAAACAAGCAGTTAGAAAACCAATAGAGCGTGCAAGTGTTAGAGGTAGATAAAATAGAATTAGAATAGAGAGTGCTAGAGTTAGAGGGTCAAAAAAGATGGAAGAGATGTGTTTTTAGCCTTTTCTTCAAGATGGTTAAGGACCCAGCAGATCAAATTGAGCTGGGCAGGTCATTCCACCAGGAGGGAACATCGTCTTGATGGAATTATATATTGGGAATTAATTCTGCCAATCTGACATATATGTTGTGGTTTGATTGTCAATTAAAACAGTCACAACACTTTTATTTGCATTTCATTGCACTATTTAGACATGTCTGACGATGAAACCCAACCCCTACCCCTCATCCTAACCATTTATTTGTTTACTCTATGTCTGCAGCAAGAATTAGTCCACAACAATTTTCTTTTTAAAGGACAACAAAGTATACTACTACTTCTTCTCAGTGTAAAGCAGAGGATATAACAGGAATACACATCTATAGTCACAATTTATTCAAAAAGAATTAATATTCCAAGTCTTCTGGCTTAGAATGCAACACAAGTTGTTTGTAACATTTTTTGTAACATTTTTTTTTAATTGTTTTAGATCAGTTTTTGTAATAAATACCTGTGACTGTACTTTAAATTACCTATTGCGTGTTTATTGTTGAGAAGAGGGTTAAGGGTAGGGGTGGGGTTAGGTGCTACAACATATCTATGAAAGTATAAATGTATAGAAAAATCTACAAGTTCTACTTGCATGCAAAGAATTAAATGTATCATGATCTGACAAACAACTGAAAGCAATGGAGTACTCTGTGCTTCGAAAAATTATGCTCAAGGGGTACCCTGTGCATTAAAGTTGTCCCAACCAAGCATCAATGTGATTCTTTGAATAGAGTTGGAGTAAAACTCTGTAGGACAGTGGACCTCGAAGGTCAGAATTGTCCACCTCTGGCATTGGGTATCCAATTTGTCTTTTTATGGTTCAGAAGCATGCCAAAGATTTCCCCATGTGCAAATTTTAGTTTTTTTTTTTTTTTTGCCTGTTTGTATTTCTTACAAAGCAGGAACAAAAAGTGATAGGAGAGCAGAGGGGGAACAGGATTAAGAAAGGTCCACGAGCCGGGACTTGAGTTTGGGTAACCCGAGCACTGTTGCAGCGTGTTGGAGAGCTGCCCACATGGCTATGACTCCGACACCCTGGTGTGGACTTGACAGCAGACTACTACCCAACAATATTTTGCCCTCCACAGAAAGGTCACCAAAGTGTGAACTTTTGGACTACCAGGACTGAGAGCGTCATTTGGGATGGGGCCTAGGAAAGCTTTAGCTGCACTTGAGAGTCATCTCTGGAGACATTCTTGCTCAGCCACTTGAAAGCAGGGTGGAGGTACACCACTGATGTGCCAAACGTGATATCCGACAGTAATCCAGGCCTCTGGTGAAATCACGGCCATGTCTCCAACTGTGATGGTGGTTTCCGAGGCAAATATTTATGTGAGCAGGTCAGTCAGGTATAATGGAGTTGGAAGGGTGGGAAATGGAATATTGCAGTGTCTTGGCCTGGTTCATGGAGTCAGATATCTGCTGGTACTGAAAGCTTTTTGCCAGACCCTGACCTTCAGAAGTATTATAGGTTCATGGTAACCCTCATGTTGCAAAAAGTCACATGATCCACATGCTACACATACAATGGTGTGAAAAAGTGTTGGCCCCCTTCCTGATTTTTTATTTTTTTGCATGTTTGTCACACTTTAATATTTCAGATCATCAAACTAATTTAAATATAAATCAAAGATAACACAAATAAACACAACATGCAGTTTTTTAATTAAGTTTTTTATTATGAAGGGAAAACAAAATCCAAACCCACATGGCCCTGTGTGAAAAAGTGCTTGCCCCCTAAACCTAATAACTGGTTTGGGCCACCCTTAGCAGCAACAACTGCAATCAAGCGTTTGCGATAACTTGCAATGAGTCTGTTACAGCGCTGTGGAGGAATTTTGGCCCAGTCATCTTGACAGAATTGTTGTAATTCAGCCACATTGGAGGGTTTTCGAGCATGAACCGCCTTTTTAAGGTCATGCCACAGCATCTCAATAGGATTCTGGTTAGAACTTTGACTAGGCCACTCCAAAGTCTTCATTTTGTTTTTCTTCAGCCATTCAGAGGTGGATTTGCTGGTGTGTTTTGGATCATTGTCCTGCTGCAGAACCCAAGTTCGCTTCAGCTTGAGGTCACGAACAGATGGCCGGACATTGTCCTTCAGGATTTTTTGGTAGACAGCTGAAATCATGGTTCCATTTATCACAGCAAGTCTTCCAGGTCCTGAAGCAGCAAAACAGCCCCAGACCATCACACTACCACCACCATATTTTACTGTTGGTATGATGTTCTTTTTCTGAAATGCTGTGTTACTTTTACACCAGATGTAATGGGACACACATCTTCCAAAAAGTTCAACTTTTGTCTCGTCAGTCCACAGAGTATTTTCCCAAAAGTCTTGGGGATCATCAAGATGTTTTCTGGCAAAACTGAGATGAGCCTTTATGTTCTTTTTGCTCAGCAGCGGTTTTCGTCTTGGAACTCTGCCATGCAGGCCATTTTTGCCTAGTCTCTTTCTTATGGTGGAGTCATGAACGCTGACCTTAACTGAGGCAACTGAGGCCTGCAGTTCTTTAGATGTTGTTGTGGGGTCTTTTGTGACCTCTTGGATGAGTCGTCGCTGCACTCTTGGGATAATTTTGGTCGGTCGGCCACTCCTGGGAAGGTTCACCACTGTTCCTTGTTTTCGTCATTTGTGGATAATTGCTCTCACTTTGGTTCGCTGGAGTCCCAAAGCTTTAGAAATGGCTTTATAACCTTTTCCAGACTGATAGATCTCAATTACTTTCTTTCTCATTTGTTCCTGAATTTCTTTGGATCTCAACATGATGTGTAGCTTTTGAGGATCTTGAGGATCTTGAGGGTCTTGAGGGTCTACTTCACTTTGTCAGGCAGGACCTATTTAAGTGATTTCTAGATTGCGAACAGGTGTGGCAGTAATCAGGCCTGGGTGTGGCTAGAGAAACTGAACTCAGGTGTGATCAACCATGACTGATTAATATTTACATTTGTTTGATGATCTGAAACATTAAATAAAATAAAAAAATAATTAAATAAAATAAAAAAAATCATGAAGGGGGCCAACACTTTTTCACACCAATGTATGTATACCCAGTTTATTTGGAGACCAACAGGAAATCTAACTTTTTCAAAAGTTTTGCAGATCAAGGATTACTACACATAAACACAATGTAGGCTACCCTGCTTAAACCAGTCTTAAAGTGTTTGTTGGTCTTGTCTGGTTTTAAGTAGCCTCAAAACTTGGCCAAGTTGTTATTTATCTGGTTTGGCTACTCAATCTTTTGGTCTCTCAGCCTGACAAAAATCCAACACTTGTCCAAACTGGGAACCCAGTTAACCTTAGGCTGATTTAAGCTTTTTTTAAGCATGGACGTGTTATTTAAGGAGCATTTTTGTTGCATTGCATTACATCAGCCAATAAATGTAAACTCGTTTTAGATGCAAAGTTGGATTTCCGATAACACTTATAATGAACAAAGACATTTTATTTTAAGCAACTTTTTATTTTGAGTAACACAAAAATGGCTCATGGTCACAAACTCTTTAATTTAGCTGCATGTTACTAAATTAATCATGTATTGTATCTAAATATTTTGAATACTACACATCCGCATTCTAGCAATATCCAGACTAGCTAAATTTAAAAATTCAATAACAGTTATGTTTTTATCTGATTATATTTTCTTTGTTACATTAATATACTTCCTCATTCTTCAGAATATGCAAGCACATCTGGCAAAGCAGGAAAATGATAAATATACTTAACCTCTAAACAAGGTCTTTGTGAAGAGCCAGGTTTTTATTAGGTGCTATGAGCAGCAATAACAATATATTGGAATACCATTAATTGCTTGCCCTTATCAAATCTGCCATTTTATTAGCCAAAATAGCTCCCTCTGTTGTGCAGTGATCTCAGACTGGGTCAAAGGTTTTGGCTTATTAAAATGTGTCATCCAGAGAGCCTGTGATATTAGCATGATTAGCCAGAACTAGCCTGATCTTGCAAGCAGAACTTACAGGGATCCCAGAGTAGACCATCAGAGAATACTTGACAAGAACATTGTAATAAACTTTGTAATACTGTAGAACTTTAAATGAAAACTAGATTTTAACATTGTCAGTGGTGTTCGCTTGTGCACGTCTTGCCACCACAACAGCCAAGATTTTATGCACTTTTATTGGATGTTATGTAAAGTTGCAAGTTCGTCAGTGACATTGCCTGGGTAACTTTATATTACATGAATGCATTTCAGAGACATTTAGATTCAAGGTACACATTTTATCAGCACTTGCTTTCCCTGGGAATCAAACCCACAACCTTAGCATTGCTAACACCGTACTCTACTAATTGAGCTACAATAACTGATATAAAATTACTCATACCACAATATAAGATTTTTGTATATGAACCTTCAATCCCCTGTAGAGTTGTGTTAATCCAGCATCCCAAATATAAGCATTAGTGATGCTAATCAAACGTCAAATTAAACTGGCCTATCAAAATAAGACCTCCTGAAGTACCAGCAAATGAATGAAGATTAAAGGTTTAAGCATCAGTGACTGGAGTTCTAGTGAAATGAGCAACACTATTTTGTAACGCTGCAAAAGCACATGTGTTCCTGGAACCTGAGCTGTGAGTGATTGAATAAAATCACAGCAGAGATCACTGAAAGAGATATCAGGACATTAAGAGAACTCATTCTCCATGAGCCCTGCTTGATCTCCTCTGTAGCCATTTGCACTGATCAGAGAGAGGTTAATCTCAAGAAAATTGGACCACACGGCACAAAGAGATTAGAAGTTCAAGTTGCCATAATACCCTAGCGGCAATCAGACGGACGGGATCGGGGGGCCGGCAGGGGACTGTGACAGCGCAGGGGAAAGTTCCTGTAGGAAACTCCTTCTTAAATGGACTCAGACGCAGGTATTAGACACCCCTATCTAGTGTTTCAGGTGTCACTATACTTCCAGAAAGGAAGCAAATCCCAGGGGAAGAAAAAGATGCCTCTTGGCTGTGTCTGTGAACATATTACAAAGAGGAAGTGCGGAAAATTTTAAAGCATGAACAAATACAGCCATCGTTCATATTCAGTTGCAGAATGAATGACTTTACCATGACACTTGCACACACTACTTTTTAACAAATTAGTACAATCACATGGGGCTTTGACCTATAAAATGTTTTATGGTTTAAAGTTGCTATGGTTTCTGGCAACCATAAACAACATATAATCATCAACATTGATAAATCTGACTATATGTGCTTCATATACAGTTTAGGTCCACCTCTTTACTGAGGTAAAATCACTGTAAGCCACTCTCATGGCTTATTGCTTTAATGTAAACCTGTATACTGTTAGTTGGGTAAAATGCATTATGAAATTACAGTAACTTTAAAAGATAATAGATGTTCAATCTCTAATGGATTAATAATTGCATATAGTGCATATTTCTTGCTAGAATGTGTTCAAATAATTGGTCAAATGAATAGTTCTGAGATAAAAGGTGCAATTGCTCCAAGCGCATTAGTGTAGTGCAAAAAAAAAAAAAAAAAATCCTTCTGAGTTTTCTGAGACTTTTTTTTCCGTGGACGGTCTCATTCTGTTTGTAAAACTGTATGCTACAACACCGTGTTGTTTTTTTACCACCAATATCATTATATTCAGTAAATGCAGAATATGTCAAGACAAAATCAGTTAAAAGAGTAATAATATTTATCATGTTTTTAATATAATAAGTTATAATGTATTATAAATTATAAGTTGCATTATACATATAATAAATACTAAATATCATATATATATCGCGTTTGGTCTCGTTCTGTCTCACGTATCTTGTCAGTGTCTGCGCTTGCTTGGCCATTTGTTGTGGAAAAATAAGGAAAGCGTGTCCAGTTAAGTTCAATTAGTATTTTGTTAGACGGGTATAAAAAAAGCTTAGTTTACTGTGGCAGCGGTCGCGGCAGTTGTCGTGTGAAGGCCTCCTTGTGTGAAGACCGAAGAGTGTAAAGACCATCGGCTCTACCGTGCGACTCCACCGGGCTGGGATACCGGCAAAAGATATAAGTATCGCTTTTGATTTCTCCTCTTTTCTACTACTTGTTTCACTTCTGTTTCAGTTTTTATAACCATTTCTTATTATGTGTAAGTTGTTGTTTTTAGCATGTGTGTTTGGTAGTGTTATTTCTTAGGATTACTGATAAACTATACTGTCGTGATTTGTATTTGTTATCTATTTGAATTTTTGTTAAATAATGTCTGAATTTATTATATCTGTATAGGTCTTTTATTAAGTTTTAGTTTTATTTAATTTGAGTTATTTTAATATTTCAACAAACTAAATGGAATTTAAATGTGTATGTATATGTATGTATGTATGTATGTATGTGTGTGGTTGTACATATACATATAATTTTTTTTTTTTTTTTGGTGTTTGGCTTAGTGTTATGCTAGAATCATTATTATACTCTTATACCTTTTGTTCTTTAATATTTTGAATTGTTTTTAGCTTTATTTTTTGTTTTTCATTTAAATGTTAAGTTTTGAAATTTTGTTGTATGGATTTTTTTCATTTGTATTTAATTTCTTTATTTTTTAAATATTAATTTTAGTATTTATAAAGTTTTAGCTTTTAGTTTTGGATCTGTTTTTAGTTGTTTTAATACTACAATTGATTGCTTCTCTTGTCCTCATTTGTAAGTCGCTTTGGATAATATTAATAAGATTATATATATATATATATATATAAAATTTAGTATTTATTTTGTACATTTAATTAAAAAAAAAAATCATTAGGGCAGCGTGGGTTCAGGCAGGCGGTAAGCTGATTTTTTGTAACCGTTCCACACAAGAGCAGGGAAACGGCATGAGAAAAGAAAGAGAAAAGGAGGTAAAACCCTTTAAATTAATGATCGATGAGGCCGCTTTCTTTGACTTCAAAGCGCTCCAGAAGCACTTGAAGCACTGCTATAGTTTCCCCATTTTACCCCATGTGCCCCTCAGCAGCACGTGACCTGACCTGGTCATCAACAGAGCCCATTGGGCGGTCTACCCCTGCTGATGTCATCAAAGGAGCCCAACAATGCCACTTTTACTCGATCTGGGCCGGCTTTTCAATGGGCAACTTTTCCCTATTCTTCCTGTGGTTTTGGCATCTGATTTTATTAGTTCCTATTCCTTGTTAGATAGGTTCCCAGTGGCGGTTTCCAATGGCAGTCCCCGGGCCTGGAACAACCTCAGACTACAGAGGAAGATGAAAGGAGAAAGACAGAAAAAAATGCAGTGGAGTTTTCTGGAACGTGTTGAGAATTTCTTTGGCTAATCTTTACAGAGGTCACTTTACCGGGACTTCAAGCCCATGGTGTTTGGCACTTGTTTTGTACCTCTGGTGAATGATGTAGCACATTGGGGTGCGCTAATGTAATCTGGCCAAACTTTTTTTTTTGGTTTATTGTGATTTCACCCTCTGTGAGCCCCTTACAAAGGTGCGGGGAAATGTTGCACTTTTAATGAAAGGCAAAGAAACTGCCTACTTGATTAGAATTGCTTTCAAGGGGAGTCTATGAGTTGTTTTGTTTTGTATTGTTTTTTGTGTTTTGTTTGAGAATCCCAACCTGCCCAACACAGCAACAATTCTTTAAGGTGAAATCAGAGTAATTTGTTTTGTTTTTCGTTTTAGAAACCTGTTCAACACAGGAACAATTTTTCAACTAATGAGTTTGAGATGGGACTGATTTGATTAGTTATTTAATGGGGAAATAGTCTCAGGTTACGTATTTAACCCTAGTTCCTCGAGGGAACGAGACGCTGTGTCTGAGAACATTAGGGGAATGCTTTCAGCGTAACCGGCTCTGAATACAAGTGAAATGTGTCCAATGGATGGGCGAGACGTCATGGGCGAGGTGATGTAATGACCAGCTAGTACAAAAGCACGTGCGGTGAAACCGGCGTCAGCTTCTGGAATGAAAAAGCGCTGGCAGGGATGCCAGAAGTGTGGCATCGAGACGCAGCGTCTCGTTCCCTCGAGGAACTAGGGTTACATACGTAACCTGTGACGTTCCTCTTCAGGAACTCGAGCTGCGTCCGAGAACGCTAGGGGAACGAGATATCCACGCTGCCAGACTTACCAGTCCCTGCCCAGTGTGTATCCCTGCGGAGCACATCTAGAGCAAGAGGACGGAAGAGCCTGGGGTGGCCCGCATGTCCAGGCCACAGAACCTGACAAAGGTCAGGGGCGTAGACCATCCCGCAGCATTGCAGATGTCCTGTATTGGACACTCCTAGTGGAATGAGCTTTGACTCCCATCGGTGAGGGGAGGTCAGAGGACTCGTAGGCAATGTTAATGTCATCCACGATCCACCGACTGAGAGTCTGCTTGGAAGCAGGAAGACCTCTCTTAGGGGGACCATAGCAAATCAGCAGTTGGTCCGCCCCTCTCCACAGGGCAGCTCTGTGGATGTATGCGTTAAGCCTTTGCTGGTCAGGCTCCCGAAAGGGACGAGGATTGAAGGCCTGCAATATGACAGCCTGTGGTGTGACAAAAGGAACTTTGGGGACGTACCTTGCACGAGGGTACAAAAAGGCTTTGGCCATGCGAAGTCCAAGTGGGTAGGGGCCACTGACAGGGCCTGCAGATCCCCAACTCTCTTTAGAGAAGAAATCTCCAAAAGAAACACAGTCTTCAGGGTGAGATGGCGATCAGAGATCTCCTCAATAGGCTCGAAGAGAGGCCTACAGAGAGCATCCAACACCACAGCCAGGTCCCAAGGAGGAATCCGGGACCATACTGGGGACCTTAGCCTCAGTGCACCAAGGAGGAAACGTGTAACTAGGGGGTGTCTACCCACCGAAGAGAGGCGTGGTAGGCCGAAATCGCCGCCACATAAACCTTCAAGGTGGAGTGGGTTAACCTGTTAGAGGTTATCTGAAATGAGATTCCTGCAATATTTTTTCTGAAAATATTTCTCAGCAATAATCCTCCTGACTGTCCGTTGTAGTCTCTTGATGTCTGATTTGATAGCTTTAGGGGCAAATAAATGTTTTTTTTTGTTGTTTTTGTTGTTGTTTTTTTTTTACTATTTGATTACAGTTGTTTTAAGGGGAGATCAATGTGCTTTATTAAATTTTGTTTTATTTTTTGTTTTAGAATCCCAACACAGCAACAATTTTTCAACCAATGGAGTGATTTGAGGTGGAACTATTTGATTGTTTTAAGGGTAAATCAATGTGTTTTTGCTGTTGTTAAGGGGAAATCTCTGTTTTGTTTTGTTTGTTTGTTTTATTTTGGAATGCCAGCTTGCTCAACACAGCAACAATGTTTAAATCAATGAAGTGATTTGGGGTGGGACTGTTGTTTTAAGGTTTTTTTTTTTTTTAACAATAGTTTATTAAGTTTTATTTTGTGGAACAGTAGTACAAAACAAAAAGCAGCTGTACAAATTTAAAACCCATCCCACCCCTTGGTAGACTCAAAAAATAAATAAAATAAAATAAAATAAAATAAAATAAAATAAAATAAAATAAAATAAATAATAATAATAATAATAATAATAATAATAAACACATTAATTAATATTAATAGATAAACATATAACAATAAAATAAATTTTACAAAGATGTTAGTCTGCAACAATACATCAATCAATAGAGTGATTTGGGGTTTGGTTGTTTGATTACAATTGTTTTAAGGGAAAATCAATGAAAATCAGAAAATCAGAATAGCAACCTGTCCAACACAGCAACAATTTTTCAACCAATGGAGTGATTTTGCTTTGTTTTGTTTTGTGAATCCCAGTCTGTCCACCACAGCAACCATCTTTTAACCAATGGAGTTAGTTTGGGGTGGGACCATTTTTGATTAGGGGAAATCAATGTTTTTGTGTTGTGTGTGTGTATGTGTGTGTGTGTGTACCTGGTATTTTTCACATTATGAGTACCCAATGTCCCCACAAGGATAGTAAAACCAGAAGATTTTGACCTTGTGGGGACATTTTTAGGTCGCCATGAGGAAACAAGCTTACAAATCACACAGAATTCTTTTTTTTATAAGTCCAAATATGCAAACAGTTTCCTGTGAGGGGTAAGTTTAGGTGTAGGGTGATAGAAAATACAGTTTGTACAGTATAAAAATCATTACGCCAATGGAATGTCCCCATAAAACATGGAAACACAACATGTCTGTGTGTGTGTGTGCGTTTTTGTGACATATGAGGACACAAATTTGTATAATGACATGGGTATGACATAGGTATTACAAGGAGAAGGTGATTTATGAGGACATTTCCCCACATCCCCATATTTCAAAAGTCTTATAAATCATACAGAGTGAGATTTTTTGAGTAAGTCAAAATGCACAAAGTTCCTGTAAGGGGTAGGTTTAGGTATAGGGTTGGTGTAGGGCAATAGAAAATATGGTTTGTACAGTATAAAAACCATTACGCCTATGGAATGTCCCCACAATTCACGAGGAGCATCTCGCTGCAGCCCGCAAGATCCAGGGGGCATGGTTGGATCCAGATCCAACTCCCCCCCACCTTAAATTTACCTAAACCTACCCATCTCCATCCATTGATCCCTAAACCCACCCATCTCCACCCCTAAACCTACCAATCTCATGACATGAGGGCAAGTAAATGATGACGAATTTTCATTTTGGGCTGAACGATCCCTGTAGATGCCTATACAGTATGATGTTGTTTTTCTTAGCTCATCAGAGGTGCGAAACACGTCACATTATTTTTCCATAAACAGTGATTAACATTGACACCCGTTCTTTTAGTATCATGACATTAAGTCAAATTAGAGCATTGCTAAATTGTGTCAGATTCACTCTCATGATGAAATACTCAATCAGACATAAACAGCTGAGTCAGATAAGAGCTGACGGGATCAGTATGTGGGATCGTGGTTGCATGCTGTAACAAGTCATGGACCTGTTTACATGATAGGTTTCCAGTGCGGAGATATTTCAGTGCATTTCAGTCAAACCACACCCTTTTAGTTGAAAAAAACAACAATTAATCTTATACAGGGATTCCAACTTTCCCTTCCCTTACAAAATCCATCCCCAGCGGACAAAAGTGACAGTCGCTATTCACACAGTTGCACTCCCAT
>NC_136727.1:19180069-19300069 GCF_936440315.1 Barbus barbus | reverse complement strand
TACAATAGTTTTCAGCACAACTGTCAGATCAAGTTACACGCAGAAGCTCAATCCATAAAGTTTCCCTGTTGATCACAAGTGCATTGCTTCCAACAACCAGTCGAGGGATTCTTGTAGGTTCTCCCAGACCTTGCCCAGCTGACAGAAACACGTTTTGGCCTCTGAAATGCATCGAGTGCTCTGCTATAGAGGTAGTTTCCAAAGCATGAGTGGAAAACTAGATCTTTTTAATGAAACTGGGACCACACATGAGCCGCATAGGTATTAAACTTTCCCCCTTAACTTTTATTGAGTTATTTTTTGTTACAGGTTTTCATGCCCAGTCTAAATTTGGTGTCCTAAAAATAGATCCAGCGTAGTTTCTCAACATTCTCTAATCGTAAAATCTCTGGAGTGCCGTGGGTGTCAGACAGGTAACGGGAGAATTCCTGAGGATATTCCAAAACTCTGGGTTTCCCACAGTCCAGGAAGTGCAGGTACTGGGGTGGGTCAGCTTTCTTTTGGCTCCAATTTTCCATACAATGAACTTCCCTATTTTCAACATTTTAACTTTATAGAGATGGTAATAATTCCACCCCCTTTTTATTATTACATTTCTTTGACAATCTTTTGCTATTGAGTTCTCAGAGAGATATTTAACAGCTGCTAGCTAATTCAGGGACAAAAGTTGTTAAACAAGTAGCTCTGATGTTTTGGGAAATTAAGAGATCCAGTCCTGCTGAGGGCTCTTCCCAGCTGTTAAAATTGAGAGATTTGCTTAACCCCTGACTCATCATAGGCAGTCTGGCAAGAAAGAGCTATAATTAGCCTGTGAACTTCTTAATGAGTTTAATATGCAGCATTTGTCAGACAAATCTCTGTCCTTGTCATCCAGGACCCACGAAAAGTCGCAAACTGCTAGAGATGTGCATGCCAGACATCATGTGCGGGATGTCTCTGACATCATATCATTTTCCTACATGCGTTTTTCTCAAACTGAATTGGCTATTCATCATGCAAAATATTGCAGTCAATGGTTTAGAAAGGGGGTGTCCAATCCTGCTTTGCAGAGCTGACAGAGTTGAACTCCAACACATTTGCATGGAAGCGTCTAGTAAACTTAAATACCTTGATAAGAAGGTTCAGGTGTGTTTAAGGGTCAAAGCTAAACCCTGCAGGAGCAAGATTGCACCCCCTTGTTTGGAAAAAGGCCTTTATAAGTCTAGGTTTTGTGGTGCATGTCCATTAAAAACTCTTTATCACAGTGTTGCAAATCATTTCAAGGCACTGTTACACAGTCTGGAGGGCTATTAACCACTAGGTGGTTTCTAAGTAGGCCCACGTCAAAATAGTCCTCCCTTAAGTCTCCATGACAAGGTTGTCCAAACCTGGTAACAGGAGGGCCACTGTCTTCCAAAACTAATTAAAAACACCTGAAACATCTAGTCGAGGTCTTCAGGAACTCCACTAGAAAGTTTCAGACAGGTGTACTGGAGCAGGTAGGAGCTTAACAGCCCTCCCCGAGCAAGATTGGACACCCTGGCTCTATCTCAGTAGTTCCAGACCATGTTCCTGGAGTCCTCCCAACAATACACATTTTGCATTTCTCCTTTGTCTGACACATACATTTCAGCCCTTGGACTCTCTACTAATGAGCTGATGACCTGAATCAGGTGTGTTTGATTATGGAGACATGCAAAATGTGCAGTTTCAGAGGGGCTTTGAGAATATGGTTGGGAAGCACTTGGATTTGGCTCAGGTTTTTCTGTCAGTGGGTGCTTCTCAAATGGAAGGCTGCATCCTAGTGAGGATGCATCCTTCCTAGTGCAGTCCTTCTAGGTGTCAAAGCTGGTCCTGTTCAGCATTAAACTCTAGAATGGGATGGTCTAATCTAGATTTGTAGCCTTACAAGGATGCACCCAAATATTTCAATTTTAGCATCCACCATGTAAAAATCGCAAAGTCAGATTAATAAGAAAAGTAATAGTACATCTTTCCTAAAAAACACCACGTGATTTGAGGTATCATTCATGTTCATAGTCCAAACGGTGTAGACAAGTTAAGCCCTGAGTCCCTAAGCTAGGTGCCAAGTCACCTCATGATTTAGCAAGGTATTTGCTACATCGTACGTACGTCTTACTTTGTTTAACATGGTAATCCCTGCCCTCATTTTATTAGCAATTATAGAAAATGTTTAATGCTCATAGCCGATGTCATGAGCCTTCAAATGCGCTACCTTGAGAGTGAACTTGAATGAAAAGCAGCTTTTCCGAAACCACAGGTATTTAGAATATTGTACATGCGCTCGTATCACTAATGCCCAAATAATGATTTAGTTTCCCAGGGCGGCAGTGGAAACCCTTTCTTGTTGGCAGTAAACATGGAAACCTGAGGGGTGTGATTGTTTTGTTGAACACAATGTGGCTCATTTGGATGAATGCAAAGGGAAGAGATGGGTTTCTAACTGATCTGAGCCAGAAAAGTTGAAGCTGATTTATCCCTACTGGGATGTATGTGTGTGTGCTCTTTCCTGTCTAGACCCTCAAAGTTAGCTATATCATCACCTCAGAAAACTGCAAAAACCTCTCTAAAAATGTGTGACTTAAGTCCAATGGCATGAACTTACAAAGAGAATTTACAAAGACTTGCACTTTTAACAGTTCTTTCAGATGCTGGTCAGGTTTAAACAAGGTAGTCATGGTTTGCTTAACCTCTTTCCCTTTTGATGTCAAGCCCGCATTTGCTACAATGGCTTGACTTCTTTAGAGAAAACTCGAGCAGCAGCGTGGGAGCAGGGATGGTAATTAGCAAATCTCTTGTACGTAAATATAATTGTGTTCAAAGAGAACGCCCACTCCGTCATACTGCATGGAAAAAGCTTTGTAAACCAACAAGCTGGATCCAGGAAAGCAAATTAAAGACTACAACCTTATGTGAGAAAGAAAGATCTCCAACACCTATAGCTATCAATTGAGCAGGCCAGTGTTTGGAATGGGACTCTGTTTTATATCATTTGAGTGGTCTTTTCCCTCAACAAGCAGATTATGAAAAGTATTTTATAGCTGCTAGTAAAGAATAAAGAGTCTTGCCCAATAAAACACAGAAATGTAGAGCTTTTTGGACTGGATTGTTGAAAACAAAACTGGATTGTTGTGAACCTGTGTATGAACTGCACATTTACTACAGTATGTATGTGCCTCCCATGTGCATTCATTAATTTAGCTATACATTTTAGCCTCCGAAAGTACAGGTATTTATACAGGACTATAATTGCATTAGATATCAAAATTAGAATCACTTTTGGTGTGAACATACCATTAGTAGGGACCAGCAACATGAGGGTGAGTAAACAATGGCAGAATCTTGACTTTAAGAATAATTAGCAAATTAGTTTGTTACAATTTAAACAACTACATTTAATGTTGAATTTTGTCAGTGTCAGACATAATTTTGTATTCCTTTTGAATCAATAAAGTAATATATATATATTCTATAATTGAGCCAACGGGACATGAGGTGAGCGGATCCAAGTGCAAGCTTTTATTTGTGAACATAGTCAAAACACAAGCAGGGTCAAACAACAGCAAGCGGGAATAGCACAGGCAAGACACATGAGTAATCGTAGGGCAAGCATGGGTCTTTGATCGGCGAACAATATCCAGAGGGCTTGACAAGAGGGGTAGTCCGATAACGTGAGCAATAATCCAGACGAGGAACAAACAGAGTCCGAGCGGCGAGACAAGGGTTAATCCAAGGGACACGAGCAGGAATCAGGAAACCGGAAACAAGGCGACATAAAAATGACAAGACTAAACTAGAACTAGAAACTAGGCTCAGAAAAGTAGCTATCACTTGGTGAGTGATAAATGCAGAACAATACTAGAGACTAAACAGAAAACACACATGGAATGACTTGGTACAGTAGCTAACACTAGGAGAGTGCTAAACGCTAGACAATACTCGAAAACTAGATCAAGATCTGAGTGCGTTTTATGTAGTGTGTGTAATAGCTCTTACACAGAGCTTGTGATTGGTGACAGCTGTGTGATCGATGCAATCAGCTGTGTGTGTGTCATCAGTGCAATGGATGATGGGAAATGCAGTCCAGTTTGATGTGTACTGTGAGAGTCAATATGATGGAGAGGCGACCTCTTGTGGCAGTCGGACAAAAGACCACGAACCAGATTCGTGACAGAGCCACCCCTCCCCCCAAGGATCAGCTTCCAGATGCTCCCCAGATAGTACAATACAGGAGGGTGGTGGAGCGGAGGCGGAACAGGGGGAGGGATGGACGGCCAGATCCATGTGCAAGTGGAGGGACAGGGAGCAGAGGCAAAGCCAGCAGAGCAGGAACCCAGGACAGATCCATCAGTATAGATGGACCCACCAATGCGGAACAGAAGAGCACCACAGCAGAACTAAATGCATATATGGTCTCAAGGACAGAAAAAGTTGACATATGTTTAGTCATGTGACGCATATTGCACATCTATGTTTATGCTGGTAATTGTGCCTGTTATGTGCTATTCACTTTCACACTGTTGCTAAAGATATTTACTTTGTACACTCTTTATATTGCAGTCCTAAACATATGACAAAAATTGTTGTCCTGCTGCAAAACATGAGGGCATTATTAAGTTATTTCCGTAAATATAATGATCCTGCCGAATTGAGTGAAAACTTATTGGGCCCTATTTTAACGATCTAAGTGCATGGTCTAAAGCGCAGCATTTATAAAAATAAATTGATAAAAAGCTAGGTGGCTTTATATCAGCTTTACAGTATTTAGACGGGGAAATAGTTTGTCGAAATAGTGTCATTCTCCTCTGGCCAGACAAAATCAGCAGTTTAAATCTAGGCTAAAGCAGAATCAGATTGTGCAAAGGACTCATCTGGTTCCTGTGGTCTTGTCCCGATGGCTGACTTGGAGACAGGGTCTTCACTGGGGATCAGTCTCTGGGGCTCATCTAGGTGTCCTGGCTGTAGAGGTCATCTCTAGGTGCTGATCCACCATCTGATCTGGATACAGTCTGGATCTGGGTGGCTACGGTGACCTTGGAATAAGAAAGAAACAGACTAATATTAGTGTAGATGCCATTCTTCTAACAATGTAACAAGTACATCAGGTGTTTTGGGAAGTGTTCCCGGTTCCGGTTGACCTAATTAATGCAGCCTATTCTATGAATTGTAGAAATGCGATAGTGTATTATGCGTAAACCAGGTTAAAGAGATGGCTCTTTAATCTAGATTTAAACTGACAGAGTGTGTCTGCTTCCCGAACAGTGTTAGGTAGATTGATCCAGAGTTTGGGCGCTAAATAGGAAAACAATCTACTGTCCGCAGTTGATTTTGATATTCTAGGTATTATCAAATGGCCAGAGTTTTGAGATCACAGCAGACCTGAAGGACTATAATGCAATAAGAGCTCACTCAAATACTGAGGTGCCAAACCATTCAGGGCTTTATAGGTAATTAGCAAGATCTTAAAATGTATACGATGTTTAATAGGGAGCCAGTGCAGTGTTGACAGAACCGGGCTAATGTGGTCATACTTCCTGGTTCTAGTAAGAACTCTAGCTGCTGCATTTTGAACCAGCTGGAGTTTGTTTATGAAACGTACAGAGCAACCACCCAATAAAGCATTACAATAATCTAGCCTCGAGGTCATGAATGCATGAATTAATGTTTCTGCATTTGACATTGAGAGCATAGGTCGTAATTTAGATATATATTTTAAAATGGAAAAATTCAGTTTTACAAATGCTAGAAACATTTTTTTTTCGAAGGAAAGATTGCTATCAAAAGTACGCCTAGGTTCCTAACTGATGACGAAGAATTAAGCAGAGTGTACGCACATGGTGGACCCGCCTATAGGCGCATATTATTAAAACGCTCTTTAAATAACAAAACAATACTGCGGCATTGACTTTAGACCAGGTTTTAGTTGGACAACGGTGCAGTCTATTTCAGTTGCCTCAAAATAGCAACACGCCAACAATGCGACTGAACACACCTCGTTTTCAGACCAGCACGCTCATGAGCGCACAAATGCGCCTCCAAGCCACACACAGACTTATATGGTGGTGATGATCATTGGTAGGTACGGATGATGACTGAGCGAGTGCAGGAGAGACCCGGGGAGGATGCTGGGAAATGTAGTGCAGAGTGAGAGTGACGGAGTGTAATCGTGACAACATTGGTCTAAATTATTTATGAATGAATAAATAGGCTTCATTGTTCTTTTTTGTTCTTGATACATCCAAGTGTTTTTCCAAATGGCTCAGAAAATCATATTTTGGTCCATATTTAGCAACAGTGTGAACGTAACCTGTGTTACTCATCTTTGTCTCATATTGAGGTGAATTAAAGTTCACATAGACACACAGCTGTTCATCCCTTTTTTGACCGTATTTGAAGCGTCCAAGTTTTTCTTGAAAGAACATTTTCGCAAATATTTCCTCTGCCCTTATGGCACCTGGGTGACCACTGGGATGAAATATCAGACCGCAATTACAACTGCGAAAACTGCGAGTTTACTGGAACTGTTGGAGGAAAGGAACTTTAAATGTCCTTTAAATGTTGTTGATTTACAAGACATAGCAAATTCAAAGTGCTTTCCATCACCCTGCTGTATTTATAGTGTCCATACTTTTGTGAGTGACTGGTTTAAACAACGGTAAGAGCATAGTAGGATTTTATTCGAAAAGAAAGTCATTCACAGAGATATTATAAAGTGCTAGAGTAATATTTTGCTTTCATGTGTTCCCAGTTCTTTGAAAAACACATCTCAAATAAAATCATTTAGCTTTTAGAATCGTTTAGCCCTGACGCAGTGACGTTATCCAATACCTGTGCGGCGATCGGATTGCGTTAGACGCCACCGCTTGTACGTGTTGCTGCGGCGTGACATCAAAGGAAGTGAGATCATCGGATAAATCCAAAATGAAAGGCTTTGAATGCCTGTCAAAACAGTTCACCCAGGGTCTGTGGCCTTCATCTCCTGACCTTTGGAGATGTTAGCGACTGCTCGATACTTGCATCAGCCTCTCCTGGATTTCAGACAATAGGCGCTGAGGCGGTCCACTTTGACACCGTTTCTTGCGATTTTATTTAACACAGCCTTGAAAGGCCACATTTGGTTTGGACGGCATGGCTGCAGTTCTCCACTCCAGCCGTGGAGGCTCTCAGCTGAACAATGCTATCCCAGCAGGCCATTGGTGGACACGGCATAAGAGAGCACTGGAACAATAACGTGCCCCCCTCCCCAACAGTAGCAATCTATTATTCACACAACTCCCCAATTCTGCTTCCCAATTTCTCACGCTTTCATGTACTTATCTGAAAAGCATATTGAAGTACAATGTGAAAATAGATGTGTTTTGTGTATAAAATTTCACTATAGATTATTGGCCACATTCATTAAAAGAATGAATAAAAAGATTATAGGAGTTACGACCACTGTAATTGGTTTATATGTTAAATAATCATCTAGTAATGCCTATTTTTGGAAAAAATTATTAAATACTTTACAAACGACCCATGCATCATATTTTTAATTAATTAATTCATAATTATTTTTAATATTTGATAGATGCAGAAACAAAAAAACATAATTAAAAACTACAATTATAAATAATACAATTCAGACATTTTTATATGCATCAGACCAAAAATTGTAATAAAACATTATAAAATGAAGAGTCCTTAACATGTTTCTGTTTTAAAGAGCATTTTCATAAGCAACAACAATAAAAATACAATAAATAATAATAATAATAATAACTATATTTACTAATAATTACTTTAATGCATGCAGATGTATGGACATACTAATTATTAATATTCTTCTTATTATTCATATTATTTATCACTAATTATGATATTAACATTAGAGAACAGAAACAGAATATATGTACTTTTATGTTATTTATTTATTTATTTTAAATGATGGTAAAACTGTAAACTGTAATTAAAAATTATATTATAAAATATTAACTTAATTTATAATTAAAATTATATATAAATAAGAAGCAATTAAAAAAAAAAAAAACATTATACAGTCAAAAAATATATATTTCAAAGTTGAAATAATAATAATAAAGATCACTGGAGTATGTTTTACAAGAAAATACTATTTCAGTCTTTATAATTCAATGTCTTCAAAATGTAAAGATGTTTAATTCAGTGTGTTACTTGCCTTTTCTTTGACTGTTTGGGAAAATGACTAGCAATTTAAGTTAAAATTGTTTCTAGACCATTTTCTTTTCTTTCTTCATTGTAGTATAAAGGGCCTTTCTTTCTTCAGTAGAACACAGAAGAAGACATTTTGAAGAATATTTCAAAAAGAATATAAGAAGAGTCTAAAAACTGTCTAAAACATCAAAAATAAATAAACTTTTGCAAAATCACTTAGAAAATGTTTCAGCATTTTTAAGATGTTTTAGGGAAGTAAGAAATGCATACATGTTCTGAGTGACAGCAGGGTAAGTAATTTATACCTGTATTTTATTTTTGTCCCTGTCATGGACATGTTATGTGTCAACTAATCATACACCCTCAAACAGCCCTTGTTTATTTGAAACACATTGTAATTATGGTTCGAGGAAATTACCGCTTTATGAAATCAAACACTGACTCAGGTCATGTGAAGTAATGCTGATTTCCTCAGCTTTTTTACTGTAAAACAGATGCCAGTGTGGCATCAACCCTAATGGAAAGGTCACAAGCAGCTACTTGGTATTTTGAAAATTTATTACATCTATGACTGACTGCTTTCTCATGACGTAGCTCCACGTGACCCACAGTTGTTTACTAGACTACTGCTTTAAAACCATTTAGTCACCAGACAATCCCGAAGCTCATTGGTGCGACTGGTGCCTAATTAACTTTCCCAAGGAAACAGTTTTTTTTTTTTCAATTCACGTCCCAAGCTTGAATGATGTAATGGGCCAAGGTCTACACCGCGCCAAGATCCGCTTTGCACAAGCCATGACCAATTGCGAGCAAAGATCAATCAGCCCTCGAGAAAAGACTAGTCTTCATTTCGCTTCAACAAAACACGGATGAATGAGCTGCTAAATGTCTCTTGCTCACTGAAGATATATCGGTCTACATCTTTCTAATTTTCTCTTTAGTGCTGACAGACCGTCAGCGGTAAACACTAAAGGTTCGCCTTACTCATCACGGGAAGCATAATTTTCCTTTCACCTTTAAACAGAAGACATATTCTTACCTTCTTCTAAGTTTATCTTATTATTGAACACTTTTTTTTAGTTTACTTGAAATTTCCTGGCAGGTGACAAGTTGAGCGCTTTGAGCTTTGGTTTGAAAGGAGTTTAGTTTCCATTCAAGTGTCAGGAGATTTGATTAAATCAGCTTTAGGGAGCAAGAATTTGGCAGCTTATGTACTCAAATGTTCTCCAACCGTTTTATTTTTTCAAACTGAATGAAAAAGGTTACTTCCATTTACTGTATGTGACCATCAACTATTACAGCTATAAAAGTCATTCACAAAGCCCACCATGCAGAATTTCATCACGAAAATTTAATAGTTAATATATATATATATATATATATATATATATATATATTTTTTTTATCAGAAGACAAAATAAAGTCTTAAATCATGGAGTACCAGCAAGTTTCTATTGTTAGTTTACAGCGCTTTAGCATGAAGAGACTTGCTAAAGACAATTAACGCTTGTAAGATACCTGCTGAGTAATGAACTTTTCTGGGGGGTTTTTTTGCGGCTTTGCCAAAGTTTTATTATGCCAAGAATAAAAAGACCACATAATGACACAAAAGATACTCTAAAGCAAATAACATTTTGATTAGTTTACTTTCTGTAGCTATAGCTTGATATTGAACCTCTAGCTTCCTAGATTTTTAACACTTTTAAATTGCATTCAAACTTTTTGCGAGACTACATTTCCTAATTCTAGCATTTACCTTTAATGTTTGCACTTTTGCACTTTATTTGTGGCTTCTGCATAATAAATTCATACGAGCATTTTGGCCTATTTTTTCGTGTGCAGATCTTATTTGTTTTTGATCTTTGAGCTGTTTTTGGATCTATGCACCGCCAGTAGTTTATGTACTTTATTTGAGTTGGACTTCTGTCTAATGCTATGCTTTTCCATTCTCTTCTTCACTTTCATATACCAAAATATATTTCAAAATGTATTTCAGGAGCAAGAAAATGCATTTCTAATCTTACAGTAGCAGCAACAAAGAACTAGACTTACAATGATTTAATAATATTTGTGTGTGTGTGTATACAGTATATACATATATATGTGTATATATATATATATATATATATATATATATATATATAGATAGATAGATAGAGAGAGAGAGAGAGAGAGAGAGAGAGAGAGAGAGAGAGAGAGAATTTTTAAACACATTTATATATATATATATATATTTATCATTTAAATTTTTTCCCCATATGGGTTAAATGTGCATATGTCTGGTTCATCCTAATTATGTGTTCTTCATTCATACTCTAGTCTAGTTTATACTTATAAATCAAAAGCTTTATAACGACAATATATGATCAGCTAGGTGATGATTTTCATGAAATTATAGGGTACATATCATTGTGCTGAAGGCAATTTTTGGTTGTTTTGATTAATTTTTGCACTCTGATTTAAAACAGCGAGAAAATCCTTACTTGAAGAAACGAGCACCTGGTAGCAGGGGGTCTCTGGGTTTTAGCGGCAATGCATGCATGCAAATTACCAGAAAAAAAATCTCTCACTACTTAGAAAAATAGGCAATTACTTTTAATGGACCAAAAACTGTTTGGAATAGGGTCCATTTTAGCAGCATTGCTTCATTTGCCACCGTTTGCTGTGTCAGCATGAGATGTTAGTGTTGGTGTCTTCAGATTAAAAGCCTTTCTAGAACAACAGTCTCCTTGATGATGCCAGCTGTTGTTAAAGATGACTTAACCATAATTCCATGCACATTTTCATCAACAACAATCCTCAAATGATCTTTGATGTGTTTTTGGTACATCTGTCGTACCAATTACTTCAGTACTGTATATATATATATATATATATATATATATATATATATATATATATATATATATATATATATAGCTTTGAAAATAATTGTCTGCTAAATGATTAAATGTATACATAATTGTCTTGACAATTTGAAGGCGACTTGCTACACCAGTACACTGATATCAGAGAGTGAATTTATAGACGCAAATCTTTAGCATGCTAGTTACTGCTAGCACATCATGCTAAACCTGTCACTGAAGGTGCGGTCACATTTACTGTTGTTCTGCAAATTAATAAGAGCAAAATCTTGTCATTTCTATAGAGCCCCAGACATGACATGCAATCTGCACAATTGTTTCACGATGAAAATCTTTCATCTGGGACAGCCGAAAATCATGCAGTGTGTTTAGGGCTTAACACATCAGCACGATTTACTCATTTGTTCCCTCGTTTTAAGTAAATCGTTAGCATGTTTTACTAACTCGTTTGCCAATTCATTTTAGTGAAATTGGCGCCCTGGAGGCTGGAGCAGGGCCAGGACAGGGCGGATCAGGAGACTCGGGAGGCCATGGCGGATCAGGTAGCTTGGATCGCCAAGGCGGATCAAGGAGCTTGGATGACCATGGCGGATCAGGGAGCTTGGATGACTATGGCGGATCAGGGAGCTTGTACGGCCATGGCGGATCAGGGAGATTGGACGGCCATGGTGGATCAGGGAGCTCCGTGGCCTTGGCCCTAGGCCTAGCCACACAGGCCGTGGCTATATGGCCCCCCAAAAAAAATTTCTTGGGGAAGTTCCCCTCAGGGAACCATTGAGGAGGAGTGGGCTCTGTGGGGCGCTCTGGAGGAGCGGGCTCTGTGGGGCGCTCTGGAGGAGCAGGCACTTAAGGGTGCTCTGGAGGTGCAGTCACTTGAGGGCGCTCTGGAGGAGCAGGCACTTGAGGGCGCTCTGGAGGAGCGGGCACTTGAGGGCGCTCAGACATCGCGGGCTCTTGGGGGCGCTCTTGAAGCGCGGACACTTGGGGGTGCTCTTGAAGCGCGGAACTGGACGGAACCAGTGGAGACATAGGAGAGCTGGATGGAACCAGCGGAGACGCAGGAGAGCTGGACGGAACCAGCGGAGACGCAGGAGAGCTGGACGGCACCAGCAGAGACGCAGGAGAGCTGGATGGCACCAGCGGAGACGCAGGAGAGCTGGACGGCACCAGCGGAGATGCAGGAGAGCAATTGCGAGGAGCAGGAACTGGAGGGCACTTGCGAGGAGTAGGCACTGGAGGGCACCTGCGAAGAGCAGGCACTGGAGGGCACTTGCGAGGAGCAGGCACTGGAGGGCACCTGCGAGGAGCAGGCACTGGAGGGCACTTGCGAGGAGCAGGCACTGGAGGGCACTTGCGAGGAGCAGGCACTAGAGGGCACTTGCGAGGAGCAGGCACTGGAGGGCACTTGCGAGGAGCAGGCACTGGAGGGCACTTGCGAGGAGCAGGAACAGGAGGGAGCTCAGGCAGCGCTAATTCCTGGGGGCGCTCGGGAAGCGCTATTTCCTGGGGGCGCTCTATTGACATAGGCATATGAGGGACTGGCCCTGGAGAAGCGGGCACTGGAGGGACTGGCTCTGGAGAAACGAGCACTGGGGAATGCATACTAAGAGCGGGAGGAGGAGGGCTCTGGGGAGAGGACAGGAGCTGAGAATTCAGGGGGTATCGCCAAATCCAGGATCTCCAGGGCAAGAACCGGCAGGCTTGCCATATACACAGGCGGCGGGCTTGCCATATTCTCAGGAGGCGGGCTAGGGTTTGCCGCAAATGGCGGCAAGCTTATCGCGGGTGGCGGAACCATCTTCGCCTCGGGCGGAATAATCATCGCGGGCGGCGGCATCATCATCGCCGCGGGCGGAGGAAGCGGGCTGAAGATTCCCAGATTTCCCTTGCGGGGAACCAACATCAGACGCCTCCTCATTTTGTGATGTCTTCTGTAACGGTCAGTACTTCTTTTATGGGTGTAGTGGTTGTAGAGAAGTGCACAACGAGGAATTGACGAATAGGAGTATTTATTAACAGCATCAACACACTATACATTGAAGCTAAACTTAAGAACTGAACTAGGACAGGAACAAAACCAAATAAGGAAAAACGGAACTAAATCACTGAAGTCACTGAAGCCCTGCGAATTGCAAAGGCTGATTCCAAATCATCAGTCCTCATTCTGCTGCTTTTGACACTGTCAATCATCAGATTCTCCTGTCTACCCTCTCATCACTGGGCATCACTGGGATTCCACTTCGCTGGTTTGAATCCTATCTCACCAGTAGATCCTTCAGGGTGGCCTGGGGAGGGGAGGTATCCAAACCACATCAACTGGTCACTGGAGTTCCTCAGGGATCGGTTCTTGGACTCCTCCTCTTCTCCACATACACTACATCTCTGGGTCCCATCATACATGCACATGGCTTCTCCTATCACTGCTACGCCGATGACACACAGCTCTATCTCTCTTTTCAACCAGATGACCCAACGGTAGCTGCACGGATCTCAGGCTGCCTGGCGGACATCTCGGCATGGATGAAAGAACATCACCTACAGCTCAACCTGGCAAAGACGGAACTTCTTGTCTTCCCTTCCACTCCGACTCTACAGCATCACTTCACGATTCAGTTAGGCTCATCAATGATTACCCCATCAACTTCGGTCAGAAATCTTGGTGTAATCTTTGATGACCAGCTGACCTTCAAAGAGCACATTGCAAAGACTGCTCGATCCTGCAGGTTTGCACTACACAACATCAGAAAGATCAGGCCCTTTCTGACAGAGCATGCTGCACATCTTCTTTTCCAGTCCCTTGTCGTTTCTAGACTGGTCTACTGCAATGCTCTTCTGGCTGGTCTGCCATCAAACACAATCAAACCTCTACAAATGATTCAGAATGCAGCGGCACGACTGATCTTCAACGAGCCCAAAAGAGTGCATGTTACACCTCTTTTCATCTCCTTGCACTGGCTACCAGTGGCAGCTCGCATCAAGTTCAAGACACTGATGCTTGCATACAGAACTACCACAGGCTCAGCACCCTCCTACTTCCACTCACTATTACGAACCTACATCCCCTCCAGAAGTCTGAGATCTGCTAGTGAGCGACGCCTTGTGGTACCATCACAGAGAGGCTCAAAATCACTCTTCAGAACATTCTCGTTCACCATTCCTGGCTGGTGGAATAATCTTCCCACCCTTATCCGGAACGCCGGATCTCTGGCAACCTTCAAGCAACAACTGAAAACTCATCTCTTTCGGCAGTACTTGATTTCATCCTAAACTCAAAAAAAAAAAAAAAAATCACTCTTTCCCTCTATCTTTCTCTCCCTCCCTTACTAGCTTGTACTTATTTGAACAATGACTGAGACTTGGTGTTACGAGCACTTCCTCTTTCTGATTGCCTCTTTAAGATGAATTGCTTTTTGTATTCCCCAATTGTAAGTCGCTTTGGATAAAAGCATCTGCCAAATGACTAAATGGAAATGGAAATGGAAACCAGACTGTGACAATATGCTTAAAAAATGTTTTTATATTTTCACTAAGAAACTGCTATTTTAAATTTTACAAATAATATAAAAAAAAACGGCAAGTGACACATTAAATTAATCATAAAATGCTTAAATACTGAAATAGTATTTTCAATAGTTAGCATGTTTTACTAATTCATTTGCCAATTCATTTTTAGTGAAATTGGGGTTTTGTATATTTTCATTTCATTTTACTAACTCCTGTTCGTAATTTCATAAAGAGGGTGCAATAGTCTATTCACATATCATTCAACAAACAGAACAAATTAGTAAATCATGCTCACAATTTACTTTAAAAAATTTGTTTCCTTCCAGTGTAAAAAATTCCTGATAATTTACTCACCCCCATGTCATTCAAGATGTTCATGTCTTTCTTTCTTTAGTCAAAAAGAAATTAAGGTTTTTGAGGAAAAGTTTTTTGTTTTTTTGGTTATGAGCTAGTTTAAGCTGGTCCTGAGCTGGTATAAGCTGGTTATGAGCTGGTCCTGAGCAGGAGTTAGTCGTTTAAGACCAGATCGTAACCAGCTTATACCAGCTGCCATGCTTCAAAACCATGTTCGTTTGTTTGTTTTTTAAATAAGGATAGTGGACTTCAATGGGGATAAATGGGTTGAAGGTACAAATTGCAGTTTCAATGCAGCCTCATAGGGCTCTACAAGATCCCAGCCGAGGAATAAGGGTCTTATTTAGTGAAACGATCGGTCATTTTCTAAGAATAATAAAAATGTACTAAAAATGTACATACCGAAATGCTCATCTAGCTCTGTGATGTACGCCCCGGCGTCCAATACTTACGCGTAGTCACGTTGGAAAGGTAATGCGTGACATAAGCGGAAGCAAACGTGTAAAGACTAAGTCAAACGCCCTTTACATAAAAAAGGTAAAACAATGATTTTGGACAAATTTGAAGTTGGAGGAGAAAATCAAATGGAGTTCGGTATAATGTCACGCGTGACCTTTCTGTGTCATTTAGGTAAACATTCCCTTACTGACTAGTTGACTACTTTTCTGGATGACTAGTAAAATAGTAATAATGAGTGGTCATGCAAGCCATTTTTTTGACTTTTCAAGACAAAAGAACACCTTCGCATCATCAGTGTATTATATATAAGGTGTGATATGAGTTACACCATTTTACCTATGGCATACAAACCAACCAAAATAGTTCTTAAATGTGCATCCAATTATGACGACATATCTGACTTATGCAAACAGTAAGTCTTTGTGTGTTTCACCTAATCTCATCTATCATGATGAAGATCAGAGACTAAGTGGCTACGTGATCGAGCTGCCAAGCGGCATGTCACACCTTCTCCAGAGGCATCCTGTGTAAGTGTACATGCGTGACCTGCTGCAACCTGCACAGCCGTTCATCCACGGGCACACTGTGTAACCACAATTACATTTACCGACCTCAAAATGTTTGCTCATACTGGAACATGTACAGCCATATCCGTCTTGAACGATGAGCGAAAATTCAACCCTCTAGAGAATTGAAGTTATATAACATTTTGGAACTTGTTGGAAGTGCAAATCTGTCTCTACAAAGAAATTAACCCAAAATTAATAATTCTGTTATAATTTTATTAAATATTATTAAAGATTAAATATGCAGAAGGGTAACAGAAATTTAATTTACTTAAATTTTTCAGTTTGTTCATTCTATGTGAATTAAGAAGACGTCGAATAGTGCACAAGCTGTATGAAGTATTTTTATTTATTTATTTATTTTTTACTATGAACTGCTGTCATGCGGAAAAGATCTGTGTAAATTCTTCGAAAATTTAGCTTTTGGGTTTCACAGAAAAAATAACCCCATGCATTTTATAAAATGAGTGTAGGATTTATTCATATAATCACTCATATAACCTTAACTAAGAAACTGCTAGTAATTTTTACTAATAATTATGAAGAAACAGCAAGTAACACATTGAATTAATTGTAAAATGGTTAAGTAGAAATACTGAGATAGTATTTTCTTTAAATGTATTTATTTTTTAAGCATCATCGCTAACAACAACAAAAAGGTGCAAAATGGACTGACTTTGTATTTTCATTCAACCATGCTAATGCTGCCCATGCTAAAACAAAAATTAATAACAGCATATGCTTAAAAAATGTGTGTATAATTTCACTAAGTAACTGCTATTTTCAATTTTACAAATACTAATAAAAAAAAAAACGGCAGGTGACATTAAATTAATCGTAAAATGCTTAAATACTGAAATAGTATTTTCTTGTAAATTGTTATCCAATAATCAATAATCTTTTATTTACAACTTTGAAAAATCTTTTATACATAAATATTCCAATATCGTGCAGGCTTCTCTACAGTCAAACTAAATTACAGATTGTGTTTTTGTGCGTTTCTGAAGTGAGTTCAACCCTCGGCACTTAACGTGGCCCACTTGTTTTCTCATGAAGAACTCAGGCGATCTAGTTCAGTAAAGCAAACCGAAGGGTAACTACTGTGAAAACATCTCTGGTTACCTCTACGTCTGTGGCTATGTTCCTTACTGGTCTTAAACGAAAGCGTTTGAAGTTCTGAATGAAAAATGACAATACACTATGCACGACTCAAACGGATTGAGAGTGCATTCACTTGCAATTATAAACCGCATGAGAATGTAAAAACAGGAAAAAGTTAGCAAAATTCCCTCAAGGGGCCAGCGTTGAAGAGGTAATATTCTATTTTCAGGGAGTATGTGGTTGAATCTGACATCGGTATTTATATTTTTTAGTCATTAAAGGAGATTATAATTTGCTTCTGGAATAAAATTCACTTACCTGCAGTAATAATGAGGCTGGTACTTTGCTGAGATATGACCACGTATTTATTTGGTTTGAAACAGGCTTTGTCTGTTTCCTGAAAATTAAGACACACAGAATCCAAAGCATTTAGGAGTGGTATTTATTAAAGGTAGCTGTCTGGCAGAGCTTGATAATGCGGACCGCACTTCTCAGACTCGTTTAAAGTCTCCCGGGAGGTGATTAGAAATTGAGCACGTACAATAAAAAAAGTGTTTTTCTGCTGCAAAACAAAATTGACGGAAAATTATTGCTTTGACAGCTCATTTGGTGCTCAACTTCAAGCAAGGCCCCGGAATGCTTTGTCAAAGCTCGCTGTATGAGAGCACCAACAGGCCTCAAAAATGCCCACATTTAAATTCCCTGGGAGACCTCGACAGTTTAAGTCTAGTGAATTATATCTAAAAAAAAAATGTAATATGTCATTTTAATATGCCTCTGATCATAGAGTTTTTTCAAAAGATGTGGAGGCTTTTTAGGTCGGATAGAATCTGCGATCTGAAGCAGTTCGTTTGCTGGCTTCCATGGCTGCAATATGCTGTGCTTTCTGCCAACTGGCAACCGGGTGTCGAAATATTATTGGTCAAAGTGTCAGTGGGCGGAGTCACGCATAACAAAACAAAAACAGGCATTCTGACACAGAACACACATTTCAAAGTATAATAACTGGTTGTAGCATTGTTTATAGAAGAAACAAGTAAGCATATGGGGACTTAGCATGTTTCCTAAATAACTGCAAAAAATATTATTGTATTTTTAAGATTTAGTAAGTCAATAAAATTACATACAACACCTTTAACATTGATTGGCAAATTTTTGTGCATGAAATCCAGTCATTTCTATAAGAATCCACCCAATTGGGAATTGGGTTTGAGGACAAAAAGTGTCTCCACACAGATCTTGAAAAAGCCAACTTACTGATCTTCTACTTAAGCTTCTTATTAGTGGTGCTTGCCAAAGGCAAGGGATCACTATTATTATCTCACATACTTATTATTTTTCTTCTGTACAAATTTCGGCGCGTAACTCGTCCCTCACCGTTTGTCACCCATGAAACAGGCGTCAAATCGTGCGGCCTGTTGAGGAATGGTGTGCTATTACTTTTATAAGCGATCGGGTGTACGATGATCGTACAGGGGGCGAAAAATCGGCCGAAAAACTTTGCATTGCGGCCAACTTTGACAAGTCGTAGCTCTGAGCAAGAATTTTGCAGAAACATGTAAATCACCACATTGGAAGAGGCTATCAAGCTGTGCGAGAACATATCCCGCAGTGGGGTATAAGTTGTACCCCTGGGGCGCAAGAGTGCCCCAAAGTTGCCCCATTGACATACTATGGTGAGGGACGGCCCATGAAACAGCATACATGTTTTTCCTACATGGGACTTTTGCATTGAACATAACTCTGCGTCACAATGACATAGAGACATGGGGGTGGGCTAATTTTACTCAGGCAACCAATCAGACTCTCAGGATCATTGTGAAGCTGTCAAGCCACGCCCTAGAAACCATTTAGGGCACCCTAGCAACTGATCATCTAGACTGCCATTATAAAGGGCCAGGTGGATATCTTTAGATCACAGTGTTGTAGAGACATGGGAGTGGGTGTTTTTGACTCGGGACAGCAAACAACCAATCATGAACCACCACTGGCACTTCCTAGCCACACCCTAGCAACCATTATTGAGCACCCTAGCAACCCAAACCCAAAGAGATGTATCTTCAAATCTGAATGTCATAGAGATATGGGGGTTTGCTAGGATGATTCATACTGACGAGCAGTCTTTGGTGTATCATCATTAGCAGCTATCAAGCCACTTCTTAGCAACCAAACAGAGTACACTAGCAACCGTTTAGCAAGACCTATGTCTTTGCCACAGAACGTCGTATAGACATGGAAGTTGGTTCTTTTGACTCATGCTAGCAAAAAAGGACTCCCAACATGCTACACATGCTAGCAGTGAATAGCTACATGCTAATAGTGATTAGCTAAGTGCTGATTCAAGCTAAGAACATGCTAAGAATTCTATAAAACTAATGAATAATAGAATAGAAACGATATTTGGCAACTAGCAACTGCCTAGCAACCATCCCAAGTACCCTATAAACTGCATAGCAAAACCCTAGCAACCACCCCAAGTACCCTAGCAACGGCCCTAGCAACCACCCTGGGTACCCTAGCAACCGCAAAGCAACACCCTAGCAACCACCCCAAGTACCCTAGCAACCACATAGCAACACCTTAACAACCATCCTGGGTACCCTAGCAACGGCCTTAGCAACCACCCAGAGTATCCTAGCAACCGCCTAGCAGTGCCGTGAAAACCACTCAAGCCAACCTAGCAACCGAGGGCCGAGTATTGCCACGGCAAGAACCACTCATAGCAAAGGCAAGGCATCAATATTGTTATCTTTCAAACTTATTATTCTTCTTCTGGACAAAATTTTGGCGCTACTCCTCCCAAACCGTTTGTCGTAGACCCATGAATGAGGTGTCAAATCGACCGGCTCATTGAGGAGAGGTGTGCCTTATCTTTTCTAAGCGATCGGACCTACGATGCAGGCAAAAAAGTCCCATTGACTTACAATGGCGGAATGTTCGTGAATTTGTCACTTTCTCACATACACACACACACACACTCACACATACACACACACACAGGCCCTTAGGAACCCCTTCTCTCTCTCTCTCTCTCTCTCTCTCGATTCAATTCAAATAAATTCAATTCAGCTTTATTAGCATGACTGTGTAACACAATGTTGCCAATGCATTAACATATATATAACAACAACAACATAAACTAGAATGTACATTTCCTGAAGAAAATGTGAGTGGTGCTTGCCGTGGGAAAAACTCGGCACTAGGGCGTCAGTCGAGCCTTCAGCATGACTGTAGAGAGCCAACTCCTATGTCTGTATGATGTTGTGGAGCTAAGATATGGCTTCTTTATGTTGCTATATGGTTTCTAGGGTGCTCTATATGGTTGCTAGGGTGTAGCTAAACAGTCACCATGGTGATACTTACAGAATGGTTTTTCAGCCCAAACAAAAGAGGCCACCACAAAAGAGGCCACTGTTGCTGAGAAATTGCTTATTCATGTATTTGTTCAGTTGCTAAGGTACTCTAAATGGTTGCTATGGTGTGGCTATACAGTTTATGGGATGGTATTTAAAGACTATTTGACAGTCTGAATCAACAGAGCCCAACGCCATGTTTCTACAATGTTTTGGTCCTGAAAAATTGTTTGTTAATGACCTTTTACGGTTGCTAGGGTGCTGTAAGTGGTTGCTAGGGCGTAGCTATGAAGTTGTCATGTCAGTAATTATTGGCTGCTTGATAGGCCGAGTAAAATGAGCCCTTCCCCAAGCCTCTGTGACCTCCTGATCCAAAGATATAATCTCACTAATTTTGTGCCAATGTAGAGTCTATGGGCACACATTTTTTCGTCCACCAGACGAACATCGTACACTAAGTTACTTATGAAAGATATAGCACACCTCTCCTCAATATGCCGCATTATTTGACATCATTGCTATGCATTTTTATAAAGTAAGCCTGGTTTAAAAATGTTAATAAAGTAAGCCTCTTAGCCTGGTTTAACACTTAGCTAATCACTATTAGCATGTAGCTATTCACTGCTAGCATGTGTAGCATGCATGAGGAAAGTCCTGTTTGTGATCACGAGTCAAAAGAGCAAAACCTACATGTTTCTATGACACTTTGCAATCACATACATTGTAACACCCTTGTAACCAAACACACACACACAAAAATGTAGCACAACCAATCAATTGCATAGAAACATAATGAAAATCACCCAGACCACCCTAGCAATATCTTAACAACCACCAGTACCCTTAGAAATTGCATAGCATCACCTTTATACCACCCAATACACCTCATCTATAATACTGCAATGTACTATAAATCACCTTAACAGAGAAGCACTGTAATATCATGGCAATGACCCCCTCACCCTAGCAGAAGCATTGCATTGTAGCAATGTGATGGCAATCCTTCGTAAAGCCCTAGCAACATCCTAACAACGACCAGAACACTCCATAAACTGTATAGCAACACTCTGGTAAAGGCCCACAATGCCCTAGCAACCGCTAACTGCTAACACCTTGGCAGCTGCACAGCCCTGACAACAAACCACAACACCCCATACCACTCAGAACACCTTAGCAACCAATACACTTCATCTACACCACTGCAGTGTGCTATAAATCACTCAGAACACCTTAGCAACAGAGGAACAGCGTAATGCCATGGCAATGAGCCCCTATCAACAGTACTGCAATGTAACAATGTGACGGCAATACCTCAGAAACTCCTAGCAACATCATAGCAACCACCAGAACACTTCATATACTGTATAGCAACACCCTGGTAATGACTCACAACATCCTAGCAACCACTCAGAACATCTTAGCAGCTGCATAGCCCTGACAAAAAACCGCAACACCCTAGCAACCACTCAGAACACCGTAGCTATGACCCAAAACGCCCTCACATCACGACAGTGAGTTTTGCACAGGCATGCATGCTGATTTTCTTGAGAAAATGCAAAAATCTTGTCTTTACACTGTTGTTGTGCAGTAGAGCTATATTATGATCATACTGCACATCTCCAGAGTTATAAAAGAAACCGAGTGAGAATAATGGCTATGCAGGATCAACAGTTCAAATCCTTCACCAAAGAGTATTCCTTGCAATTTTCTCCTTAAGGCCTTAATCCATTAATATATTAGCTAAGTCAGTGGACTGAGACATTATACGACAGGAGAAAAGACCATCAAGACAAAACTGCATTCAATTGAGTCTTAATGCTGTAATAATCATAACTGTTGTACCACAAGCCATATGGTGCAAAGCCTTTTGAGCTTTAGCTCTTACTATATAATATCAAACAGACTTTCACTCAGCAATGTCATTTTACATAATACAGTATGTTCTATAAATACAGTATGACTTTTCATATATAAAAAAAAGAAGTCTGTTAAGTGGTTTGATAGGTGAATGTCGTCTGTTCGTCTGTTCGTAAAATTCACTCACAAAAGTAATCAAAAGTAAAACTCACAAGGAAATCACTTCAAAACACATATATGATCGCCAAAGCCTTTTGGATATTGGCAACGCGTACAAACACCAACTCTCACCGGCGGCTATTGAGAAGCTACGAGGTCTTTGTTTACTGCTGGAGCCGGACCTCGAGACCACGGGCTTGCCTACTGATGCTACCCGCACAAGGCAGCGTCACAAGCGGTGTGGGAGAGGACGGAAGCGCGGTAAGCGCGGAGGTATACGAGCTAGGCTAAGGGCTAACCCCACAAGACCGGCTCTTCCAACACTCATGTTCTCAAACGTTCACTATCTGGAAAACAAACTGGACTTAATTCAACTCAGTCGGTCTACACAGCATGAGACAAGGGATTGTTGTGTTTGTTTTCGTTGTTGTGAATCGTTCGTGCCATTAAACTGCCTTGTGTTCTTTTTGCCATGGTGGCTATATGATGCTAACTGCAGAATGGATTTCAAGGACTGCGCGTGCAGATCTACGGCCAATGTTGAATCCAACGTTTATATTTTTTCTACGAATCTTTGAGTTAACGCACTAAACATGAGTGGAATAAATTTGCACCGCAGCTCCCCCACATCTTGATGCTCATGACAAGAATAGCATGTATAGTTATCTTTATTGAAGTGAATTAGGTTTAAATTGCCATCATGCATGAATGAATTCTATTTTTGCAATTTTACACATAATAATCCATGATGATCACATTACACAAAACTGAAATTGCACGTCAAAATAACACATTGTCAATATTTTTTGAGACCCCCCAGAATTTCTCAAATCACGTTTTCAGGGGAGCCCATATCTTATTAAGGGGAGCCGAGCTCCCCCTAGCTCCCCCTAGCTCCCCCGTAGTTCGCACCCTGTATAGGTATATAGTGTTTTTTACTTCATTGTTGTATGTCTGTATTTATGTAGCACCGTGGTCCTGCGAGGCACGACATTTCGTTCCACTGTATGTCCCCACATGTAGCGGAATGACAATAAAGCTCAACTTGACTTAACTTGACTTGAAGTTGTTATTCAACTTTAAAATTCCATTTCTATGACTTGTGAGAGTTGCATGACGCATAGTTCATGTCACAAAATAGACTAAACTAGGTCTCAGTGCCTGTTAAGTCCATTACACTGATGAATGACAAATGACAATCACAATTAAGTAACCCCAAAAATCCCTCTTTTAAATGGACAAAGCCATTAGATGACTAGATGCTCTTAGCCGGGGAAATTACACCATGTTCGCCTGTGATTTTTTTTTTTTTTTTTGGTTTTATGTCTTATGTATCATCTCCATCCTGTTTATAGGCACTGTTCTTCAAAAGTTATTTGCCAAACAAAAACAGCTTGATGCAAGGCAACACAACATATCCTGCCGCACTGTTAAATGGTTTTTCCATTGGGCCCCCACATAAAGTCATGTCTGCCATCTTCTGGCGCACTGGAGAAGAACGTGTTTGGAAACTCCACAATGACATTCAATAAAGAAAGGATTTGTGTTTGCTGCTTCCCAGATGTTTCTCCTGAGTAAAAAGACCCAACAAATGTCTCTAGATTTCCCGAAGAGATCTCAAAATATGTATAAGTGTGCCAAGATATAAAAACCTGCAATCAAAACTCAATACGAATGTCTCATCAAATTCTTTAAAGATAGAATTATCTGCACTTACTGTACACGAACAACTGTCCCATTTATTTCTCGTCTTTCCTGCACCAAGGAATTTAAGGAGACATTGTTTGAAAAATCCCTTGAGGTATAAAAGTACAACCTCAAGCAACTCAATTGCTCATCTACAAACGGAATTCAAAAATACAGAATCAAAAGCCTTTCAAGTACCAACTTTATTCTTGTAACATTCCTTTAATTTTCCTCAAATCTATTTATTTCTTCTTTAGGGGTGTCACAGGAACATTTTATGTTGGTTAGATCATGTTTTGGCTTTGTGGGTGGGAAACTTGGCACAGTCTTCAAAAGAATTGTAGGCACAGTTGTCTCATTCAAAGTCACAAAAAGAGACCACAATTGTATTGTCATGTCAGGAATATGGCAGCAAATGCACTTAAAGTGACATAATTGTTTAAATATTCGGCAGGATGCTAAACTGGATTTGAAATTCAGTGGCAGTAAAGGCATCATGTCCAACACACTCTCATGGCAATCTGAAACCATTTTACATTTTGGCAAATTTGTATGAACTCATACAGTCTCATTCCTCTGCTTACACCCCACTGAGGGTCATGTTTAGGACTGGGCCTTCATTCTCGCTTATCTTCATTTTTCAGTTATTCTTAATTTTATAACTTTCGGGCAGCATTCAGTACATATGGGAGAGCACAAAATGATGAAGTGCAAATGAATGCAATAGATTTTTTTTAACGTAATCTGCAGGCAGTACAAAAAAAAAAAAGCCTTTGAGGTTTTTCATTGAGTCTTCAGCAAGAACCACCATACAATCAAGATAACACCAACACTTGCTATCTTCTTCTTTAATTTTTTTTTTTGTTTTTTTTTTTTATATTTTAAAACTTAAAAAAAAGAATTGCATTTGGGAACGTTTTTATGAACTTCTTGGAATTTATCTTAAGATGCATACTTCTTTCTTAAGAACAATTTCATGAATCCAGTCCCAGAAAAGTTTAAGTGTTGATCTGCAAATTTCCATCCGCAATCGGCAAAATAAAACCTCAAACTTTATGTGAACAAGTACCATTCAGAATCTAGACCCAGGAAACATCATGCTAATGATCTCTCTTCGAGTCCAACATAAAACAGGAACCTGATTCCATATCTGGAACCTTTTTGTTAAGACATCCTCCTTCTTAATATGTCTTGCCACAGTCGATTAATAATCAAACACTGAGCCTATATTGCTAGCAAATGTCAAGCCTCTGGTGAGCCCCTTTAGCCTTGTGTGTTGAGGTTGAACATTTCACTCCAGGGTGCTTTCTGGAGACCGCTTCTATTGAAATAATATTTGAACAGTAGTTTAAGATGAGAACAACGCCATTCTTCATTTCAGGTTGTACCCACGAAAAATGCAGCATTGGCTTTTCCTCTAAGGAGATAGCGTGCAGAGCGCTAGGCCCACAAGATCAGTGTGTTCTTTGGTTAGCAAAGGGTTTTATAGGTTGGTCTTGCTGTGGAACATCCTAATACTCTGTTAAAAGATAGAGAAAATGTACAGTTAATGCTGAAGGATTAAGTCATTAAATATTTAACATTCCAGTCCTCGGGAATATCAAGAAGCCTGCTGTGCCTTCGAAGTGTTAACAGGTATGTACCCCAGCACCCAGTGTGCTTAAGAAGCACATCATGTTTTGGAAGTGTGTTGAAGAAAGCAATGTAACCCTAAAGTGCTGGAGAAACTTCTTTGTATTATTTTTGCTGTTCCTTTTGTGTTGTCACACAAGAGGTGCAATTATACACTGTTTAGGGAATATTCTTTTCAGCCACAACATTTACAACACTGACAAGTTGAATAACATTGATTATAACATTACAGTGGCACCTATCAAGAGATGGGTTATATTAGGCAGCAAGAAAACTGAGCGAAATGTGACTTTGACTAGTGCCAATGAGTGATGGCAAGACAACTGGGTTATAGCATCTCCAAAACATCAAGTCCCGTGGGGTATTCCTGGTATGCAGTGGTTAGTACCTACCACAAAGGGGAAGTCGTGGCCTAATGGTTAGAGAGTCGGACTCGTAATCCAAAGGTTACGGGTTCGAGTCTCGGGCCGGCAGGGATTGTAGGTGGGGTGAGTGAATGTCCAGCGCTCTCTCCACCCTCAATACCACGACTGAGGTGCCCTTGAGCAAGGCACTGCAGCATAAATGGCTGCCCACTGCTCCGGGTGTGTGTTCACGGTGTGTGTGTGTTCACTGCTCCGGGTGTGTGTTCACTGCTGTGTGTGTGTGTGTTCACTGCTGTGTGTGTGTGTGCACGTTGGATGGGTTAAATGCAGAGCACGACTTCCGAGTATGGGTCACCATACTTGGCTGAATGTCACTTCACAAATGGTACAAGCAAGGACAACCGATGAACCGGCAACAGGGTCATAGGCGCGAAGTCTAGTCCGTTTCGTCAGATCACACAGAAGAGCTACTGTAGCTCAAACTGATGAAAAACATAATGCTGGCCATGACAGAAAGTGTCAGAAGAAAGATACTGCTTTTCCACCAGGGCCAGTGCTGGAGCCAAAGCCAGAGCCCAGTTGTGAAACGGGCTGCGCATTTCCACTCAAAAATTTTCACGCCAGTGCCCAGAAGGTGGTTCCAAACCCGGCCCAAAATATTACTAGTTTCGAACACGAGAACCTATGACTTCAGTAGGCTTTGTTTTTACATAAAGGGCAATGCAAGGTGATATTTTAAGCCACCTTGTTACCTCATGACAGTGTGCTTGCATCACTTGATCTGAATTAATTTGTAATTGACAATATAAGATCTTGATCACTTTGGAAAACGTTGCCTGTAGATTTGCAGTCTACGCCATTCAGTTAGTGATACGTTTCATGACCAGATTAGAATTACCTCATCGAATCAACCTGTTAGACACTTGTCCTGATAGCACCTTTAGAATGAACAACATATCTTATTTCTTCTTTTTTAGTTCTGTGGGGAATATGAAAGCTGTAAACATCTGTCAAACAGATTCTCTTGAATACAGAAGGATGGTTCTTTCAAACTCCTTAAGGTAATTACAATCAGTATAACATTACAGAAATCCAACGGTTGGCTAATATAATGGTGCAATCAGAGCTTTCAAGGGATGTGAAAGGTAATTAAGATGACAGATTGAACAGTTTTCCTTTCAGCAGATAAATGCCGCTATCTTGTCAATACCTGTCTAGGCTGAGGACTGTCAGTGCCCTAGGAAGAGATACGACAACCAGCCCTAGTGTTGATATATCTGGAGTTCTCTTTTGTAGATTTTAGTTGGAGTTAGGGTTAAAAGAATATATTTAAAAGGGTATGCTGTTCTGTGTCAGCCGCGCCACATGGATACATCTTCTACGTTTATTTACGCTTTGATTTGAATTAAAACAGCGTATCTGTGTGGTGCGGCTGACACAGAACAGCATACGCAGTTTGTGTCCAGCGGATACTCTCCAAAATGGCGCTACGCTGAAACAGAGGAGACAAATTATTGAATAAAGTCATTATTTTTGTTTTCTTTGTGTACAAAAAGTATTCTATACCACTGATGGCAGGTGGACTATTTTGACGATGTCTTTCATACTTTACCACTTGACAGTGGTATTTACTTGGCAGTCATTGGGACAATCACAAGCCTCCTGGTTTTCATCCAAAATATCTTAAATTGTGTGACGAACAAAGCTTTTACGGGTTTGGAATAACATGGGGGTTGTGATTAATGACTAAATTTTCATTTTTGGGATGGAGTAACCCTTTAAGTGCAAACTGAATGTTAACTCCAATTAAATTAATATTATAATATTAAATGCAATTAGTTGAACCCTAGAGTGCTTTATTTGACCCACATAAGTAGGACCTAAGTACATCCACATTTCATAATCACTTCTATTGTTTGTGAAATATGGTTACTTCTAATGACAAATGTTTATGGTAACAATTACGGAAATTAGCCATGGTTTATTATAGTAATAGTAAAAGTGTAGCAACCATTTGTACAATTACAGCTTTACTACCAATACCACGGTTAGACTAGGAAAACCATGGTTAATTTTAAATCCAATATCAAAAAACACAGTAAAACTACAGAATAATCAAGTAGGCTACTTTACATGTGTTTGACAGAGTCGTCACATTTACCGTTTCTCAACTGAAGTTCGCCAGGGAAATCAATCATTCCAATAATAAGCTGTTCGGAAGTTTCGGGTCAGTCAATTATGGTTCCATTTCATTTAAGATTCTGCTTTAGAGGTAGCTAAATAATAAAAAAATAGGCTATTTTGTACAGAGGCAATGTATCTGAGACACCACAAGTGGGTCTTCCTTCTTTGAACAAAATAATGTCAATATTCTTTACGAATGCAAATATTCCTAATGAAGTCATTTTTTAGCTTTCAGCCCAAATGTGCAACAGGATTGAGAATAATAACTGGATGCATGTGGTCAATTACAAAATTTGACCACTAGACAGCGCCATTACATCTCAAATAATCAAAACATTCCCCTTTCTGAGGAACTACAGGTTGCGTTTTGCAGCTGGAGTGATATATTGGTGAAAGTCTTTTAATTATTTGGTTGGCAGAAGCATTTCAACTCAAACATCTCTGTCATGCAGCAAATGCCAGTGGCAGAAACATATACTCACATCTGTCTATCCTCTCTAGATGTTGTTGTCTACTGAGGGAAGATCTCATGGGGGGTCTTTTCAGGAGCAGCTTTTAATTAGAAGCGGCTGCAATATTAATGTTTCCCAGAAATACATTTACTATGTGATTTTGTCGTTGACAGGCTGGCGTCATGGCCTAATTTGGCACTGGGTTACTGAACATGTACAACATCAAACTGCTCGCTCACAGTTACAACCTGAAACTCATCACTATAAAAAAGTTAAAAGGGACATGTATGATGTAACTTGAGTGTATTATGTCTTCAGCTGCGCTCCTAAGGTACAATTAGAGGACGCTTACGAGGAGCGGAAATTTTACAGACATAGTGTCACTGTTTTGTGTTATCCTTTAAGTATTATTATTGTTACAGGCTGCCAGCTAAACTCCTCAAATACACTACAATCTGACATGTACTCTAAATGCAAATGCATTACAACTTAATAATATTAATAATATCATATATATATATATATATATAAATATATATATACACTCACCGGCTACTTTATTAGGTACACCTGTTCAATTGCTTGGTAACACAAATTGCTCAATGCATGTAGGCATCTAGATGTGGTGAAGACGACTTGCTGAAGTTCAAACCGAGCATCAGAATGGGGAAGAAAGGGGATTTAAGTGACTTTGAACGTGGAATGGTTGTTGGTGCCAGACGGGCTGGTATGAGTATTTAAAAACCTGCTGATCTACTGGGATTTTCACACACAACCATCTCTAGGGTTTACAGAGAATGGTCGGAAAAAGAGGAAATATCCAGTGAGCGGCAGCTGTGTGACGAAAATGCCTTGTTGATGTCAGAGGTCAGAGGAGAATGGGCAGACTGGTTATAGATGATAGAAAGGCAACAGTAACTCAAATAAACACTCGTTACAACCAAGGTTTGCCGAATACCATCTCTGAACACACAACACTTCGAACCCTGAAGCAGATGGGCTACAGCAGCAGAAGACCACACCGGGTGCCGCTCCTGTCAGCTAAGAACAGGAAACGGAGGATACAATTCGCACAGGCTCACCAAAATTGGACAATAGAAGATTGGAAAAACGTTGCCTGGTCTGATGAGTCTCGATTTCTGCTGCAGCATTCAGATGGTAGGGTCAGAATTAGGCGTAAAGAACATGAAAGCATGGCTCCATCCTGCCTTGTCTCAACGGTTCAGGCTGGTGGTGGTGTAATGGTGTGGGGGATATTTTTTGGCACAGTTTGGGCCCCTTAGTACCAATTGAGCATTGTTTAAACGCCACAGCCTACCTGAGTATAGTTGCTGACCATGTCCATCCCTTTATGACTACAGTGTACCCATATCTTCTGATGGCTACTTCCAGCAGGGTAATGCACCATGTCACAAAGCTCAAATCATCTCAGACTGGTTTCTTGAACATGACAATGAGTTCACTTTACTCAAATGGCCTCCACAGTCACCAGATCTCAATCCAATAGAGCATCTTTGGGATGTGGTGGAACGGGAGATTCGCATCATGGATGTGCAGCCGACAAATCTGCAGCAACTGCGTGATGCTATCATGTCAATATGGACCAAAATCTCTGAGGAATGTTTCCAACACCTTGTTGAATCTATGCCACGAAGAATTAAGGCAGTTCTGAAGGCAAAAGGGGGTCCAACCCGGTACTAGCAAGGTGTACCTAGTAAAGTGGCCAGTGAGTGTATAGATAGATAGATAGATAGATAGATAGATAGATAGATAGATAGATAGATAGATAGATAGATAGATAGATAGATAGATAGATAGATAGATAGATAGATAGATAGATAGATAGATAGATAGATAGATATGTCTTACACGGAAAAGATTTTGCTGATTCAACACAACCTTGTGTGGACAATGTACAAAAGTTATTGGGGTGTAATGGGGTGGTGATGGTGCAGTGGATAAGACACATGCCTTTGGTGTGAGAGACCCGGGTTCGAATCCACTGTGAGACACCAATGTGTCCCTGAGCAAGACACTTAACCCCCTAGTTGCTCCAGAGGCGTGCGACCTCTGACATATATAGCAATTGTAAGTCGCTTTGGATAAATGAATAAATGTAAATGTCAGCTAAATGAATAAATGTTATTGGGTTTACAGATTTTACGGGCTTATATAACTTTACTCAGACAAGCAATTATATCACACTCGTATCAATGCACATACAATATTGCAGTCTGGCCAGTATATCTAGCTATAAAGAGTAATCAGGGTTGTGCGTAGTTCATAATTTAATTACATTTTAAATGTCTATCAAATTTCAATTCAGCTCCTATATTTGAACTGATTTTAAATCGAAGCAAACAGGATGCAGATTTGAAATTCAAAGATATTTATGTAAAGGTAATTTATGTAGAAAAGCAATAGACAGACAGACAGACAGAAACACTTATTGAAATAATTTAAAAAATGATTGTTAATGAGTTGCTATGGTGCTCTGAGATGTTTCTAGTTGCTAAGGTGTTCTGAGATTTTTCTAGTCTGTTGCTGTGAAGTTTCTATGATGATGTGGGTAATTGGATGTTGGCATTTGCTATGGTGTAGCCAGGGCATGGCTATATGGTTGCTAGGATGTCCTGAATGGTTTCCAGCATGTTGTTGTACAGTTCCTATGGTGTCGCGGGTGATTACTAGAGTGTAGTCTGTGATTGCTAAGGAAAGTAGTGTCTACTATATAGCTATAAGGTTGTTCGGGTGCTGTGGGTAGTTTCAAGTTGTTGCTATGGTGTTGCCAGGGTGTTTCCTCTAGTTGCTAAGTTGTTCTGACTAGTTTCTATTGTATAACTATGAGGTTGCTCAGGTATTATGGGTGCTTTCCAGGCCATTCCTATGTGGTTGCTAGGGTGATGTGAGTGACTTAAAGAGGATTAATATGCAATTGCTAAAGATTATTTTAACATACTGACATGCAATTGTCATAGTGTTGTGGATGGTTGCCAGGGCTTTGGGCATTTCTATGTGGTTGCTAAGGTCTTCTGAGGGTGCGTTCACACTTGACAGGTTTGGTTAGATTAAAATGAACTCTGGTGTGATTGCTCTGATAGTGCGGTTCACTTGAAGTGTGAACGCTACCACCTGAACCGTGGCGCACACCGAACAATTTTACGTCACTTTACGTCCTGTTTTTGGATCATTTTGATGTCTTTGGTCCATGCCGCGTTCACATTTCAATCAAAGCGCACCAGAGTTTGTTTGGAAGTACGGTGCACAAGTAGTAGTACCATTACCAGTAGTGCACAACACAACAAAATCTCCACAACACAACGAAATGGCCACAACGCATGGGACTAATTTTGTTGTATTCTAATTTTGCTGTGTTGCGACTTGTTTCCGTTGTGTTTTGCTAATTTTGTTGTATTGTGGCTTGTTTCCATTGTGTTGTGCTAATTGTGTTGTATTATGGCTTGTTTCTGTTCTTTTGCGGCTTGTTTCCATTGTGTTGTGCTAATTTCATTGTGTTGCGGCTTGTTTTCATTGTGTTGTGCACTATTGGACCACCATACTAAATGGATGGAACACCAACAGCAACAAATAGCAGCGACTGCAACAACAACAGATGGCCGCATTGACAAGCACTTGTGTGACGGGTTTATGAGATAGCAGCAGCTTTAGATTAAAAGAGTACAAAGACATTTTTGTCAGTCATAACTTATGGAGAAAAATAGCGCAGACAGATGAAAGTTTCCAGAGCGTATGTGTCGACCACCTGCATTCACACACTCTATCAAATGGAGTAAACTTTAAAAGGACATTCAACAATACGCATACACTAAGTATACTTTGGGCTTAAGAAAACTAGGAAATGTATAACCAAAAGAACCAAGCAAACTGAACTATGAGTGTAAACGCCACCTGTATTCTGATGCTATAGTTTAGACCTCTTGATTTTGTGATGCTTTTCATTTATAGGCTGAAAACAAGGCTTTTTTTAGTACTGTGATGCTCACAGTTAACTAAGTTTTAGTGGTGAACCTCTTGACGTTGCAGATTTAAAGGACTTTGACCTGCCATGTTACATTTTTCACTATTACCTTCAATCATAGAGCATGCCAATAAAAACATGATTACTGTTATCGTGCTGCGGTGTAGCTTCTCAGTCATGTTATGTTATGACGTGATTTTTATGTTTATTTGAATGGCAAGATATATTTCAGAAGGAACATAATTATATCTTTTGAGTTCTATGATGAATGTCTAACTTTGAGAGATGTCATTGGAATTTCTATTTGAATATAAGGGCAAAACACATTAAGTCAATTTAATGTGGGAAAAATAGTAATAGACATTATTAAAAAAATAAAAAAAATTAAATGCACTGGTCAATGGTATACATGAAACTTTTTTAAATTATTTAGAAAATTTTAAGTAAAGAAAGTGTTGCCTGTGCAAAATCACTGCCACAATGCTAGAGTATCTGTGATTTCTTATCTGTATGGAATTGCTAGGATATTTTTTGTGGTTGCTAGGTGGTGTACTGGCTTAACTTTAAAGCCACACCTTTAATCTCTATAATATTTTCTTCTTCAGATATGACTTGGGTCCATCCTTCGATGTAATGATGCTTCCACACAATTCCTCTTCATTAAACTGTCAAAAGGTCTCCAAACAATCTGGCAACTGGCAGTTGTTGCAGCAATGCATCAAGAAACTGTCAAACAATAAAAACAGTCCCATATGCGTCTGATTCCAACAGCTGAAACGTGAAGCTTTGTTTTTGGATCAGCGCTAGCTCTTGTTTTCTCCGTGTGTACTGAACGTTTAACTCTCTTGACAGACTTGTGAAGCAAACCATTGGTGTTCTGAACAGCTTCAGTGTTCGCGGCATGTCGTGGGAAGGACACTTCCTACAAGTAAAGTACGCACCATTTGCACACAGCCATCTGAATAAGCAGTCTGGTGAGGCTACGGATACGCCTGTGCTCTATAACACCTTGATCCCAAAGTTTAGGTTTCATGAAGACACTGCGTCGAGGCTGACAAACCTCCCTTTTTCCACTTCAAGTAGTGGGTTTTCTTCCAGTAACTCATGATTCATGCTTTCCCAATTTAAATAATGTAAACGAGTTTCATTTTGTGTAATCTTGGTCACCACGTGCCGCCCTGTGTATATTTGGCAACAGCAGTGGAACACAGACCCCAGTGTCTTCTGGAAAAAAAAGCAAGTCATCTCGCCCTCATTTTCATCTGGCGCCGTCTCTTGTATATTCCACAGAAGACATCGGATTATCTAACAAAACACCAGTTCGTTCATACATTATTGTTGCAACAACAACAAAAAAGTAAAAGGAAAGGAAATTGTAAATTCTTCGTAACTTTCAGAATTTAGAACTTTTTTACCTGTGAAAAATAAAAGAAAGATCTATCTATCTATCTATCTATCTGTCTATCTGTCTGTCTGTCTATTGCTTTTCTACATAAATTACCTTTACATAAATATCTTTGAATTTCAAATCTGCATCCTGTTTGCTTCGATTTAAAATCAGTTCAAATATAGGAGCTGAATTGAAATTTGATAGACATTTAAAATGTAATTAGATTCTGAACTACGCACAACCCTGATAACCCTGATTACTCTTTATAGCTAGATATACTGGCCAGGCTGCAATATTGTATGTGTTATATAAGCCCCGTAAAATCTGTAAACCCAATAACTTTTGTACATTGTCCACACAAGTACACTGTTGAATCAGCTAAATCTTTTCAGTGTAAGAAATATATTAATATATAATATATGGTTCTTTCATGAAATACAAAATTATGAAATATAAACTTTTACACATCCTGGCTTTTAATCATGCCCCCAATGCATAGATGTGTAAGACTATGACTATTGTTTCTGTTTTCTCAAAACTAGTGTTAAACATAATTAGAGCTTTCCAAAGAAGCATTCATTATCCGCTCCATCCAGCTGGTTTTCCCAAGACTTATTGCCATCTGTGGAAAGGTCAGCTCACTATTGTTTTCTTTACTCATAGCTGCCACTGAAATGCTCTTTTATACTTCCTGTGTCAGAGAGTCACCGTAGTCTCCACCAACGACACTCACCAGATCCCAATCCCCTGATTTCTGATCACCTGTCAGCACTAATCAGCAGCACTATATCCCTGCACTCCTCCCGTTCACTCACTGTCTGGTCTCAAACATTTTATGTTGACTAACCTGACCCACTTACCTTTTGTCTACCTACCAGTTGCTCCAGTGTTCCTATCCCTGTTCTCCTTCGCTCCTGTGCTCCACCGTCTCCACGATCAGCTGTTCCCTCTGGATAAAGAAACAAAGACATTAACACTCAGATAAGCCCCAAGAGACTTTCCCATTCCCCGCCTGCTTACCCGGACTTACTGCTCATCTCATTCCCCTCTGCTGCTTTTTAGTAAACCTGTTGTTTGTATTGCACTGACCTCTGTGTCCCGTGTCTATCTGCTGACATCCTGTCTTTAATTAACTCTCATGTATATCACATTACAGATGGTGCATTGCCATAAATGTTGTACATGATGGTTGACAATACTGTTTGCAAGGTATTTCTATAAATCTGGTAGCTATATTATGTAAGGAATAATTGACGACGGGCCGTTGAATTATTAGAAAAATAATGCACACCCGAGGTGGTGATGCGGCCACGACGCGAAGCGGAGTCAATTATTCCGCTTATACTACGGTTGCCACACCTCAAGACATCGATCAGAAGATATATTTCAAGGGATTCGTCCGGTTTTTCTACTTAAATCGCTATTGTGAGTAGGATTATTTCTTCCGCATCTCATCCAACGACTCTTTTGCTAGTTCCAAAACGTCATTTTAAAGCTGGCAATGGAGGCTTGAGCCGTTGATAGCAGACTAATGCAGTTAATAATGAAGTTATTAGAAAGAGAGCGAGAGAGACAGAGACACAGAGAAAGAGAAACAGAGAGAGAGAGAGAGAGAGAGAGAGAGAGAGAGAGAGAGAGAGAGCTTGTATGAATTAGGCTACCTCTGTGTGTCCCTCAACAGTGTTCTGAAGCACCGTCTCTAAACTGTAAGTCTGCTTTAAGATGCAGCGCTGTTATTACCTCGCTAGTGAGAAATGTCATGTGTAGCCTTTAAGTTGCTACACTAGGCTAACTGATAAAATCGTCAGGGCAGCGCTGACAACGATGCGAAGTGATATGGAACTGTAATGCGGTCAAGAAAGCTGCCTGGAACTACGTTCGCCGTGCGTTTCCCTGAAAATAATTGCACACCTCAGAACGTTCGTCAGCCAATCAGATTCAAGCATTCAACGGCCCCGTAGTATAAATTATATTACAGGGCTTGAAGGAGCTTGTGATATAATCTGTGCTGGTTTCCTTAGTTTCCTGGTTAATCATACCTGTGTGAACTTTGCTTTGGGTTTTATCTTTGGACATTGTTATATAACATTGATAGAGCATGATTTACAGCATCTATTAGTTATAAAAAAAATACCAAATAATGTTTTACAACTAAATGCATGAATCACTAGCTCAAGATCAGCAACTGACATAAACGATTTCATTTTTACAACTTTTCACAACACATGGGTGTAATCTTTGCTGAGTTAAAGATCACACCCAGATTCCTTATATCGGACTCTCCGTTTGCTGACCATGGACCTAAAACATCTTTTTTGTCTCTATCAACCTTATTTGGCCCAAAAATTATAACTTTAAATAACTGCATTTAGCTGAAGACAATTTTGTTCTAACCAGTACTTCAACTTCTTAAGACATAATAACAAAGCTGGATGACAAGTTGGTCCTCCACAATTAATTGGCAAGTAAATCTGAATATCATCAGCATAAAGATGATACAACATACCATATATGTTTTTTAAAACAAGACCTAAGGGCAAGAAGAATAAAGAAAATATAATAGGCCCCAAAATGAAACCAGATCAAACTCATTGAAGTGTTGACACTAAAAGAGTCCACTCCTACCTTTCCATCACACAAAACCTTGACCTAATGTCTTTAGTTTTTCTAGTGGAAAACACTTTTCACAACACTCTGTAGATGGAGGTATAGTGAAAGCATTTGGATTTTAAAAAAACTATTATGGTTTGGAACTATTTATTTATTTATTTATTTGTGAATTTGAGTGCCGCGATATAAAAATAAAATAAATAGGCCGCTTTGGTCTTCTTTACAGCTTTCTGATACCTAAGAAGTGAATCTCGTAAAATCTGATGAGAGACCAGTAGTTCATTTTTCATCCAAGTCCATTCTGCCTGCCTACACTGCTGAGAAGATGATTATGTTTATTAAATCAAGGCTGATGATTTGCCTTATAGAGCCAGTTTTACTAAACAAGGTGAATTAGCGAGAGTGCACAAGTCCAAAACAGCACCGATGGGCTTGGAAATTTAGCACAGTCGCAAATAAACATATAAAGAAAAAAAGAAGCCACAGTACGTTGAAAAGAACCAGAGGCCAAAAAATTAAGGTTTGCAAGACGTTTTGATAGACCTGTGTGACTCCTAGTTGAGGGTTCCAGGTTGTCTTTTATTTCCTGAAGCAAATTAAAAATAACACGGCTTGGCAAACGATATGTTCGGATAATGTGTTCTTCTGGCATCCTTAATAAATTAATACGTGTGGAAAAAATACTCTCCCTTCTCCCATATGCTTTTTTGGCCATTAATTAATGGTGCAAATAATTTGACGAGCGCAAATGCTAGTAAATCTTGTTGTGTGATTCATTTCAATACTCTTCTCCCATAAATTTTGTGTCTGAAAGGAAAACTCCTGCAAATGCATATTCAATAAGGTCAGGCGCAAAAATAACTGTGTCCACACCTTTTCAGCGCTAATTCGTCACTGTGCATCTTTAGTAAGTCCTGACAGTACTATTTTAATGTTTGCGCTGGAGAAAGCTGTTGGTAAAACTGTCCCAAAATCTTATAAGGAGCATAAAAGCCCAAGACTTCAGATAAACAGAGTTAAAAAAAAAAAAAAAACAGTAAGTAACTCATCTGGATCAGCTGTGAGGGGCACAGACTCCAACCATGATACACCAGGTACTTAAGATCTTACCAAAAGCCTGGGGTGTTAAAGGAGTAATTGCACAGGAACAAACATAAAAGAATTGACTCACCCTCATTTCATTCAGCACATTTACACTGAAAATAACAGACATATGTGACCCTGGACCACAAAACCAGTCATAAGTGTCAATTTTTCGAAATTGAGATTTCTACATCATATGAAAGCTGAATAAATAATCTTTCCGTTGATGTATGGTTTGTTAGGATTGGACAATATTTGGCCGAGATACAACTATTTGAAAATCTGGAATCTGAGGGTGCAAAAAAATCAAAATACTGAGAAAATCATCTTTAAAGTTGTCCAAATGAAGTTCTTAGCAATGCATATAACTGATCAAAAATTATGTTTTGATATATTTATGGTAGGATATTTACTAAATATCTTCATGGAACATGATCTTTACTTAATATCATAATGATTTTTGGTATAAAAGAAAAATGGATAATTTTCACCCGTACAATATATTTTGGGGTTTTTTTGGCTATTGCTACAAATATACCCCAGGAGCTTAAGACTGGTTTTGTGGTCCAGTCATGATCAGAAATGCAAAAGCTATTAACATGAACATCACAAATTGAATATACAAATTGAACAAATTTGAACAAACATAGAGGGAAAAAAGTCCAAAATATGTCCTTTCGCCTGAGTATGGCCTGAGACATCCTGGATAAAATTAAATGAGTCCATTAAGTCTGAAAACTCCTTGACCAAAGGTTTCCTATGACAGAAAATATGAATATTAAAATCCCCAACAGGGACGTGCACAGGGGGGTTGCTCAGGTTGCCCTGGCAACTGCCCATATGCCCTTTTCGACTCACGTTGCCCTTCCGAGAAAAAAAAAAAAACAACATCGTACAATGGATGCAGATTTTCACGTAGGCCTAGATTAATAAAAATAATAAAAAAAAAATCGAAAAGCCTCATTCACTTCTATTCGGGCACCGAAAGTGAAAGTCAGTAGGGGAAGAGCAAACTCTGTTTACGTGGCTGCTGCAGCGCTGCACGTGACGGGGGCACCTGAGCTGAGCCTGCATGAGCGGCCGCGAGATTGTCGCGGTTGTCGGGTGAGGCATCTCAACGTTGTCGGAAAAGGTGAGTTTGTGATGTATAACAAACGAATGATCATCATCATCATCATCATCAAGTTTTATGAAATGAATTAAAATTTTCATAAATCCAGGCTGCGTTTGCCACGTTTAGCCTAAATAATCAGACGGATAGCTAGCTTGCAGACAAGCAGCCTAGCTATGCTACTATTTTTTTGGTAGGCATTAGGCAAACTAAGCTACATGTCTGTCTGCTAATAGTTAGTTTCTCATATTTCGTTTTAGCAAGAACAATGAATGATGGAAGTAATGTATCACATTAATTATTTTATTCAAAATGGTTAAATGCCTAAATCCTATCACATTTTGGGTATTGTTTTGAAGCCAAGATGCCCACTGAAAAGAGGCGGATTCAGGAGAGGGAGAGACAATTATGGGAGGCAGCAAAGGGCACCACATCACTGCAGGGTTGGCTGCGAAAAAGCCAACCAGCAGGTGAGACAGAGACTTTGCACTGTAATAAAGATGAGATGACATGACACTGTGTAGGCGAATTGTGACCCTGGATCACAAAACCAGTCTTATGTTGCACGGGTATATTTGTGGCAATAGCCAACAAAACATTGTATGAGTCAAAATGATAGATTTTTCTTTTATGCCAAAAATCATTAGGATAATGTAAAGATCATGTTTCATGAAGATATTTTGTAAATTTCCCACCTTAAATATATAAAACATTTATTTTTTGTGAATGGATGCAGCACTATCGCCAATAGAAATGGACAATTTTAAAGGCGATTTTCTCAATATTTCGATTTTTCTGCACCCTCAGATTCCAGAGTTTCAAATAGTTGTATCTCGGCCAAATATTGTCCTATCCTGACAAACCATACATCAATGGAAATATTATGTATTCAGCTTTCAGATGATGTATAAATCTCAATTAAAACATTTTGTGGTCCAGGGTCACAATTGATTAATTAATCAGACTCATATTTTAGCCTACTAATGGCAATGTTTAATAATTACATTACATTTAAGATGAGGAGGAGCAGTCACAAGCCTCCAGACTATGTGAGGAAAATGTGGTCCGGGAGGAGGCACATAGGGCAGGTAGGCCTAAGTGATGATCACCAAATATGAGATGAGAGGACCATGCTACAAAGTATAGGGTTAAAGAGCTGCATGCTAAATAATTGTAATCTAAAAAAACAATGGCTATTTTAGAGGTCATTTCAAAGATCTTGTCTGAGCAGAACATAATGACTTGATAGGATATTGATAGGGATATTGATGTAGGGATTTTCATGACTCAAGTCATGTTTTTCTGTGTTATTATTAGTAGTAGTTAAGGTGATTGAGTGCTGTATTTCAGTGTTCTACCTCTTTGTGTATATATATTTTAATAAAGACCCTGTTATTCTCAGTCCTTCATATAGCCCGTGAGTTTTTTTTTTTTTGGGGGGGGGGGGGGGTACCCTTTTTTCAGGTCAGAGCAACTGCCCCTCAAAATTCCTGTGCACGTCCCTGATCCCCAACAATTAAGATAAAATAGAAGACAAAAATAGGCATATAAAAGTAAAGCTTTAACAATTGAACAATTGAAAAGCAGCTAGTCCTATAATGAATAAACTTTCCAAATTTGGTTTAAAGCAAAACAGTATATGAAAATAAGGGGAACATCATTTTAAGAGGGAATTAACTACTCATCCTATAAAGCACTGAATCATAAACATAACTGAATCAAAAATATAAAACAATTGACTTGATTATAAGTCTTTTATTATATTTCATGAGAATGTCCATATCCAGAAAAAAAAAGATTTTTATTTTCTTTTCAAAAATCTAATGTTGGTTTCAAATGTGTATGTATATTATTTGAAATGTTGATTTTAAAATACTCTAAAAATGTCATGAGGTGTAACCATCGAGTAAAAAGTTGTTTAATTACGTCTTAAGTACATGTACTTTAATACATAATACTGTCTAATTGTAAAGTAAAGTTAAATAAATAAACAAATATCATTAGGTTTTTGGGGAGTTGTACCACATGACATTTTACTGGACTAACCTTGCCTTGTCATAAAAAGGTTAAATCTGATAATTTAATAGACTTACTGACCTGTTTTATTTGTTAATTTCCTGCATGTTGGTTGCATCACATGACCTTGAATGACCTTTTCCTCTGAAGCTTTTTTATTAATATTATTTCAGGATAGTTGTTTGACACATTTTCAGAATGTCCCTCCAAAAACAATATCAAAATTCATTTTAATTCAGGAATTAGAAACATGCTCATCATAGAACATCAAAGAAGAAATGCATTTTAAGTCGTTGTACATGTGAAGTCCATTTAAGTGCAATATTGTTGTTCCAGAACCAAAGCAAAAGATCCAGGAACATATTCTACCTTGCAAAATCATAGTCACCCTAAAAGTCAATGGAAACAAGCAATCACTGTGTTTTATTCAACTGAAGTAGCATTATTTTTGTATCCATAATTATGCCAGGAACTGGTTCAACTGTCTGCATTTGCACATTCATGTATATTTAGCGTAGTGCCTTGGCTTTATTTTGATGGCCCATGTCTGGGTAACACCTGTAGGACAGAGAGCTCCCTACGAAGGATGTTTGTGGATGCAGTCGAGTCTGAGGTTTGCCTTCCTGACTCCAGCATGGCTGCTTATGGAAATAAACATGTGCCTGACCCCCAGGCTTTAGTACTCAGGCACTTGACTCATGCTGTGGTGACTGTTTGACTGCGCAGAAACCAAACACTCAAGCCTGCTGGGTGGCAGTTTGGGCAGCTGTAGAGACGGCCAACGGAGTTAAAGGTGGTGTCTTCTCAACGGAAGCCACAAACCTCAAATGTAGCAGAATGTTAGACTTATTGTGTTAATTTTATCTATAAGCAGAAGTATAAAAGTTACTGTTAACAAAAGTAAGTCAAAGTCAACACGAGTTAAAAAAGGGACACTATTTTCCTTCTTAGCGCACATTTCTAGTCATTCCAAGAGCCCAAAAGGTACATGGTTATAGTGAGAAAAAAAGAAGGAAAATGTAAAGTTTCTTGCATAAACACGCAAGAAACGCATGAATGCAATATATTTGAGCAAGAACGTAAATATTTTGCGAGAGGACGCTATGTTTCTTGCATGAACGTAATATACTGGGGAAAGAATGCTAATGTTTTGTTAGAGAATGCAAAGTCTTTGCATGAACGCAATACTTTTGTGTGAGAATGCAAAAACCTCTTTTGTTAAAGGCTTTATATATTGTGTCGATATGACCTTTTATTATAGGAACTTTGTGTAGACTGTCTTTATATTTATTATTTCTTAGAAGAAGAAAAAAATTGAAATTCTGGTCACACTTTAGTTTAGGGGACCAATTCTCACTATTTTTTTTTTTTTTTTATTTTTTTTTTATTCATTTAGCTGACGCTTTTATCCAAAGCGACTTACAATTGCTATATATGTCAGAGGTCGCACGCCTCTGGAGCAACTAGGGGTTAAGTGTCTTGCTCAGGGACACATTGGTGTCTCACAGTGGATTCGAACCCGGGTCTCTCACACCAAAGGCATGTGTCTTATCCACTGCGCCATCACCACCCCTATTGACTATTAACTACGGGTTTTGCTACTTATTGATTGTTAGAAATATAGTTGTTAAATTTGGGTATGGGGTCGATTAAGGGATCTAAAATATGGTCATGCAGAATAGGGCATTAATATGTGCTTTATTAGTACTAATAAACAGCCAACATGTTAGTAATATACATGGTAATAAGCAACTAGTTAATAGTGAGAATTGGTCCCTAAACTAATGTTACTAAAAAAAACTTTTGTCTGGCAAATGAATGTCATGTAGTACAACCAATAAAGTCATGTGGAGCAACCAACACGCAGAAAAAAAAAGAAAAAAAAACAGAATTAAGAAATGATTTTTCCCAGAACTTATTTCTTTTTAAAAAAGCCTGTTTAAAAGCCTTTTTGAAAATTAAGATGTGTACACTCACACGCATTCCCAGATACATGGTATTATTTCTTTATTTACAATACATGTCACGCTTTCCCACCACAAGGGCTTTTGTTTTCAATCAGTACCGTTTTCTCTTAGTTTGTTGTCTTAGACACTCATTAGTTTCAGCTGTGCACTAATCAATCACTTCATTATCCCTACTACTTAAGTGCTGTTTGAGTTTCACTGTTGAGTTTCATTTGTGCAATGGTTGTGTTGCTAGTCTGTATGTAGTTGGATTTACCCTGTTCAGATTATAAAAGACTATCATTTGAACTTCATCCTCGTCATCATGTGTTTCACAACCACATTGTTACAGAAGACCCAACCAAGATCAGATAAACAGCATGTTTGTTGAAGCATTTTTGTTTGACTTATTGTTTTTGGTTTCATGTGTTTTGTTTCTTTCTGCACTATGGACCACTTGGCAGCAGTCAAACTGTTATGCCTCAAAGAACATTTGGAGGAGTTCCTCAGCCTCGTGCCAGCAACATCATTCCCGGACGACTGCCTCTGGAGCTTCCTGCATCCTGGCCTCAACACTGCCACCAGAGTGCAGCTGTCCAGGGATGGCCTTCGAGGGAGCTTTGCCGAATACATAGAGTAGGTGCGACGCCATCAATGATTACATCAGTGGCCAGCCAAGTACCACCAGACTGTGAGGAGCTGCAGCTCGAGCCCACCGCAGACAACAAGCCCATCTCTACCGTGACGTGTGAGCTAGCAACATTGGGGGTCTTACCAAGTGAGAGTGCCGATTGTGCCTCCTATCGCAGAGGGAGTGCTATCGTAGTTTGAGGGAATGGAGTTGAGCCTTGCCCACCCTCCTGTCACTAAGAGTGGGTGATTAATCTCAGCGCTGTTAGACAATAGCTGTGTTTCCATTAACCTTTTAATTGCGCAAATTGAAATTGTGAATTGAAAATGCGCCCGACGGAAACACGTAAATTTAGCAAAAACTTCCATATATCGCAATAGTTTCTTACGCTCGCATGAGGTGGTTTTTCAGGCAATTCAAAAAAAAGAAATATTTCGCAAAACTGCAATGGAAAATCTTTCGTTTCGTTTTTTTTTTGCATTTAGACGTCACCTGACGTACGTAAATGTCACATGATCATTGTTTAATGGACTATAGCCTCCAAGAAACACCTCGTACGTGGCCGCTCTCAAGAATAAGGGGATTTCTTTGCTTTTAATGCTTGGATAACCCATTATTTACACTGCTCACGTCTGTGGCGCATTACAGCTCCGACCCAGCCACCGGAACTGATCGCGGCGACTCTAATCAATGCTTGGGTTTCTGCGCTGCTTCATTAAAAACACACGCCTATGTTTCCTTCAATTAAAAATAATGACTAGTGTGGTGGCTGCGATATAAACCTACCAACATCGCCATGACTAAATACGAGAGGAAAAAATTGCATTTTAATTGCATATCACTTAAAGGCACAATATGTAAGATTCTTCTATTAAAATGTCCAAAAACCACTAGAACAGTGTTATATATTTATATACTTATATTATCTCAAATGTTTCAAAGAATGTTTAAATCCAGTGAAATAGCTATTTTAAATAGTGGCTCGTCCCTGGTCATTGCGTCGCCTGCCAGTGACCTGACTGCATTTCTTGTAGCCTTTATTCTTCAGTAAGTGCTTTCCAAAATGTCAATACAATCTGGATTCAAACCTGGAAATATTGTAAGTAAACCAGATCATAAACCATTAAATAACCTCCAAGACTAAAAATATGACTCTTTCTCAAATCTCTATAAGTAATATGGACAAGACCGTGCCAATCTCCAAAGACTGCTTACTTTTCAAAACTAAACACAGATGTTGCATCAGTCTGAAAGAGGAGAGAGGTGATTTACATTAATAAGTTTGGACGTTCAGGATTTTAAATGCAGCGGGGCCTTTTTTTCTTCTTTGCATGAAAAGGAATGCTTAAGGGGCTAGCAAAACTATTTACGTCAGTCATTTATTGCTCTGGCGCTCTTTAGAGGTTAGCAAGTCCGCCAGCTATTGTTTGGTGTTTTGTAGAGGATGGGCCACAACAGGCAATGTGAGTGTTACTGGAAAAATAAAACTGCTGCTTTATGCTAATGCTAACCTGTCTCTGAATCTCCAATGCATTTGAATCTTCCATTAAGATATACTTTAGTACCGTTTTTCAGTATGCATTGAAAGTAAACTGTAAAACAAAAAGTTGAGCCAACTTAAAATGTTAAGGCAACCAGCTTCAGCAGATTTTTTTAAAAAGTTGTTTAATTAGTCTGGTTTAGAAACACATCCACCAATCAGACATGTTTCTTAAAGGGACAGCCCACCCCAAAAAACAGTTGACAGTAGCCATTGATTTCCATACTATGAAAAAAAAAACACTGAAAGTCAATAGCTACTTTCTTCAAAATAATTGCTTTTCTGTTCAACAGAAGAAAGTAACTCATACATGTGTGGAACAACATGCAAGTGAATTAATAGTGAATAATGACAGATATAACAATTTTTGGTAACATTTTAGAAAAGGGAACACTTATTCACTATTAACTATGACTTTTCCTTCAATAAACTCCTAATTTGCTGCTTATTAATAGTTAGTAAGGTAGTTGTTAAGTTTAGGTATTGTGTAGGATTAGGGATGTAGAACAAGGCATTAATATGTGCTTAATTAGTACTAATAAATGGCTAATATTCTAGTAATATGCATGCTAATAAGCAACTAGTTAAGAGACCCTAAAATAAAGTGTTACCTTTTTCATTTAAAAAACAAAACAAAAACATCTTTCAATCAAAAATTAAGGTTCTAAAACGTTTTTTTTCACAGTGATGATGTAGAAGAGCCATTTTTGGTTCCCCTTTCAGTGAACAGTTCTTAAAAGAACGATTTCTTTTCTTAATTTAAACATTAAAAAAAAAATAAAGAACCTTTTTCCAGTATAAAGAACCTTTTGAGCATCGAAAAGGTTCCGTGGATGTTAAAGTTCCTTCCTGGAAGCATAGATGTAATAAGGACCTTTGTTTTTAAGAGTGTAGTTGTCACAATAAAACTGAAAACCACAATAATTCTTTAAAGTAATAGTCATATCTAGTCATTTATGCTCTGGAAACTATGGAGTCTGATGGTATTACTTTAACTGTGTTCTGCTCATTTTCCTTCATAAAGTGCTCTACCATATGCAAAGAGTGTCTTGTTTACTGGAAACCTACTTCCATTGCTATTCTGAGATTTCACTTCACATAAATATTATGATGTCATGTATGGCTCTAGTTCATTTTGATTATACATATGGGGACACAAATTTGTATAATGACATGGGTATGACAGAGGTATTACAATATGAAGGTGGTTTATGAGGACACTGCCTATGTCCCCGTAATTCAAAAGGCTTAAAAAACATACTAAATGGTGTTTTTTTGAAAATCTAAAAATGCACAAAGTCTCCTGTGAGGGCTAAGTTTAGGTGTAGGGTTGGTGTAGGGCAATAGCACACACAGTTTGTTCAGTATAAAAACCATTACGCCTATGGAGAGTCCCCATAAACCACAAAAACCAACGTGTGTGTGTGTGTGTGTGTGTGTGTGTGTGTGTGTGTCCCATTTTTATATATAATACATTGGGAATACAAGGCTATGGGAGAATCTCAGAAGGAGAATGGAAACTAGAGCTCAAACTGAGCTTGAGCTGGTTTAAATCTTACCGCAAACTCATTATTAGCTTAATCTCAAGTTCAGCCCTGGAAAGCGGTGCCTACCATAACAATGGGCTGACGTGTCTCAGCTAGCCGAGGATTGAGTTTCCCTGCTCATATTTTGGTACGTGCAGTGCGGTCACATCATGTGAGGCCTCGATTCATATTTCCGCTTTTATTAGCTGCTTGATTTGCCACAAATGAGTGTGGCGTCCGCAGTGCTGTTTAACATCTTGTCCTTGCGATATAGATGAGACGCTCTTTAAGCCTCATTAACAGCGAGCACTGAGCCTTTCTCGATTTAAAGTCCAGAAACCTTTCTGGACTCCTTCATACTGTGGTCTCTCCTCTCTCTTTCTCCGTCTCTCTCTCTATTTTTACAACATTAATTCTCCACTACCTCATTGAAGAAAAATGCTGCTTACGTTTATTTCCCACAAAACAATCCAAGGGTGCTGAGTTAGTCAGCAAACAGCTAATTACTATAGTAAAATCACTGTAACGCATGGACTTAAGCTGGCTTATTGCTGTCATAAAACAACGGCGACTGCAGTAAAAAAACAAAAAAAAAAAAACACATAATTGTTCTATAAATGGTTACATTTAAGAATAATAATAATTATGGGTGGGGAGTGTGACCAAACTCCTGCATAAAAATGACAATTATAATAATATCACTTATCTTCTAGTAGAAATATGTAAATATTCTTAAAAAGAGAGCAACAACAAAACATTATTAAAACAATGATTTAAAATGTACTTTAAAGTAAACTTTGATTTTACATAAGTGCACTTTTTAAAAGTCTACTTAAGTGGCCTTTTGTTTCCATTCACATTATATATTAAAATACATAAAACTGTACTTTTATATAAGATGTGATGTACACTACAAGTTCACATTCAGTACAATCAAGTGCACTTGATTTTCACGAGAAAAGCACCGTTTTATCATTTCAGGGCCGTTTGTATCCTCCACACTAATACGAAACCTTGCAAGAACTGGAGAGCCCAGTGTGTTTCGCACATGCTGGATTCATTTTCAAAGTCATAACAAGAATATGTTTCGAACGCTGCTTTTTAACCATTGCATGAAAAACACACATTAGCACAATTGGCCACATCAAAGGCGGCACTGGGCTTCCTAGAGCAGCTCTCAGGAGAGCCCGGGAACAGAAAGGAAGAAAAGCAACGAGGAAGAGCGCTCGGCTTAAAACAAAAGGAAAAGAAGTTGAGAGGTTTCCTGGCCACCGTCAGCGTGAGCCTATGAGCTGTCAGGGGCCCCGGGTTTAAAAAGCAGGGGCTGGAGGTTTGAGGAGACACTCCTTCCCAGCGTCGAGGTGTGCTCTGAAGTCTCGGGATGTGTTTGCTTTACAGGCGGGCACCCGGCGTGCTGCTCCTCCTGGCCCACCTCCTCCTGAGCACCAGTCTGGAGCCCGTGGGTAAGGACACAGCGCTCCCATTGTCCGCATCTCTAAAATTAGCACAGGTAGAGTCCGCCAGTGTTTTACAAGTCAGAGTGAACTGTGCAGTTTTACACTGCTTTGTGGAGAGTCTGGGAAAGTCGTGTCAGGGCAGGTTCGCGGTGGAGCCTCTTCAGAAGAGTTATTTCTGAGAAGCACAGGTTGTTTATTGCGTGGTGTTTGTTTTGCTAGCTGAATGGGAGAAGGAACCGGCGTACTGGAACCATCAGGCCAGACGGACGCTGCAGGCTGCCCTCACGCTGCCACTGCGAGCGCATCGCGCCAAAAACATCCTCCTCTTCCTCGGAGACGGTGAGTTACCAACCCCTCCGAACGCTGCTGGTCAGTCCTTCAGTGCAATATAGTGCTAATGTGTTCATGTGTATTTGAGGTCTGTATTATATTATATTAGATCAAATATATAAATACAGTTAGAAAAAATTAAGAGACCACTTGAAAATTCTCAGTTTCTCTGGATTTATGATGTATACAGTAGTTATATGTTTATGTAAAACATAGTTTTGTTGAATTCTGTAAACTACCGCTGACATTTCTTCCAAATTTAAAAAAAAAATGTTGTCATTTAGAGATTTCTTTCCCCCCCAAAAGGGTCATGCTCAAACAGATGGCATGTTTTCAAAGGTTTATATTTATTTTTAGAATGCAAACCCAATCTTTTAACTTCAGAAGAGTTAAGAAATCAATATTTGGTGGAATAACCCTGATTTTTAATCACCACAAATGAAAGCATTTGTTATTTTAACCAAACGTCATTTGGTAAACAAATAAATAAACGAAGTTGTCATTTAGAGCTTTTTTTATTTATTTTGCATAAAATTATCAAAGTGGTCAAAATAAGATGCCAAATATTGATTGCCTAACTCTTCTGAAGTTAAAAGATTGGTTTTGCATTCTAAAAATAAATATAAACTGACTAAATGTTCTATTTTTAATTAAATTTACATAAAAAATGATACATTATACAATATTATAAGAGTGTATATCTAAATTTATATTTAAAATTTTTGATTCTTTTCATCACTCCATGCTCTCATTTATCTCATGCATGTTATAAAAACTCAATATTTCAAGTCTATTTAGCTTTTATTTGGATAATATGCGGTTACTGATCCACCTGTTGGCTTGGTTTTGTGCTAATGATGGGTTGACTGTATATTACCCGCTACACACGTGCCTGTTTCTTCATAGCCTGTGTTTTCCTATAGAGTTGATGAGCAGTTTTGGGTTGAGGGTCAGGCTGTGATGTTTCTCTGTCGATCTGTCAGGGATGGGAGTGGCGACGGTGTCAGCCGCCCGTATACTGCGAGGTCAGATGGAAGGGCAGTCAGGGGAGGAGATGGTTTTGGCCATGGACACATTTCCATACGTCGCCCTGTCAAAGGTCTGACGCTTCTCTTTAATCACTCACAGATAATTCATAGCAATCTTGTTGTGTAATTATATAAAGGCAGGTGTGGGTTAGACAAATGCCAATGGGATGTGCATGTTTGTTGCATGGAAAAACTGCTGCTTGTCTTCAGATTACATTTTTAATTTCCCATATAGGGATTCTTGCTGAACTGGGTGTGAAAGCCTGAAAAGCAGAGAAATGGCTTTAAAGTCAACCTTTTTACTTGTATAATGTTTCATAAAAATATAATTTTAATACAGAATTAATCCATAGGGGGTCTGACCCCCTACTTAAACATAAAAGTAAAAAAGAAAAGAAAAAAGTGGTTCTTGAAAGTAATTATTTATTCTTAATATATCATTTTTATATGTCTATATATAGTTTATATTATTATTATTATCATTATAGAAAAATATAATGTACAATTTCATTCTAATAAAATACTTAAGATGATATCTTTCGTATAATATATTTATTGGTTGAGCCAATGTTTCTGCATATAAAAATAAAATAAAATCACCATCATCATTGGTAAACATATTCCATGAAAAATTATGAGATATTAAGTCCTGATTATGTGATGAAAAACTAAATTATGGGATAAAACTCATAATTATAAAAGAAAAACTAAAGTAAAACATAACTTTTACTTGTGTATGTGATCATTTTAATTTCTTGTCATATTTATTAGTTTTTCTGCCAATTGTTCTTATTACATACATTTTGAATTATGTCATAATTATGACTCTTATATTTTTTAATTGTTGTAATAAAAATGTTTTTCCTAATTACAACTTTTATGTTAGAATGTGACTCGTATATTTCTACTTTTTGTGTCATATAATGATTCTCAAACTTTTTACTTTTTGTCATAATTTGACTTTTTATGTTACAATTTTATCATATTTTTTAAATTTTTGTCTTAATTACAACTCTGTTTGACTGTTTGGCATAATTTAGTTTTGAAAAGCTATGTTTTGAACAACAGAACTATCAGTATTTGATGTACTGAGTTGGTGTGTTTCCAAACAGACGTACAGTGTTGACAGGCAGGTGGCTGACAGTGCTAGCACGGCTACGGCGTACCACTGCGGTGTGAAGGCTAACGCCAAGACAGTGGGTTTGAGCGCTAAAGCAGTGGCCTATGCATGCAACACCACATTTGGGAACGAGGTTTTCTCAGTGTTACACCGCGCCAAAGCACAAGGTATTTTCCATTTAGACTCATTATCACACTTACAGACTTGCTGCCAATGTTTTTCTGTTGCTGTTGTTCTTCTTAAAGGGACAGTTCACTAAAAAATAAAAATTCTGTCATCATTTACTCAAACCTGTATGAGTTTCTTTCTTCTCTTGAGCACAAAAGAAGATATTCTGAAGAATGTACATTTTTTGGTGTTCATGTGATGACGTATGTTTGTGTGTGCGTATATCCAGGAAAGTCCGTTGGCATCGTGACCACCACCAGAGTCCAGCATGCATCGCCCGCTGCTGCGTACGCCCACTCGGTGAGCCGCAGCTGGTACAGCGACGCAGACGTGCCCTCCGAAGCTCGCCGGCAGGGCTGCACCGATATCGCCACGCAGCTGGTGACCAACACGGACATTGATGTGAGCCGTAACCCATACAGTTTGATGCCATAAGACCAAAAATACTAACTAAGTGCAAATAGCCCGCCTCGTTGGCAGAGGCTATTTACTCTAACTCCACCCACCAACGTGCGATTGGTCTAGACAACACTATAAAAACGCTGATGTAATTGTAGCTCCAGTGGAGTAGATGGTAGTGTGTGCTACAGTCTTTTTGACGCGATTGACCCGGGTTCAAATCCGTCTTTTGTCGACCATTATTTTTTCTCCCTTATCAAATCTCATATGACATCGGAAAGGCATTTGTTTTCAATAAAAATGAAGTAAATAATTGAAAAGTTGAAAATAAAGTATCGGGTAGGGTTCATTTGAATTAAAACTATAATTTACACTCAATACATTATAATTGCATACTGTTTTATAATGTACTACAATACTGATGTGCAGATAATAGACAGTATTTGGAGTAAGTAGTATACAGTAAATGGCAGAAAATTCAGCTATTTTAACATGCAAATAGAATCTATAGCTATTTGCATTTAGTGTAAATAGCCACTGCCTAAAAAATAACAGTTTGAAAAGCTGCACAACGGTACATACGGTTGAGCGCAATCTGCAAGTCCAATTCTACCACAGTTTATATTGTATGTACTATATTTAATATACTGTATAAAATAGCAGTCAACATTTCAAGTGGATCAAAAAAGTTCATCAAAGTTTTACTAAGACAAGAACGCTGTATGGTTTTAGGTTTTAGGATGAAAGGTTTTGTTCCACTTCAAATGCTGACTTGTGTATTTAGTTTTGGAACCAATTCTCACTATTAACTATGACTTTTGCCTCAATAAACTCCTAATTTGCTGCCGATTAATAATTAGTCAGGTATTATGGGGTGGATTAATGGATCTAAAAATGGTCCTGCAGAATAAGGCAGTAATATGTGTTTTATAAGTACCAACAAACAGCAAATATTCTAGTAATATGCATGCTAATAAGCAACTATAGTTAATAATGAGAATTGATCCTTAAAAAAAAAGTGTTACCTATATATTTATATGTAATTATTATGGTGTTTTTGTTGTTTTTAGTGTCAATTTACCTGTTCAGTTTTGATATTGTCACCCCGTTTGAGATATTTCTATTTATAAAAACATACTGAACTAACTTCAGTGTCGTTTTTGTTGTTAGCTTGTAGCACAGCCAGCTAGTTTTTCAAACCAGTTGCTTGATTGTTGTTTAACTACTTCCTTATGATTCAGCTTAGTAAGCTAAAGGTTCAAAGCAGCTTTTCCACCAATGTAACAACATAAATTAAATACACAATGGACCCTTTTCAATGACTGTGATGATGCATTTCCACAGTTATTAATTTTTATTTTATTTCACAGTTATTAATTTATTCAGTTTTATTACCTTGGCATTGACGGTACATTTACACAATGATATACTAAAAGTGGAAAAGTTTTTGAATAGTTACATGTACAGACAACAAAAACTAACGAAAGTTGCGAAAATGACTAAAAATGCTGTATTATTCATGCCAGGCCAGTAGGTGGCGATGACACTTTGTAAGAAACAACGCATCTGCGCACAAACCTATAGACTGAATACGTAATACTTATGCACATTACAACAATGTTTTCACAAATTCACATTTTTGTAGTTTATCCAGAGATGATAACTATCAATGTCAAAAATAGCACTTCGAAACCCGTTTTTAAAAGTTTTCAGGCATCAAAAACGCTGTTATTGTGTACATGAATAGCCAAAACATAAGAAGTTATAGAAATGCTATTTGCTATTGCAGCAAAAATGTGAATGCAAAAAATATATTGACGGTCCCTTTTAAACATTCTGTTGACAATAAGTAACTTTGCACTTACGTGTCAAAAAACTCTCAGTAGAGTATTAGTAGGCTGTCTGACTAATATCTGCTTACTCTTTAAAGTGATAGTCTCCCAACAGATAATCTACTGATTATAAGTAACTTTGCAAGTACATGTCAACTTATTCTAACCCTAACCCTACCAGCCTACTTATACTGTACTAACACTGTAACGAGAGTTAGTAGAGATGTAGTTGCAACATTACTTATAGTCAACAGAATGTGTTAAAGGGACCATAAAAATTAAGTGAAACCAAAATTTCTATTTTTTTTAAATGAGAAGTTCACAAATTTTTAATATGTCTTCATTTTAGGTAATTCTTGGCGGTGGCCGCATGTACATGACACCCAAGGGTACTCCTGATCCAGAATACCCCTCTTCATCTTCTCGCAAAGGGGATCGCAAAGACAAAAAGAACCTCATTGACGTCTGGTTGAATGCTCGTAAGGTATCTCCAAGAAATCCATTTATTGTGTTTGTAAATGACCGCTACAGTTTTTCGTGATTATCTGTTTTGTTTATTAGGGAAGGAACGCCCAGTATGTTTGGAATAAAGAGCAGCTTAATGCAGTGAATGTTAAAACAACAGACCGCCTGATGGGTAATGCCAGTTTACAAGGTTTCCACATTGAGTTACCGACAGTATTTATATATTCTCATTCATATTTCTCATTCAGGTCTGTTTGAACCCAAGGACATGAGGTTTGAAGTGTTCAGGAATCGAACCCGTGACCCCTCTATTGTGGACATGACAGAGAAAGCCATTAAAATCCTCAGCAAGAATCCCAAAGGGTTTTTTCTCTTTGTGGAAGATGAGTATTTATTATTAACTCTGGTGTTACAGTTTAAAGATATTCTGCTAATAGTGAAACATGCCTTTCTTTGTGCTTTACGAGGTAGAATAGACCATGGACACCATGATGGGGTTGCTAAGCTTGCTCTGACCGAAACCATCATGTTTGACCAGGCAATCCAGAGAGCATCCGAGCTGACCAGTGAATCAGACACTCTCACTGTTGTCACTGCAGATCATTCCCATGTCTTCACTTTTGGTGGAAATACCCCTCGAGGGAACCCTATTTTTGGTATATACTAGCTTACTTTATGTCATGGAATTGAAATAATGACAATCATCACAACTCTCTAAAAGTTTTAGCGTTGGAAATATCCATGGCAATGTTAATGTGTTTGGTCTTGGCAGAATAGATCTACTACGCTGCTGCGGCAGAGCAAGTATTTGGTACTGCCAAGACATCCACAACATGCTGCAGTGAGCATGTAAGAAATACTGCTGCTGCACTTACAGTATAACATATATGAAACAACCCCCATGTATAACATACATGATCACCCTGTAGCAGATCTATACAGGTGGAGCTGGGGAGATGGAGGGTTTCTGAAATGCGCTTCAACTGCTACAGCAAACACTAGCTGAGCACATGTAGTGTACTTCAAATCTTAAAAGTGTGTTTAAAAAACTGTTAATTAATCATGGTCTAGCCACTTAAGTGAGTGCACTTTCATGATTCTGTTAACACACTTAAGTACACTTAAATGAGCACTTTATATTAATGTCAAATTAAAAGCTACAGTACATTTTAAAATCCATATTAAAAATATATCAAATGGATTTACGGAATATCTGGGTAGCCTGCTGCATTTGATTAAACAAAAAGTGTAGGGAGTATACACTTTACTGGCAGTACACTAGTATAGCACTGCATGGCCATTGATTCAGTGTTTTTTTCTGCAGGTCTGGTACCCAAGAAGGCTGAGGATGATCTTCCATACACTAGTATCTTGTATGCTAATGGACCAGGATATGCTCATGTAAACGGAACAAGAGGAAATGTTTCAGAAGTTGATTATTGTAAGTATTTTCTAAATGAATCTACTACCAGTCTCTTCTATTGTTGTCAAATACTAATATCATATCTTAATTTATTTGTAGTTGATGAAGAGTACATGCAACAAGCGGCTGTTCCTTTAGAATCAGAGACACATGGAGGGGAAGATGTGGCTATCTATGCAAAAGGCCCAATGGCTCATCTCTTTCATGGAGTCAAAGAACAGAATTATGTGGCCCATGCAATGGCTTATGCAGCGTGTCTGGAACCGTACACTAACTGCCCACTGCATCTTCATGGCTCAGGAGGCTATAAAATAACTCTTTCAATGCCTCTTATCTCATTAACCAGCGTGCTTTGGCTTGCCATGAGATGACAGACTCTACTGCATGAGTGATTGAGGCCCCAGGACTCTTTGCAGAATTGCAATGCAGTGTACATAAATGTAAAGTTTTTTTTTTTTTTTTTTCATGGATGTATTTTATAATCAGATATTTTTGTATATATTGCGCAATGGAAGACTCTTTTGCATTGTGACTATAAATTTCAGACACGTGAGACCAATAAAACATATTGTCAGTGTTATCAACCTTTGTCATTAAATGTTCTGTGGCCATCAGATATCGAAAGCAATTATATATCCACTGTACGAAGGATTAGAAAACAATCCGTTAAGTCATGATAAATGCCTATCTTAAATGTTTGATTTAAATACAGTTCCACTGGCTATTTTGCATGCAGGGAATGCATGAACTGATAAACATAGAATGCAATGCAATTTACATTGTTTAAAAGCATCTGCCAAATCTGTAATACTGTTGTGAGTTTTTAGACACGGACCATCAGCAAGGCAGATTAATCAACATTTTGCATGCTATATTTACATACACTCACCTAAAGGATTATTAGGAACAACTGTTCAATTTCTCATTAATGCAATTATCTAATCAACCAATCACATGGCAGTTGCTTCATGTGGTCCTGGTCAAGACAATCTCCTGAACTCCAAACTGAATGTCAGAATGGGAAAGAAAGGTGATTTAAGCAATTTTGAGCGTGGCATGGTTGTTGGTGCCAGACAGGCCGGTCTGAGTATTTCACAATCTGCTCAGTTACTGGGATTTTCACGCACAACCATTTCTAGGGTTTACAAAGAATGGTGTGAAAAGGGAAAAACATCCAGTATGCGGCAGTCCTGTGGGCGAAAATGCCTTGTTGATGCTAGAGGTCAGAGGAGAATGGGCCGACTGATTCAAGCTGATAGAAGAGCAACTTTGACTGAAATAACCACTCGTTACAACCGAGGTATGCAGCAAAGCATTTGTGAAGCCACGACACGCACAACCTTGAGGCGGATGGGCTACAACAGCAGAAGACCCCACCGGGTACCACTCATCTCCACTACAAATAGGAAAAAGAGGCTACAATTTGCACGAGCTCACCAAAATTGGACGGTTGAAGACTGGAAAAATGTTGCCTGGTCTGATGAGTCTCGATTTCTGTTGAGACATTCAGATGGTAGAGTCAGAATTTGGCGTAAACAGAATGAGAACATGGATCCATCATGCCTTGTTACCACTGTGCAGGCTGGTGGTGGTGGTGTAATGGTGTGGGGGATGTTTTCTTGGCACACTTTAGGCCCCTTAGTGCCAATTGGGCATCGTTTAAATGCCACGGCCTACCTGAGCATTGTTTCTGACCATGTCCATCCCTTTATGACCACCATGTACCCATCCTCTGATGGCTACTTCCAGCAGGATAATGCACCATGTCCAGTGTTGGGTGTAACGCGTTACTAAGTAATGGATTACTGTAATTAAATTACTTATCCACTGAAAAAGTAAAGTAAGGGATTACTGTTCATTTTTAGGTAATTTAATTACAGTTACTTATAAAATACTTGCGTTACATACAGTAAATAATTTCAACAGTTCTAAAATCAATATTGAATTTGAACCCTCCGCGTGCCGGCTCGTTCACTTTCAGGTTTTCCTGATTCACAGAGAAACCTTAAATACTAAGATAAATATAAGACTAAAATCAATGCAATCTAAAAAGCTTGAAATGTCTACTTTTAATGGAACCAATTCAAATCAAAAACTAATATTTCTGATTATGTAATGTCCCTATGAAAGTAAAGCGAGGCCAGTCTTTCCCATATCGAAAAGCTTGAAGTTTCTACTTTTAAATGAACGAATTCAAATCGAAAACCAATATTATATGATTATGTAATGAACGTATGAAACTGAGGTACAGTCTTTCCCGTATCTGAGCTGATTATATGCAGTCACCTGTGCGCAAACGCCCTCACCTAGATACAAAAAAAAAAAAAAAATCAAGATTCATCTAATTTTCATAATTTTTGAAAGAAGACCTACTATGAGGAATTTACCTCATAAGAACAGCGCGATCTGACATGGCTTTATTCAACAGACAAGATAATTTCTGTCATTTATTCTTACCTACATTAGTTAACATGTTATTTTTACATAAACCTGTACGGATTTTACTAGTTGGGCTTTTCCTAAACATCTTGCCAAACTGAAATGTATTGTTTAACTTTTAAGCTTTTTTGTTATTCAGATATTTTGCAGAGTATTTCTATTTGTTAACCAAAGGAGGTTACATTTTTTTATAGAAAAGTTTAAGTATTACAGTTGTTTTAAAGCTAAAAGGCTAAACTATTCTATGTTTGACTCAAATTGAAAGAATAGAGTTTAATTTCTATTAAGGTTTATAGGGATTTTAAGATGTAGCCTAATTAGTGATTTGAATAATTAAGTTACTTGTTGAGTAACTAAGTTACTTTTCAGACAGAGTAATTAGTAAAGTAATTTAAATACAATATTGATGAAGTAATTAGTAACTGTAATTAATTACTTTTTGAAAGTAACTTACCCAACACTGACCATGTCACAAAGCTCGAATCATTTCAAATTGGTTTCTTGAACATGACAATGAGTTCACTGTACTAAAATGGCCCCCACAGTCACCAGATCTCAACCCAATAGAGCATCTTTGGGATGTGGTGGAACGGGAGCTTCGTGCCCTGGATGTGCATCCCACAAATCTCCATCAACTGCAAGATGCTATCCTATCAATATGGGCCAACATTTCTAAAGAATGCTTTCAGCACCTTGTTGAATCAATGCCACGTAGAATTAAGGCAGTTCTGAAGGCGAAAGGGGGTCAAACACAGTATTAGTATGGTGTTCCTAATAATCCTTTAGGTGAGTGTATATTTACAGATGATCTTGTCGATTAAATGAAATTAATTAATGAACAAACCTTTGAACAGACCAGAACAGTGTAAAATAATAGAAAAGTGCAGTACAGTACAGTTCATTTTAGCAAAGAACAGAACAATTCGGTGAAGAACAGTTCAGAACAGAAACGCACAGGATGGTTTTGATAACAGTTTAGTTCAATGCAGATCAATTAATTCCAGAACAGTTCAGGTACGGAACAGTTCAGTGCAAAACAGAACAATTCGGTAAAAAACTAGAAAGTACAGAGCAGTTGAAAAAAGAGTTTAGTTTAGACTAGTATAGTCCCATTCAGAAGAGCAGTATTCAGTTAAGAAATATATAGTACTAAAACCAAAAGAACAGCATGAAGTTCATTGCAGTTTACAGTAACAGTTGTAATGGTACAATTCAGAACAATTCAGGGAGGAACAAAACAGAACCTTTCAGAACAAAATACAGCACGGTACAGAACAGTTCATAACAGAAAAGCACAGAATGGTTTAAATTTGTAGAGTTTAATCATTTAGTTAATTATAGAACAGTTCAGAATAGAACAGAACAGTTTAAAGAACAGAACAAGAACAGCTTAGACTAGCACACAGTTCAGGACAGAACAGAATAGAACAGTTCAGTGCAGAAAGAACAATTCAGTAAATAGTCTAAAAGTTTAAACAACAGAACAGTTTATGGCTCAACTCATTCAGTTCCGTAAAGAACTGTATACGGAAGAAAAGAACAGTTTAGTGGAAAAAAAAATATTTAAGATATATGCTACAAGTAATACAGTAAAGTATAGAGCAGTTCAGTGCAGAACAAGCACAGTTCACTAAGGAACAGTATAAGTAAAGAACAGACCAGTGAAGTGCAGTTCAGCGGAGAACAAACAATTCCTGAAAGAACAGAATAGAAAGTTCAGCAAAGATTAGTTTAAATCAGTAGAGTTTACTCATTCAGTTCGGTGAAGATCAGTTCGCTACAGAACAGTTCAGAAAAGTACAGAGTAGAACAGTTCAGTAAAGAACAGGAGAAAGCATAGAAAATTTAGACCAGAAGAGTATTGAACTGTATATTACTGTAAATAACAATTCAGTTCAGTAAAAAACATAGAACAGTACTAAATAGTTAGGTAAAGAGCAGTGTAGTGCAGAGAAGTTCAGTGCAGAACAGTGCAATTCACTGAAGAACAGTAGCATTTTCAGGACAATTCAGTAAGGAACAGCGAGGTGCAGTTCAGCACAGAACAAAACAATCCAGAAAAGAAGAGCATGGCGCAGAACAGGTCAAAAGAGAAAGACAAAGTTCAGTTCAAAATCAGTAGAGTTTAATCGTTCAGTCCGGTGCATATCAGTTAATTCGAGAACAGTTCAGAACCGAATAGAACAGTTCTGTTAGGAAATGATCAGAACCTGAAACATGCGGATCCATCTGCAGGGTTTTATTGTAAGACATGGTCAGAAATGAGCATTGGTCGATACACAGCAAACAGTCACATGATGAGGCAAAGAGTAATCCTAGGACAAGCGTGGGTCTTCGATCGACGAACAGTATTCAAAAGGGCAAAGCAAAGAGAGATAATCCAGGTACACAACAATAAGGCAGGGGAAAACACAATCCGAAACAGGCAAGGCAAGACTAATGACTAAGACTATGACTAAGACTATGAATACTAAGACAGGCTCCGTAAAGAAACTATCAACAAGGGTTGAGATAAGTGCTTACAATACTCAGCGACTACAGCGGGATCTGAGTGTGTTTTATATAGTGAGTGTAATAGCTTTCAGGTGAGCGAGTGATTGAGACAGCTGTGTGTGCTTAGTGCAATGGATGATGAGAAATGCAGTCCAGGGTAATATGTAACAGTCTGTGTGGTGTGAGAGTCAATATGATGGAGGAGCGACCTCTGATGGCGAGTGGACATAAGACCACGAACCGGATTCGTGACAAGTTCAGTGAAGAACAGAATAGTGCACTTGCTGCAGTTCAGTACATAACAGAACAGAACAATTCAGTAAACAACTGTTCGGAAGAGAAAAGCACAGATGAGTTTAATCATTCAGTTTAGTGCAGATAAGTTAATTCCTGAACAGAACAGTTCAGTAAAGAACAGTTTAGATCAGTATAGTACTGAACTTAATCATTCAGTTCAGTGCAGATAAGTTAATTCCAGAACAGTGCAAAACAGAGAGGATATAGACCAGTAATGCAATGCGTTCAGTTACTGGTGGTATATTTTGGTAAAGAACAGTTCAGTAATGAATATAAAAAAGTACACTAATTCATTCAAATCAATATTCATATCATTATATATCCATATCACATCATACGGTCGCTAATTATCAGTACGTGGTCAAAAGTTGATGTTGCAAAAGAGGGAATGGGAAATACAAATGACCTTTGTTCTGAGAGAAGACTATAAACAGGAGGGTATCAAATAGTTTGACAGAGCTGTCAGTGCTGCTGCAGTCACTCAAGCCATGGCCACGCAACAGACCCTTCTGATTATTGGAATATTTGTTTTAGTAGGATTTGATGGATGTTTCTCCGTTATTCCTGGTAAGTGCTATTCCACAGTTCACAATTATTCTTTTTCTCTCCAAACAAATAGAATGAAACAATGTTTCTTTCCTGGAATCAATCTTAAGAGGAGGAGCAGAACCCAAACTTTTGGTATGTTAAGGCTAAAGAGGCTCTTCATACATCCCTCTCCATGAAGCACAACCTGCACCGTGCTAAAAATATCATTCTGTTCCTCGGAGATGGTGAGTTAAATAGAAACTAATTCAATTTTTTTTCTTATTTCTTGTTTTTGCATTGTTCTGTTTAATAATCCAGTATGTATTGCACAATTTTAACCACACATTAGCCTTCTAGACATTTCTAGATTTTGGGAATTTGTCAAAATTGATTTGCCATTACAATAAATCTTAAATAAATAGAAGCGATGAACTTCTGGCAGTGTCTGAATTTTGGGTTGCAGTTCTGCAATGTAAAGGTCCGTTCACATCAATAACGATAACTATTAAGATGAATATAACGATAAATGTATTGGCATCCACACTCACAGAAAATAATGTTTGTGCATGCTGCAATTATGTCGTCTGGACTTTAAATGCTCAAGCGCATTCTGATTGGCTGTCAGTGTTTTCATAGTTTATCTCCTGGAATAAAATTCATCCTGAGAGTGATTTCAACCATTGTTTTTATTGCTAACTAAAGCTAAAACTATTAACAGTTGTTTCATAATTGAAATGAGGCTGAAATAAAATTATTAAATGAATTAAAATGAATTGATTAATTTACACAGAGACTGTTATAACACTGTTATAAAGGTGACACATTGTTATTACATATTATGCTATAGTGACCAAAGTCCTAATAAGCATGTCACAAATTCTGATATAAATGGCAATTGACATTGCATAGTTTGCCTTGTCTTTTACCCAAGATCTCACTAGGGTCACATGGTGCAATTTAACATGTAACAGTCATCAAGGACAGAAGAAGAAGAAAAAACTGCACAGTGGATTTAGATTAGATAATCAGATGTTAATGTTAACTTGCAACTGTTAGAAAAAAAAGTCAGAGTTGTGAGACAAAAAGTCGCAATTATCCTTATTATTTTTTATTCAGTGGCAGAAACATGCCTCTATAGCAAACTTAGATGTATTAATACATTTTTAATGAATACAGTATGTCTTGTGTGCCTTAAAGTTGTGCAATGTGTTCTTTTTGACATACAATAAGGCATGGGAATCAGCACTGTGACCGCAGCAAGAATTATGAAGGGACAGCTGGAAGGGAAGACAGGAGAGGAGAGTGTCCTAGCCATGGACACGTTCCCTCATCTCGCTCTCTCCAAGGTGCAGAAAACACACTGGCTAGATTGTTTCATAAGAGACTGATAGATCTGAGTACACTTAATGATACTGTGTTTGTTTTTGTGTAGACCTACAATGTCGATCAGCAGATGCCTGACAGCGCAGCAACAGCCACTGCATATCTCTGCGGTGTGAAGGCAAACTATGGGACTCTGGGTCTCAGTGCAGCTGCACGCCGCAAAGACTGCAGCTCCGCTAAAGGCAATGAGGTCCAATCAATTCTGCATCAGGCAAAGATGGCAGGTAATGGCAACGAAGACCAAATACCAGGACAGTTAACCCATTAATGCAGTGGTTTTTCTCATAGTTAACCATATGAACATATTGTGCAATTCTTTTGAAATTTGAAATGTATATTGCATGTAAAGATGATTTCAAAACTGCAGAATTAGGGACTGGGGGGGGGGGGGGGTACATATGGAATACACATCTATTTAATAGAAAAAAAATACCTTGTGATTTTATATATATTACAATTGCGGTTTCATATCTTTCAACTTTCAGCTAATTCTTACAATAGTGACTTTATTTCTTCATATTTCACAACGTGACTTCATATCAACATTTTCCTTATTGACGCAGTCTCACAAACCTCTATTATCTTATAATTTCAACTTTATTCAACAACAATGACTTTATTTCTTTATCGCACAATGGGACTTTATATCTCAATTGCAACTTATTTACCTCACAATTGTTTCACATCATTGTGACTTTATCACAATTACAACTTAATATCACACATTCTGAACTTTATATTTCATAATTTCAACTTTATTTCTTATAACTGTGACTTTACAGTAGCTCACAGTTACCGCTTTATATACAAATTTTAACTTATATCATAATTTCTTTATTTCAACTTTATTTCTCCTAATTACGACTATCAACTAGTGACTCATTTTCAAACAGTAGAACATTGCTACTTTGAACCCTTTGTACTATCACTGATATCTTTTAATGGTTAAAGGATGAGTTGAGGCTGATATGAGGTTGAAGGCAGTTACGTAATTTGCTTATAATAATTACCTTGGACTGGTTGTACATTTTCCAGGGAAGTCTGTTGGCATAGTGAGCACGGCACGTGTCCAGCATGCATCACCTGCCGCCAGTTACTCCCACACCCCTGAAAGAGGCTGGTACAGCGATAAAGAGCTGCCCTCTGATGCCATCACAGGTGGATGCAAGGACATCGCGCACCAACTCGTCCATAATACTGATATTAATGTAAGGCCCAAAACAGGTAAACCTTGCACAGCATTGAACTATAGATAATAAGTCGGTGACAACAGCCTTGCTTGTGAAATCCCTCTATTATCTTATTGTAGGTTATTTTAGGTGGCGGAAGGCAGTACATGTTTCCCAAAGAAACGTTTGATCCTGAATACTCCACAATTACGGGGAGCCGACAGGACAAAACAAACCTAGTTGATGTGTGGTTAAGGAACAGAAATGTAAGTCAAACATCTCAAAAATAATCAAATGAAAATTCTGAACTCGTGAAAATAAATATATATATATGGATCACAAAAGAAGATGTTTAGAAGAATATCCTGGTTGCTCTTTTCCATACTTGGAATGAGGAATTTTGTGTAGAAATTCAAGTCGATGTGCATATCGTGCACCGTTTGCAGATCTCATTCATGCATGTCCATATTCAGTTTGTCACAAGAATCAACACCATGTCATGACTGACAGGACACTTTAAAGGCTCTGTAATGCGTGACTCGAGCCATCCATTCCCACTCCCATTCATTCCAATGGCAGATTTGGTTGGTTCACATATTGGCTTAACTCCATTTGTACTCTGTGGAAGAAAGTCTTTAGAACAACATGAGGATGAGTCAATATGAACTACACCTAACAACAAACTTTTTTTTTTCTTTAGAATGCCAAATATGTGTGGAATAAAAAAGATTTTGATGCCGTCAAAGAGGACAATACTGATTACTTGATGGGTAAGGCCGCCTCCTCCATTTGGAGGGAAACCTACGGTATAAAGTTTCTGTCACTGGTTCTCAACCTTTTTGACTCCGAAGCCCCCCACTGTCCACAACAACATTCAAAGGCTCCATGACTTTTCCAGTAGTTTTAATCCTTATTAAATGTATTTACTGGAAAAGCATCAAGGATTAGAATTTTTTTTAAGTGTCTACCCAATCAAATATTTAAGTTTGGGTAGAAAATTTTTAATTTATCATAAAAATGGTAATAGAATTTGACTATTTTATCAATTTACATGACTCTTCCACATCTAGAAATAACACTTTTAGAATGAGGCTATCTGTTTTATTTTTCATCTTTCCTTCGTGTAATGCCAAATAAAACAGTGTTTATAAGCGCAGCTCTGCTTTGTTTATGAGAAACAGCTCTATTTCTGCTGTCCCATAAGCGCCACCTGCTGTCTGAGAGTCGATCTACATCTTCATTCAGCCCATCTGTGGTTTTTTGTCTTTAAAGTTGTCCAAATGAAATTCTCAGCAATGCATATTACTAATCAAAAATTAAGTTTTGATATATTTAAAGTATAAGTTACAAAATATCTTCATGGAACATGATCTTTACTTAAAATCCTAATGATTTTTGGCATAAAAGAAAAATCCATAAATTTTACCCATACAATGTATTTTTGGCTTTTACTACAAATATACCCCAGCGACTTAAGACTGGTTTTGTGCTCCAGGGTCACAAATGTGAAGTATCATTTTAAAACTTTATTAGTACGCGCTAGTAGATAACATGTCATGTGGAAGTCGTGGCCTAATGGATAGAGAGTCGGACTCGTAATCCAAAGGTTGCTGGTTCGAGTCTCGAGCCGGCAGGAATTGTAGGTGGGGGGAGTGAATGTCCAGCGCTCTCTCCACCCTCAATACCACGACTGAGGTGCCCTTGAGCAAGGCACCGAACCCCCAACTGCTCCCCGGGCGCCGCAGCATAAATGACTGCCCACTGCTCCGGGTGTGTGTTCACGGTGTGTGTGTTCACGGTGTGTGTGTGTGTGTTCACTGCTGTGTGTGTGCACGTTGGATGGGTTAAATGCAGAGCACAAATTCCGAGTATGGGTCACCATACTTGGCAGTATGTAACTTCACTCACTTGTAATATTGTAATCATCCAACAAAAATCTGACCAGTAGTGTAATGTAACGTAATTAATGTTTCTGCTGTTGTTGTATTTATTCCAAACTTAACAACTGTTTTTTAAATGGGGGTCGTAAAAAAATGTTCATAGAATTTTTTTTTAAATAGGGGTCCCCTGGAAAAAAAGGTTGCGACGAACCACTGGTCTATGTCATAACAACAATTTATTTTCGATAGTTACTTAACCACATTTCTTGGTAAAAAAACAAACAAACATATATTTCAGATTTTAAGTCAGATATTCTCAGTGTGGTTTGTTTTTATTGTTGTGCTCAGGGCTTTTTGAGCCAAAGGACACCAGGTACGAGCTGGAACGCGATCCTTCAATGGACCCATCGTTGACTGAGATGGTGGAAAAAGCCATTAAGATTCTTCGCAAAAACCCAAAAGGATTCTACCTCTTTGTGGAAGATAAGTTGATATCATGTCTTGTTTCCATTGCGTAGCCCATAAGATGTGTTGAGCATACTTATATTTGTGTGTTTTCTTTCCTGTACGTGGGAGAATAGATCACGGCCATCACGCAGGGCAGGCCAAGTACGCTTTGACGGAGGCTGTGGAATTTGACAGGGCCATTGCGCGGGCGGCTGAGCTGACGAGTGAACTCGACACCTTGTCCGTGGTGACTGCTGACCACTCCCATGTGTTTTCCTTTGGCGGCTACTCTTACAGGGGCAATCCTGTTCTAGGTACGCAAACACAATATTCTTTGATGAGCTGCTGAACACCAAACTTACTTGTATGTCCACACCTTTTGTAACTATATACTGTACATGGCTTGAAGGGATAGTTTACCAAAAATCATTCACTCATTTTTTTTTGTATGTAACACAAAAGAAGACTTGTTTTATCCAATGAAACTCATTGGGCTGCAATATTTTGATGTTTTGAATCCCACTGACTTTCACTGTATGAACATAAACTGTTGAAACATTCTTCAAAATATCTTCTTTTGTGTTCTACAGAAGAAAGAAAGCCATTCTGGTTTGGAAAAACATGATGGAGAGTAAATAATGACAAAAAATACAAATACAAATAAATTAAATGGGGTGTTGAATGATTTCTGTTTGGGCTCCAAAATATTTGCGCAGTAGAAATACCATTTTTTCTCAGCAAGAACACATTTGATTGTATTAGGGGATTACGAATGATTTATGTACCTTTTTGTCTTTAGGCGTTTCTTATTCAAAAGCTGAGGATGGCAAGAGCTTTACTAATGCACTTTACGGGAACGGTCCAGGATACCAGATTGCGGATGGAACTCGTCCTGACATGAATGCAACAACCTCAAGTAAGTTTTATGAGGTTAATTGTCATTCCCTCAGGTGCAGAAGAGCATTTTTAAGTGCATGGCACAAGCTCAATGTTTTGGCATTGCAGACGTCCCATCTTGTGGTTATGCGTGTTACTGCAAGGAAATGAAACAAAACTTTTATTTTACGTAAAAGGTATAATTCAATAATAAATAAATAAATAAAGATACAATTTTTTTCATCAAACTCTATGTCTCTCTCTCTTCAATGAAGCACAAAAGGAGAAATTTAGCATAATCTCCAAACTGAACTCTTTCATACAATGAAAGTGAATGGAGGCTTCATGAAGACTTATCATATGACACCTGAAGAATTAGAATATAGCAAATGAGTTGTACTTTCATGGTGCTTTTTTAATTTTGAAAGTAATTTTGAACTTTAAAACCTCACTGTATTGTACGAGTTTTGTTATATATATTTTTTTTTTTTTCATTTATGGTGAATGAATTAATAACTGTATAATATAATTTATTAATATGTTTTTTTCCAGGCAGTGATGAATATCTTCAGCAGGCTGCTGTCCCTCTAGATTCAGAAACTCATGGTTCTGAGGATGTTGCTATTTTCGCCAAAGGCCCAATGGCCCACCTCTTCCACGGAGTCCAAGAGCAAAGCTACATTCCTCATGCTATGGCTTATGCTGCCTGTATTGAGCCCTACACCGACTGCCAGCTAGAAAACTATGGCGTTTGCACTCAGTTCAGCCTCGTGGTTCTGATTCTGAGCTTGCTCTCCTCATTCACCACCCTCATATAATGTGACTAAAGCAGGGTGAGGTGCACTTTACACAGTATATTTAAATCACAACACATCTGCAGGTTTCCCATTCAACTGCAACATTTAGACAACTGACAGGCAAGATACATAAGTTCTGCACTGGATCAGTGTTTAATGTTAACAGTGCAATTAATGTTGGTTGAGAGAGATATCATTTAGATCCTCTGTGAGGACATGAATAAGTGTTGGGCAAATGTTGATTAATGTATGCCAATAAAATCTGGCAAATCCAAGAAGATGTACTTGCATTTACATTGTACTCACATTTCTTTAGTGACCCTAAACATACTGAATAAATGCTAATGTATGTAATAAAATAAATCTCTGTGTAGATTAAATTTACGTTTGTAATATTCACCTTCACAATGCTGAGTATTATATTTAATAAATATATTGTGGACATTGGGAACAGGTGTTATCTTTAGGTAAAAAAAAAATAGTTTGAAACATATCAACTGTGCTATTGTTTCAAATTAGGAAAACATGTAAATCACTAAAAGTATTGTGAAATGTGATATTTTTAAAACTGTAATTCAACTATAAACCTTTTTTCGTGTGTCCATTGCACACCATTCTGGAAGATGACCTGCCTCATTAAACAGATTCAAACCACCGTTCACCTTCATCCATCCTGTACCTCATGGCACCTTTTAAAAAAATCTGTCGGGGAAAAAAAAAAAATCCATTAAAAAATAAATAAATACACTGTAAAAAAAAAAAAAAAAACCTGTAAAAAAAATGGTAATCTACTGGCAGCTGTGGTTGCCAGCATCATACTGTAAAAATACATTGTGCTAAATTTTTTGAAATAAACAGTAAAATGCTGTTTTGTCATTACAGTATGCTACTGTAATTTAGCAGTATGATGCTGGCAACCACAGCTGCCAGTAGATTACCTTTTTTTTACAGGGAAATTTTTTACAGTGTAAATAAATAAATTTGAAAAAATATTAAAAATAGTATGTTTTGAAACTGCAAAGTATAAAAGAAAGGCTATTTTTGTACCTGAGATTCTACAGTTGTGGTCAGAATTATTGGAACCCTTGGTAAATATGATTAAAGAAGACTGTGAAAATTAACCTGCTTTGTTAATCCTTTTGATCTTTTATTTAAAAAAATCACAAAAAGCTAACCTTTCATTGGATAATAAGAATTTAAAATGGGGGGGAAATATCATTATGAAATAAATGTTTTTCTCTGATACACATTGGTCACAATTAACGGCACCTTTTTATTCAATACTTTTTGAAACCTCCATTTGTCAGTTTAACAGCTCTAAATCTTCTCCTATAATGCCTGATGAGGTTAGAGAACACCTGACAAGAGATCAGAGACCATTCCTTCATCCAGAATCACTCCAGATCCTTCAGATTCACAGCTTCTTCTCTTCAGTTCACCTCACTCATTTTCTACAGGGTTCAGGTCAGAGGACTGGAATGGCCAGCAGAAGCTTGGTTTTGTGCTCACTGACCCATTTTTGTGTTGTTTTTGAGGTTTGTGTTTGGATTATTGTACGGTTGGAAGATCCAAACACGGCCCATTATAAGATTTCTAAAAGAATCAGTCACTTATTGATTTTTTATCTGTTGGTATTTGATAGAATCCATGATGTTATGTGTCTAAACAAGATGTCCAGGACCTCCAGCAGAAATATAGGCCCACAACATCACAAATACAGCAGTATATATCATTGTACACATGGGGTACTTTTTATCCCTGTGTTCACCAAACCCATCTTGAGTGTTTGCTGCTAAAAAGCTCATTTTTTAGTTTCATCTGACCATAGAAGCCAGTCCCATTTGAAGTGCCAGTCCTGTCTGATAACTGAATATGCTGAAGTTTGTTTTTGGATGAGCTAGGAGAATTTTTCTTGAAATCCTCCCAAACACCATGTGGTGATGTAGGGGCTGTTTGACTATTTTTTTTAAGGTTTTCTGACCCAGAGACTCAACTATTTTCTGCAATTCTCCAGCTGTGGTCCTTGAAGAGTCTTTAGCCACTCAAACTCTCCTTCTCACCGTGCATTAGGACGATATAGACACACGTCCTCTTCCAGGCAGTTTCATTACATTTTCTGTTGATTGGAAATTCTTAATTATTGCCCTGATGGTGGAAATGGGGATTTTCACTGCTCTAGCTCTTTTCTTAAAGCCACTTCACTAATTTGTGAAGCTCAATTATCTTTTGCTGCACATCAGAAATCTATTCTTTGGTTTTTCTCATTGTGATGGATGATTAAGGGAATTTGGGCTTTGTTTTTCCTCCTATTTATATTTCTGTGGAACAGGAAGCCATGGCTGGATAATTTCATGTTCATAATCACCCTGGAGTGCTCAAAATTGTGAATATGAATGGGAGTATACTTCAGAGATATTTTACTCTTAAGAATTTCTAGGGGTGCCAATAATTGTGTCCAACGTGTGTTTGAGAAAAACATTTATTTCATAATTATATTTCCCCCCATTTTAAATTCTTATTATCCAATAAAAGGTTAGCTTTTTGTGAATTTTTTTAATAAAAGATCAAAAGGATTAACAAAGCAGGTTAATTTTCACAGCCTTCTTTGATCATATTTACCAAGGGTTCCAATAATTCTGACCACAACTGTATATCCTTCCTTCACTTCCTTCCAAATGCATTTTTTCCACCTAGATTTTAAATGAAAAATTTAACATTTTTGAGATTTTACTGAAAAATATAAAAGCTATATTTTAAATTATTCAAAATATTATTTTAAATGAAAGGTTAAAGTCTGTAAATCAAAATAGCACTTTTCTCTGACCTCTAAAACTCTAATATATATATATATATATATATATATATATATATATATATATATATATATATATATATATATATATATATATATATATATATATATATATATATATATATATATATATATATATATATATATATATATATATATATATATATATATATATATATTAGAGTTTTAGATATATATATTTGTATCACTTACTAAAGAAAATAATATTTATTTACCTGTTTACGGAGGGTACAGTCCAACAGACGTGAAAATTGAAATGCAACTGAATATAGGCTTTATTTATATAGGGAAGTCGTGGCCTAATGGTTAGAGAGTCGGACTCGTAATCGAAAGGTTGCGGGTTCGAGTCCCCGGCCGGCAGGGATTGTAGGTGGGGGGAGTGAATGTACAGCGCTCAATGTCTCCACCCTCAATACCACGACTGAGGTGCCCTTGAGCAAGGCACCGAACCCACAACTGCTCCCCGGGCGCCGCAGCATGGCTGCCCACTGCTCCGGGTGTGTGTTCACGGTGTGTGTGTGTGTGTGTGTGTGTGTGCATTTGTTCACTACTCACTGCTGTGTGTGTGCACTTGGATGGGTTAAACGCAGAGCACCAATTTCGAGTATGGATCACCATACTTGACAATACGTCACGACTTTACTTTACTTTTTACTTTACTTTATTTCAGGCAGGGATTGTTTGCATGATGTTTCTGTTATTTCAAGACACATGGAGGTAAAAAAGGCACTTTTCTACAAACACTGCAATTTGTAAGTCATAATGGGAAAGAACCATCATACAATATCCCTCACTCTCCGCTCATTTGATCATTCTGCACAGCCTCCTCACCCTATAGTTAATCAGTCCATCAGTCATCTCATAACGTCTGTGTCTGCGGAAATCTTCATCTATAGTGAACTGGGCTGTGGTGAGCCAGACTTTGCAGGCAGACACATTGCACAAAAAAACAAAAAACAAACAAACAACAAAACAAAAAAACCCCTGCCAACTAGCATGAGTTGCAATGCTTTTCTAGACTGGTTTATGCTGGTAAATGTTGGTGTGTGAGAGAACTCTGACCCCTGGTGGTGATCGAGACCTTCAGTTTGGGAAACATTTCTGAATCAAACCAAATAATCCTGTATCTTCAGACTGTTTCAGGTAGTCTACATGCCTTAGAGCATCAGTGGTCTCTGATGAGCAACTATTTTCATGAAGTTTCACTGTCAAATACTGTTATTGCAACTGAAATGGAGCAGTGGCGGGGTCTGTGCAACCCTCTCTGAAAACCCTCAGCCCACGTTTCCACTAACTTGAGAGGTGAACAATGACACAACTGAGGATGTTTTTACACAACCTGCCCACAAACAAGCATTGATTTAATGGACAAATGGCCTTCTGGCCTTGAAATTACTGTTATAGGCTGCTCTTGAACAACATACTTACATAATATAACATGCATAGATTTATATAACATGCATCCAGACATCAAGGTCTGCTGGATTTCTAATGAAAGCCTAAATTAATTCTTGTTAACTGAGAAGATCTGGGTTTGTTTTGCCTCACTAGGAGACAACAGAGGATTGCAATATTGAGCAAAAGGTCTTATAGGGTACATTTACACACCAACATAAGCATTTGCGCCGGGTGAATTTTGCGTACAGACAACAAAACGTCAAAATTATCCCCGTTCATCCAGATCCGTGAAAGACGCTCTATTATTCATGCCAGTCCAGTAGGTGGCGATGTCAGTTTATGTATATGTATATACTGTATATATAAACAGTCATGTATATATATATAACAGTTCATATATATATATATATATATATATATATATATACACTATGCACATGTGCACAAAGCTACAGACTTAACACGTAATATGCATTTGCATGATGTTGTCTTTTTCACAAATTCACATTTTTGTCGTTTACACGGAGACCTGCACTTTTTCAGGCCCCTCAAAACACCTTTGATGTGGAAATGAATGGCCCAAACACATCAAAAGTTTTCAATTTTCTTTTGAAAACAGTGTTGTGTAAAAGACCCTTCAATTATTAGTTATTAACTATCAAGTTTACTGACAAAAGTTGTTCTCAGGCAATGAAAAACATGCAAATAATTAATTCTATTAGCAAATTCTAAAATTCCTAAATTCAATTACACACGTCCAATATTCTTCTTCTTCGCTTCATTTATAGTTCAAGGTGGCCTCCTGCAATATTTGGTGTACCATCCCTGTAATTATGACTTTTAGCTTCATTTTTATGTTCTATTGCTGCACAAATGCAAACATTTACTGTTGTTCGGCGAATTTTCGCGGGCGAGAATCCTGTCTGGAGTTTCCTCAAGGAGATTTCACATCGGGTTTAGTTGAGCACATGATTCACTAACAGAAAACTGATTGGTTTGAAAATGATTTCTGTGTAAGCTGTGCTTCATACATCGCTACACTATTTACAGTAGACGACGGACCCTTTTGCCTGCGAAATTTCGCTAATGGCCACAACTTTTAGAGAAGACGTCATATTTTTACATGAATGAAAATGTTGATACAGTGTGTACAATGGTACTACTGTATAACCCAGACCAAGTAACTCTCAACTCACAATGCCCAAAACTGTTTTATGGCGTTTTTGTCTATTGAAATTTTTCAGCATGTTGTTAAACTACAGTACAATCAGGGTTGCCAGGTTTTCACAACAAAACCCACCCAATTGCTACTCAAAACTAGACCAAAACTAGCCCAATCTCATTTCGAGGAGGGTCCCCCATTAAAAAATCACATCCACGTTTTTTTGGCGGGATTCCCTGGTAAACGTCGCATTGCAGAAGCTAAATATCACGTTATTGGTGTCGCTTCAACCTGCGGTAACAGTGTTAAAGTGTGATGATACCCCCCTGTTTCAGCACTGGTCTTTCGTGGCCTTCGGCGCAGAAACCGCTCTCTCATGCGTGCTCCACGTGTTGCTATATTATTATTACGGTCATGTTTACAGAGATGAACTCACAGTGCAAAGCTCTTTCTTGAGATTTGTATTCTCCGCTCATGCATCATACAGCGCAATGATTGGATCAAAAGAGTTCATTCTCATGAATAATCAGAATCAGAATGAGCTTTATTGCCAGGTATGTTTGCACATACAAGGAATTTGTTTTAGTGACAGTAGAAAAAATTAAAATTTAAAATAAAACTTAAAAATAAAAATAATAATGTACACATATACAAAAATGGACAATGTGCCAAATAGCACAAACACAATATACAAAATAGACAATTCTGTATGTACAGGTATGTTAGGTGCAAATTTGAAATGTCATAGGTGTAAAATAAAAATAAAAACGTATGATAGTGTTGTGTGTTTCATGTTTATTGTTAAGAGTTCAGATGTTCATGAGATGGATTGCCTGAGGGAAGAAACTGTTCCTGTGTCTGGTCGTTCTGGTGCTCAGAGCTCTGTAACGTCGACCAGATGGTAACAGTTCAAAGAGGGAATGTGCTGGATATGAGGGGTCCAGAGTGATTTTACCAGCCTTTTTGCTCACTCTGGATGAGTACAGTTCTTGGAGAGTGGGGAGGGTTGTAACAATGATTCGCTCAGCAGTCCGGACTACCCTCCGTAGTCTTCTGAGGTCAGATTTGGTAGCTGAGCTGAACCAGACAGTTATTGAAGTGCAGAGGATGGATTCAATGATGACAGAGTAGAACTGTTTCAGCAGCTCCTGAGGCAGATTGAACTTCCTCAGTTGGCGAAGAAAGTACAGCCTCTGCTGGGCCTTTTTCACAATGGCGTCTATGTGAATATCCCACTTCAGGTCCTGAGAGATGGTGGTGCCCAGGAATCTGAATGACTCCACTGCAGTCACAGTGCTGTTCATGATGGTGAGTGGGGGGAGAGCAGGGGGGTTTCTCCTGAAGTCCACAATCATCTCCACAGTTTTGAGCGTGTTGAGCCCCCAAATTCCTAAAGATTATAAGAATCCTTTTAGAGAGCTCCTAATTTAGCTTAACAATTTCTAACTAGGAGTCTTAGCTTAAAAGTGATTCAGGACCAATCTGAGAGCAACTCTGAGTGAGGAAAAGACAAAAACTTTTATCTTAGTGAGGAGGCGGGGCCGACCCCTTTGCTAGCTATGGCACAGTCCTTTGAAGACTATGATTGGTTTGTTGTCCAAGAAGGAAATAAAAGAGCGCTTTTAAGAGTAAGGTTTATTATAAGCCTTCACTTGTAATTTTTCCTGTTTTACAATACTCTCTCACACACATTATATACTCCTCCTTTTATCCTTCCGGAGCTCCTCCGTGGGACTGGAGACCGGTGAGTGTCGCAGGTGTCGCTCATTATCATTCACTCCACCGGCCTCGCTCCGTTCCCACGGCTCTCGGCCCCGCCCCACTCACCACATTCATATATGTTAACATCTCAAAAAATGTGTTTAGGATTTCATGGCACTTTAAAGTAGCCCAATTCCGCGGGAAAACTTGGCAACACTGAGAGCAATGTACAGCCTCGTTTTCATTCCTGTCAAATATTAAATATAGCGCTACCCTGACTGAAATCCATTCATATGCATTATGATACCTCTGTCGCATTTATGAGATACTCATTGTTAAAACGGATGAAGTTTACCTTGGTAAAACGCATATGAGTGACTCCTATGCTTGACCTTACAGCCCCAACAAACATGGCGACGGTCACTTGACACGTTAGAATTCCGTTTCTATAGCAACACACTGCAACTCCCGCGATAACAGCGACCGCGAGACTGACTGCGGCGCCCTATTTCCTTTCCTCGCTGCAAGTGCGAGAGCTCCGGCAGAAATCAAGTCATCAACCGTCGCAAACTTTAGTCACAAACAGCGTTTAACTTTCAGTCGTGGGCAAGCAACACACCAGCGGCTCGTAAACTAGGCCCGGGTGTTGTTTCTGAAGCGCCTCGGCGTGTTTTGGGCGTTTGTTTGAGGCGTAAACAGTGTAAAACAGGAGTTGTGGGTGGGTTTGACGGTTATGGCAGCACCGCGACCCATTAAAGGGATTCTGAAGAACAAATCCAGTATAAAAGCCAGACCAGAAGAGCCAGTCCAGGACACCCCAGAACCAGGAGCCCCTTTCGTCTCTGAAGACGACCCACAGTGAGTAACTAACATCAGGCGAAGTCTCCAGACAGCACCTGTCAATCAAACTCTGACAGCGACCTGAACTAGTACACTTAACCAGTCCTCTGGGTCGAGTTTAACTGGTTACTGGGTTAGTAGCGCTCATGTCAAGCTGGATATATATTCACCGCTCAATGGTGTATTTGAAATATGGATTCACATTTATCAAAAGTGTTTTTGTTTTTAAATAGCAAACGTATAAATTATGTAACAACATTGGTGTTTTGACGTTAAAAAGTATTTTAAAAGAGTATTGTTATATACAGACATTTCAATTAAATGTGAATAGGACATTCAGACGGTTGGACATTTCTTAAAATCAATTCCTGTACATTAAAAAATAATAATAAATGTGATTTCATCACTTGTTAAGCATTAACTTCCAAGAGCATTCGTGAGACTTATTTCACCCCAAAAATAAATTTAGGAAATTAAACTTTGCTACATTCATTTTCGTTAGTTACTTTTAAGCCAGAATTCTGGTTAAAGTTCTTGTTTTTATTACTGATAAATACTAATATGTATATATATATGTGTGTGTGTAAATGTAGTAATCAGAATATTTTTCCGTTTACAAACTTAAAATTCATGATTATAACACTGCATATATATAAAACGGGAAAAAGTACATTAAATTTAGATAGAACTTGAACTATAGAATATACAAATAAAAAAAACGATTCAAAATAATAATTAAAAATAGTGTATCAATAACACTGGATTTAAAAATAGACTTATTGTTATGCGTAATTTTTTCTTTCTTTCTTTTGGCTTTGGGATGAAACGACGGCCCCAGCATTGATATCTTTAAAGGATTTATTTGGTAATTAAAGAAAATCTAAAAATACATGTTTGTTACGTTGGATAAATCAAGCCAAAACATGTCAACACAAAGGTGGATTAACAGCACTTGTCAGTCTGGCTTTCGTGTAAAATTAGAAAAGTGATTTCTGGCGCGTGTATAAATCGATCTCATTCATTTTGACATTGACTCGTCCAGAGACACTCTTAGGAGTCGTGGATGTGTCTCTCTCTGCTGATGCACTTTCTCTCCTGGAGGTCAGAGAAGTTGTCTCATGTCAAGGACGCAACCAAAATAATGCCGATCCCATTTCCTTGTTAACTGAGCCGACTGGCTTTTATCAATACTGGGCACATGTATTGATTTGTTCTTTTAGGTCGACCAAATTTTGATGTTGAGAAACGTTGATAAAGGAAGTCCTAAACCTCCTGGTTCTGGAGGGCTTGTGTTATCAGTATGGCTTGTGTCGATACTTTGCCGGCTTCCTCGCTCCTCTTCCTCTCTCGCCAGAAGACATTGTTCTTGAATCCAGCTCTCCCACTCTTAGGAAAATAGGACACACTGTAAGAATGGCACTTATTACAGAATTCCTGTCCTGTGAGACCGCTGAGCTGACTGCAGTCACTAAATTAAAAAATGTATTCAATGATGCACCGCACTACTCGATAACGGGGGTATTGTTCATTGTAGTATATCATTATACTATTTCTCTTGTCCCACAACAAAAAGATTGATGCCAAAGTGTTTATTTAAAATGTATATTAAAAATCTAATAATGGTAATAGAATAATAACAGAAATGTTGAAAAGCGGTAGTAAACTAATGTAGATGAAGAACAGGATCTGGTGTTCACAGTGTCAAAATAAAAGACCCACTTCTGACACATCGGCCAAACAGGAAAACGCGGCTGATGCTGACAATTAAAAAAATGCCACATTTTGTTCAATTTATTGACCTTGACAATATATTGGATAACCGCTAATCATCACTTTTACTCGGATCTACAGGGACTACTGTTAGTTTCCAAAATATGCCACTTTTTATCATCTGAAATGAGCTGCATTATATAAGTCGCTATGGAATCGAAGTTGCTCATTTAGATTCACACACAGTTTTTTTTTTTTTTTTTTTTTTTTTTTTTTTAATACCATTAAATGTAAATGCTTTGCTGCAGCGTGAGAGAAACTAAAATGCATGCTGGTAGGGGACTATGAAATATGTTTTTTTTTTTTTTTTTTTTCAAATTCTGTAAAAAAAGTTTATTTTTTTCAAAATTAAATTTTTCTGTAAATTTTTCTGGATTGCAGTTAGAAAAATAATCAAAAAGCATGGCAAATTTATTAACATTTTAACATAAAAATAAAAATAAAATTAAGGCCCTATAAAATGTTTACTTTTTTTTCCCCTCAAATTAAGTTTTTTTTTTACCAAATTATGTTTTCCATTAATTTTATTGATGCCAGGTAAAAGGTTTAATTAAATTTTAATAATGGAAAAGCATCCCTAATTAATTGATTTTATATATATATATATATATAAGATTATTTTTAGTGTTTTTTTTTTTTTTTTTTTTTAGAAATACAGTTTGTATTTACAATTTTTTTCTGGTAAATGAATTCTGGTAAATACTTTTTCTGGTAAATATTCCTTAAATAGTAATGTTTTAATGACACTTTTATTATTTTATTATTACTAGTAGTACTATCATTACTAGAGATGCATGATATTGAGTTTTTGCCGATATGCCGATATTTTTTATCTAATTTTGGGCGATGCAGATACCGATATATTTTATTTTGTTTGGAAACAACACCAAGTCTCTCCTGTGCAGAAATTATAAGAAAATTATGTTTTCATTTTGGTTAGTTTTTAACAAGAACTTATTTAATACAATTAAATATAAAAGGAAGGTTTTTTTGACAGTACATTGAAGCTTTGAAAATAACTATAAATAAACTATCAATTGCTGCATTCTTTCCCCCAGAAAGATGCAGTGTTAACACTAACATTTTAGGATTTAACATTTGTAAAAATTCTGAAAGTCTTTTAGAGCTCATGATTTGTTTAAAAAATAAAACATATTACAGATTAATGAATAAATCAGTTTATAAAAAATTATTTAATTTACAAGTGTCATGTTTGTGATTTTTTTTTTTCATTTAAAGTATAGCTTCTGACCATTAAATTAAAACATACTCATTATTTTATGACATCAATTACTGCTTTATTTAATCAGAAACACAGTCTAAATGTTATTTGTGTAGGCTATTTTACTTTTAATTTAATTAGAAGTAGGCCAACAGCGCCCCCTAAAGATTAAACCTCCTAACTGACTGGGCGTTAGGACCTGGGGAGGCTGTCACTGCTGCCGCTGCACGTGCTGTTACTGTGTACTCTATCATACATCGAACGCGTCATTCTGTACGTGCTTTCACAGATTAAGTTCAGCGATCTAAATCAGTGATTCTAATCATCATTTAGACAAAACTTTTCTTCAAGAATGAGCCACACTGCTGATGTGATCTAATCACTAGCACACCCTGAGAACTTGTGAGTTAATGTATTTCTCTTATCGGCAAGACATATTGGCATAATTGTTCATATCAGGCCGATATTTACATTTAAAGCCATTATCGGCCGATTCCGATAATATCGTGCATCCCTAATCATTACATTAAGTAATCTATTTCTGTCTCAAGGTCTTCAAGTTAAACTTTTATTTTGGCAGGTTGCTGTAAAGACATTTAAGTATCTGTTTGCATATGATATGACGATAGTTTTTCTCAAAAGAAACTGTAAAATGCTCATAAACTGACTCTCAGATCATGTACTCACGAGGCACACAGGCTGAAAACACAGCGAGCATCACGTGTTCGAAGTGCTTCTGGTGCGTTATGCAGTTGCTAGGGCATTTTGTTCACTGGCAAAGCCCCAAGTCTCTGATATTTTGGTCTCAGATATGGCACGGGTCCCTCCTTCAGTGCAAGTCTATGAGATTTTTCAGTTTTATCATGCAACAGGCAAAATAGTAAGTAAACAGAGCAAACAGTTTTAGTAATTTAGTACGCATGCTCTGATCAAAATTTTTACACATAATACCAACTGACTTCAGGTGACTGTTATTTAAGATAATCTCTGCTTAGTCACTGTTTACTCAAAACAATGCCAGCTGTTGTTTAGTTTTTGTGTAATTTTTAGAGACGAAGTTACTGCAGTTGGGTTAAATATTAATCAAATAAGCACAACAAAATGTAAATGTTCAGTGATTGTATTATTAGGTGTAATGTAGGGCTGAACGATTAATTGAATGTGATCATCATGCACATCTAGTCAGTAAAGCCAGTTCTGTGATTAGTAGTAAATCTCCATCATATGCTTTCAGATGGAGCAGTATTTACTACACAGAGCTGTTGTTCACTGACAAGCTACGCGAAACCGCGTTCATAATCGCAGTCTGATTTAATCGCGCGATTATGAAATTGAAGAAATCGTTCGTGATAATGTCAGCTGTTTGCGTAGCTTCTCAGTGAACTACGGCTCTATAGTAAATGCTGCTCTATCTGAAAGCATGTGAAAATGATACGTAACAGTCGGGATCACTAATAGTTACGCCCCCAACATAATAATGCTTAAACTTTATATTTGTTTATTTTTGGCTAGTGATTTTTGTGTGGTATTAAAATTGAAATTGATATCTAAAATAATGGTGTCATATAAGCTTATTTATTAGAATACAAGATCGCATAGATCAAAAACAATGATAACAGCAACTATTTTATTTTTTGTGGCAGGGCCAGTGAAAATTTGTAGAAAAAATCCTTCGCGTTGATCCCTGAACTCAGATAAACCATATATTGTCGTAGTCGTGTGTTTATTAGTCACACCGAATCAATGAAAGCAGTTAAATCTTCTGTTTATTCAGCTACCGCTGTCGGGATTTCCTGGATTTCTTCTGCGGGGCGTATTTGGGGTTTCAGCTCGAGAGCGCCCTCTGGCCTTCGGACGAAAAGATGCGCATGACTAGCACAACTTTTGCCTAATTACAATTGCGATTTCATTTCGATTTATCGTGCAGCCCTAGTGTAATGAAAGCAAAGTAGGCTTAAATGAAATATCATACATATATATGGCTATGAAGAAATGCAAAGGCTTAAATTTGCAATTAAACCGCATTAACAACAGGTGTTATTTGTCATTTATTTTTTACGAAATGTATTTTAATAATGCATTAGAAAAATTATTTAAATAAAAATAGCATTTATTACAAAACCTCATGTATTTTAACTACTGAATCAGGTTCATTGTCATTGAACATTTTGGCTTATATATTTTACAATGGATTTATGTGATTGACGGACAGAATTAATTAGGATCACATTTTTGGAAATTGTTCAAATTCAGTGATTCCGTCTTACGGATGCCAAAAAATATTGACTGTGACTGTGCGTTTTACTCTCTATGTACTTCTTTAGTGTGTCCCACCTTTATCCTGTATGAATTAGGGCTGGGCGATATGTAAAAAATATCTTATCGATAATCACCGTAAAAAATATCGCAATATCCGTTAATATCGTCTACCCAAGCCCCATCTCCACCACGCCCCGCCCCGGCCGAGACAACATTGCCGACATGCACCACACATGTTCAGTTTGGTCTTAATTATTGACACATTAATGTAACTATTTCTTAATTTGTGTTTAAACTAACAGAAAACATTAGCTTGACTGTTATGTTGGTGTTGCTAATAATTTCCATTCTGTTCTTATCAAATTTGTGTTTGAAATGAATTTCGTTTTGTGAGGAGAACTGTTGAGGAAAAATAATAGAACCCAATTTTAAGTTCATTATGGTGAAGTTGGACATTCTGGCGGTGATTGTAAGAATGATAAATGCATGTTGAGGTCATTTAATAAATGCCACATTCATTCATTTAATATTTTGAATAAAATATGCCTATTTTTCGATGTTTCTCGTTTTTTTGGCATTAGACATTGTGTAGACATTTCATGAAGGCAAGTTTAATTTCCTTAAATATAACAATTGTTGCGTTGTTTTTAAACTTGTAGTCAAGCTATAACGTAGGCTATTTGATATTTGTCATGTATGAATAAAATCATGCAGGGATTAAAAACGAATTCTGAGCAAATACTTTGAAGTTTTTCTTTTCCGGTAGCCTAGTTCAGAGGTCTCTTTTGGCCCGTTTTTAACTAAATCAAAATAACTGCTTTTTATTTAGAAGCGGGGGTCATTTAAATTTAATTTTTGTATTTAGATTTTTATAGTTTTTATTTTATGAATCAAAATACAACGCCCACAATATAATTTTCAGTGTTGGGCTGCCGAATCTCCGAACGCGTGCATGTTGAGGGGCGAGCTGAGATAGGCCTAGGCTAGTACTGTAATGCCTTTATCTGTTTGCAGCAAAACTATAAAGTTTTGTTGCAAATGAATTAAGAATTTATAGTAATTATAATATAATTATTATAAGACCTGTGTGGTGACTATGGGGTCATGTAAATTATTATTATAATTTTTGCAATTTACTAGGTTTATCATTTGTCTTTTTTTTTTTTTTTTTGATAAAATCGGTAATGGTCTTTTACCTGACTGTTGACATCGCGATACTTACAAGACATTGTCGATATACGATAATATCGCCATATCGCCCAGCCCTAGTATGAATATGAGGGCATTATTTTCCTAACAATATGTTTAGCTTCTCAAACACCTGCAGTAGCAGGAGAGCCATGTTACTTTGGCAACTATTTTGTTACTTGAGGAGGATATCCTGTACCATGTTGTAGATCTTATTTTTACCTGAACTGTTGTTTTTCCAGGACTTTTTCCTGTGTGAAACTAATCTCTTGATTATTTAGCGAGGGAACATGAACATCCATTCTGAGGAGATAAGCATTGCTCAATTGGTCCTCTGCCCTGCTATGTTCATCTTTCTGTTGGTAAATCTTGCATTAATTGCATCCAAGACCTCTATAAAAGAGACCTAAAAATAATCCTATTGTCAAAACAACAGTTCTTTGAAATGCTATGGTGAAAAATGGCCATTTTAATTCAGGCTTGAGTGGATTTCCACACTGGCTTTGTAGCGCAGCACCTCATCCAAACGCTGGTTGTGTAACTGTTCTTCTTCCATGTGGGTTGGCACATTTGACTGCTACTGCAGGAGCATTAGTGATCTAGTCTACTGCGTTCATGTCACCAAATGCACTCGCAGAGTTTTCATCAGGATGGATTTGAATGACAAAAGTCGTTGTTTTAGTTGCGGTTCTGTAGCGTGTAAGAGTTTAACCTGCTTGAGGTATTGTAAAGTGGCACAGTCTGCAGCTGCTAAGGCCAAAATCGATTGATTGTGGTCGTACTTTAGCTTTGCTGTAACACTGACTTATTGATGGTCTATACGGTCAAATACTCTCCTCCCTGTCTGTGCATTAGATGCGTATCCTTGAATAGACCATTAAGAAATGCATCACTTTTGGAAGGAACTTGGTGCCAAGAGTGTTAAGTATTAAATTGTGTTTATTAAACAGTTCCTCCAGGATTTCACTGGACTTTTTTTTTTTTTTTTTTGCAGCCTAAAATGACTGATTTTGCTGCGGCTTTTCTCAAAATTTGTGGTGATATTTGCTGCATTTCTTATTGTTTTGCAGTGAAAATATACCATGGACAACATTCATCTAACATTGTTATAATTTTTAGACTAACACTTGAGGACACCAGTGCCATTAAGTTCTAGAGAAGGTGGCACCAGCACCTGACAGTAAAGCACTCACCCTTACCGCACATGCACATCTCGGAGATATCTATTTGATGTCTGCATTTACATATGCAAGACGTATTGTTTAGAGTGTTTGCTCATCTGCAATATACATCTCTAAAACGTTTCCTGTCAGATGTCAAATAGACATTTATTAGGATGCATGTAAAACTGCTTCTGAGACGTTTATCAGATTACAAGGCAGATGTTTCCCAGATCTTTAGCAGACGTCTTACAGATTTACTTGTGCTGTCTGGGTAGGTGAGATGCAGATAAAATTAACTTTTATTACTGTCATTCATAAGGTCTAAATAGGAAGTGGAAATGGCTAATAAGCCTATAAGTCTCTGCAGCCATATAGTGGTAATTTAATATCTTTTTTATTTTTAAATAAGTTTTTGCTTTCCTACATTATGAAACTTTTAGTTTTATAAATGGAGGCAACCTATGAAGGATGAACAAATAATGTCATCACATTAAAAAAACTTTCAAATTTGGTAATACTTAAAGCTTTGAAGTGCTGGGAGAAGTTATGTGAAGCATTTAAAAACACTCGAAAACATTAGACCATTTCTGCCACAAATTGTTCCTGTAGTTATGTTAAATTCATGGTGAATGGTGGAGATTTGTGTTTATTGAACAATGTTTTTCCTGGTGTCCACATCAGTGGTGTTTGTTCTGATATCCGTAGCTTTTAACAGAATTCTGCGCCGAATTCGACTCCTTTCTTCACTGTATCTCCCAGCGCTGTGTAAAACGGTGTCGCATGAGCGAGAGCAGACTCTGTTTTCCATTATTTTCTGGATTCCATTTGAATTGTTCATTAAATTTTAATAATAAAAAGCATCTCCAATTGATTGATTTTTATATATATAAAAAAAGTATTTTTTCAGAAATACTGCACATTTACATTTTTCACCTAAATAAATTCTGGTAAATAATATTTGTGGTAAATACTTCTTTAAAAAGTGTTTTTTGATTATAATTGTATTATTATTAGATTAGAACACATGGATATGTTGTCATTCTCACACTATAATACTGAACTGTGATTTCAGTGATTATGAGATGGACACTTGCTTCTTGCACTCTGTTGCACTTCACTTTTGCTTTAAAAAAGGATTTCATAGAAATTTGGATTTCATTTGGTTTAAAATATTTTTAAGTAAAATTGTTCATTTTTTTGTGGGAAGTTAGTCGTTTAGATTAATCGATTAATTGAAAAATTAGTCGTTAGATTAATCGATTAATTGAAAAATTAGTCGTTAGATTAATCTAAATAAAAAGTCGTTAGTGGCAGCCCTAGACATTATACAGTAAATGAGGTGTCCTTTTATTAGATTTTTATAAGATTTAGTCCTACATTCACATTTTTATTTGTAAATAAAAAAAATTCACTAGGTTTTATAAAATTATTGTGCACCCATGATTTTTCTAGAGAAGGCTACCTTTGCTGCTGAATTATCCACTAACCTAGTTTATAATAGTATTTTTGTCATAGATAATGATTATATATTTTTTAATTTGTAATTTTTCATTAAAATTAAGTTATCTATATGTAGTAGATTGTGTTTAACACCCAAAAGAGTGACGATCAGGTCAACACACAGAAGAATAGAAATGATCCATCGATTTAAAAATAAAAACTGCGCTGGTATCGGATTGGATCGGTATCGGCGGATACTCAGAATTTTCGGGATGGGATCGGATCGGTTCTGAAAAATGGGATCGTTGCATCCCTAGCGTAGACGGTAAGGCGCATGCCTTTTGATGCGATCGACCCGAGTTCGAGCCTCCTTTTGCCAAACTTTTTTTTCTCCCTTTTCAAATCTCATAAAGGCATTTATTTTCAATAAAAATGAAGGAAATAATCAAAACGTTGAAAATAAAGTATTGGTTAGGGTAGGTGTAGGGAGTGCTTTATTGTCCCAATAAGGTGGCATGCATTTAATAATTTGAATTAAAACTGTAATTTATACTCAATACGCTATTATCGCGTACTGTTTTATAATGTACTGTACCGAGGTGCAGATAATTGCCACTATTTGCAATAAGTAGTATAAATAGCAGAAATTCTTGCTATTTTAACATAGTGTAAATAGCATCCATCGCTATTTGCACTTAGTATCTATCACTAAAAAAAATATGCTATTGGCACTTAGTGTAAATAGCCGCTGCCTTTTAGTTTAGTAATTTTGCTAATTTATTTTATTTCAGCGAGTTTGTTGTTGTTGTTTATTTTGTTTAAGTTCATGTTGTTTACCTAATATTTATATTTTATTTAAATTATAAAAAAAAAACTTAAAGTTTTGGTTAAATGTAACAACTGTGACTATTTTATTATACAACCAAAATGTGAAAGATTGTATTGATTTATTCTTCAATTCAAAATGAATTTGAAAGTGATTCCATTTACTTCTAATTCCTGATCATACAGGCACCGTTTACACTAGTGCGTTTTGGTTTTAAAACGGCATTTTAGAATGAAAACTATCCCCATTTACACTGGTGTTTCCGCTGCGTTTCAGAAACGATCTCCATTTACACTGCACAACCGAAAACGCATGTCATGTGACCATTCATGCAGGTACAACCATAGTTTTATATAGGTAGATTCTCTATTATTTAGAGTTTTCAAACTAAAACGGGGTCTGCAGCGTTTTCAAAAGTCTCCGTTTTCAACCTCGAGTAGTGTAAACGTTAAGCGCAACCGTAGCAAAAGATATGCGTTATAAAATGAAAACGCACTAGTGTAAACGGGGCCACAGACAACAGATTATCAGTACTTCATATTCTATAGAAAAAATCTATTTTTTTTTAATCTTATCTAAATTAAATGATCCTGCCTCTAAAACAACTTTTCTCAAATAAAACCATCCCACTCTGACCCGTCATGCTGGTATTGGCTACATAATTATGCATCAAATGCATTGTCCATCGGTTTGAAAGGCAGTCGGTTGAGATTAATTGTAATTTGTGATCTGCATTACAAAACTGCACTAGGTAGGTGTAACACTGTAACATTACTATAGCGTTTAATGCATTGGGAAACATTTACTTAAGACATGAAAGAGGGCCTTGTCTGCCAATCTTATCATTTATGTCACTAAAGGCTCAGTATATTTGGCAATGTATGCCACTTGGTGCTATTTTTTGTCCGCTGTTTCCGAGGTACTTCTTAAAGTTTCAAAGTGGGGCAGAGTCCTTCGTTTAAAGTAGCAGATCTCAGTGGGAATATTTGCCTCAGGGCTAATAACTAATCTATAATTGTATGTTAAGTTTGTGTTTCTGTCTGTTCTTATAGGAAGAAGTCACAGAAATGGGATGAAATGAACATTTTGGCCACATATCACCCAGCAGACAAGGACTATGGGCTGATGAAGATAGACGAGCCCAGCACGCCATACAACAGGTAAGCAGCACACAAAGTTTGACATTCATTCTGTTTAGACTATATCTGTATAAATATATCAATTCTAATGTGGTTGTACTACTTTGTGGATTCAGGAGTGAAGCTGCCACCACTGTATTAAACGTAATAAGAAAATAAAAATGTGCTTAAATGAACAAAACAATAATTTAGGAAAATAAAATAAACTATAAATTACTTAAGTAGGGATGCACTGATATGGATGATAAGCTGTAGATTACACTGCATTCATTTAAGCTACAGTTTGAAGACCAGTAATTGTTGAAGATCTGATCTCTTGCTGAGGCTCTGTGGATTGTGAAAATGTGTAGTTCAAAGCTTTGCTCTGCTCTCTGGATATGTTACTGCCCTGTCTGCAAAATACAAGGCCAGCACTGAGGGTGCAACTCAATATGACAGGGCAAATTTACGGAAAGGGCCATTCTGTCTTTCTCCCTTTGGGCTATCGGCCAAAAATCTCCTGTCCCTCTTAGGATGGTTGGTGATGACGAGGATGAGGGGGCGCTCAGCGATTCGGACGGGAACACAGTTCTACCAGGAGATGACCTCGCTAAGAAGTAGGTGATGCATGATTGCGGTCTCTGATATGGATGGAAGGGTGGTGGAGGGATTCTCAAAATAATTTAGGTTCCAAAATTTGTGTGACACCCCTCCTATACTCCATCCATATCACAGAATCTCACAGCAAATTACTTTCTTAATAATAACAAAACACTTGCTTTTACTATTTTGTATATTTTATTGTTTTTGACCAGAACCATAATGAATCTTTTGGACACTCCCTCATTGGCACCCTGTCTTCTTCAAGTGTTTCGGGCAGCAGTGGGTCAGAATAGTTCAAAGCACGCATCTTTAGGATTGGTATTCAGTCTTTATGCAAATGAAAATGTGATCTTTATGTAAAAAATTTTTTAATTAAAAACCGTACAGGGATTGGAAAAGGACCCAAGTTTGCATTCTAAGTGCACTAGTACTTTTGGAAAAAGGTGGTAAGATGGTAGTAGTGGTGAATATTTATAATTTGTATGAAACCGCATATAATATAATATAAGATCAGAAGTCTGTGTTTGAGCCAAGGGTAAAACCAGAAAAATCTATGCATTAAAAGGCGATTTAAGAATGTAAAAAAGAAATAATAATAACAATAAATACATGCATAAAGGCATGAAAAACAACTTCTAAAATAATTTTAATTTGAAAAAAAAAACATAATGTTGAGTCATTTAATCAAAACCGAATTCTGGGGCTTAAAATTGCCTTTAATTGAAGAAACACATCACTTTTTTTATTATTATTGTAAAACCCCTTTCGCACCAAGAATGGTAACTATAAAGATAACTATATTAGCGTCCACACCAGCGAACAATATTGTCTATAAGCACACACTCGCTGTAATTTCTCAAGCTCGTTATAGCAGGATGGATTCTGATTGGCTGTCAATGTTTGTGTCGTTCATCAGCTGGAGAAAAATCATTCTGAAAGTGATTGCAATGATATCGTTTCTATCGTTATATTTGTGGTGTGGACTCTACTATTCTTTAATATTGAGAACGATTTTTAGAACTATATCTTTATCATTATCTTCATAGTTGGCGTGCTTGGTGTGAACGGGGCTTAATACTGATAATTGGACAACTGTTTTTTTACTTTCAAAGAGCTGAAATGCATCCCATTTAATTTTTTTTTGTTTGTGTGTTAAAATACTGCAATACTGGTGCAGTATTTTTTTCTATTTACATTACACTGGATGAAACGAAGTCTAACGTGCACAGAGCCCTCTTTTCTGAAAAAAGGAAATGTTGCTTGCACACTGGATAAAGCTTTGACAGAGCATTTGATGGGTAAAAATGCACAGTATCCATTGAAAGCTGTAAAAGAGTCAATTTGAAAATCAAGAAGAAATACAGCAAAATCGATTTCTAAAAGCAATATTTGGTAATAGGGATGTCACGGTACCAAAATTTCAGTATTCGGTACCAATACCAGTGAAAATCCACGGTTCTCGGTACCAATTTCGGTACCAAAGCAAAACACAAAAACATGCTAATTGAACAATGCACTATTTTTATTAATAAATTTTAACAAAAACAAAATGTACAAAAAATCAATGGCATTCTTTCTACTTATTTAAAATTGTATTTAAAGTTATCAAATTATTACTTTTAAGTAATAAAAGTATGAAAATTGAAAAAAAAAAAAAATTACAAACCTAAAAAAACAACAATATGCCATGACTGAATAACACTCTTCTTATTTATAAACTTAAACATTTTTATAAATTAAATAAAATATGCCATGACTGAACAACACTTTATAACCTAAAATATTATTATAAATTAAAACAAAACCATGGCTTTACAAGGATTGTATACATCTGAGTAGCCTAATTAAATAACTAAATAAATTACAAGCATTGAAAAGAACAAAATAAAAAATGTAAACAATGTCACTTACTCCAAGCTTAAAGTTTCACCCAAAACTACACTGGCCTACAGTTTTCTATAAGTTACTTTTTTGCCATTTCCAGATTTTCAGAAAGAAACACTAACATATCAACATGTTCCTGAGTCAGTCTTGAGCGTCTTGGGCTTACAATATACCCTGCAGTACTGAACACTCGTTCAGATGAACAGCTTGATGCAGCAATGCACAGATACTTCCTGGCAAACTCTGATAGTTGAGGTAGTGTACCCATATTTGTTTTCCACCAGGAAAGTGGATCGTCCTCAGCACTGACCTCAGGCATCTGACCGTACACCAAGAACTCACCATCTAACTCGTCACTTGCAGAAAGCTGTTCTTGACTTGAGGATGTTGGTTCCCCTTTTTCTTTCTTTTCCCCTTGTATGGTAGAAAGCAGTTGCTTCAGGTCAGATTTGGATTTTTTTGATGGCCTGACTTGACTTGAGTCTCCAGACACCTGAGCACCTGATGTGCTTCCATCATTTCCCATTTTCCTTACCTCATCCAGGAGACTTTGCTTTACATCATCCTTAAGAGAAACAAAGCTGTTCTTAAATCTTGGATCAAGGTAAGTTGCAGTGTTCAAAAGAAGCTGCAGCTGCAGGTCATCATAGCGATGCTGAAGATACTCGGTTATCTTTTCCTTCATCTCTTGGGCTAATGCAGAGTCAGTTTGTTCACGACTGAGACATTCATATATCTTCCAGAGTAATGGCAAGACTGAGGACAGGGTGGTATGTTTTTCCCCACTAAGTGCGTCTGTAAAAGGACTGAGTGGCTCAAGAACTGCTTTAACAGTTTCTAAAACTGTAATGTCCGAGTCTTTTGGCATCAGATGCCATTTTTTCCTGTCTTCAGCCAGCACAGCACAGACAACCTGCTGCTGCTCCAAGAAACGTTCCACCATATCGTATGAAGAATTCCAGCGAGTGGGTTCATCATGAATGAGTTTGTGGTCTGGAGAGGACAGATCTGTCTGTTTTTTGGCCAGGTGGCGTGAAAGTTTTGGTGATCTTGTGAAGGCAGAGATAGTTTTTCGAAGCCTTGACAGCGCTGCGGACACCCGGTTTATCTCTAATGCCTTATTTACAGCAAGGTGGAGGTTGTGTCCAAAACAAGGAATCCAGGTGTAGTCTTCAAAGGCCTTTTTGTTATTTGTGGCATTATCGGTTGTGATGCCTGACATTCTTACAATGTCCAACTTCCAGTCTTCAAGTTTCTCTTCAAAGGCCTCCTTTAAACTTTCAGCAGTGTGATCTGTGTTGAGACCACAGCAGCCAAGACACCAGGATTGTAGTTCCCACGATTTACTAATGTACTGCAGAGTTACAGACATGAAAGTGTCTGCAGTTCTACTTGTCCAAAGATCTGTTGTGCAGCTGTAAAATGGTTTCTCTCCGAGATGCTGGATTATGAGGTCTCTGGTGTCATTGTAGATGCGAGGAATCTCAGTGTACATAAAAAAGTTTCGGCTTGGAAGCTGGTATTTTGGGTTGAAGTGATGAAGCATTTGCTGGAATCCACATTTTTCAACAGTATAAACAGGCACTTGATCTATACATATGAATTCAGCAACTGCTCGGTTCAGTCTTCTTGCTTCAAGTGAGTTTTTTTCGTATTTCTGCTGACGCTGAAAAGCATCTGTAACTGTTGTCTGCTTCAGTGTTTGCTGTGGTGTTTCATTGTCTTCCTCTGCCTGTAGCTGTAAAAGGAAAATATAATATACTTCAGCAATGGGCTGAGTCTGACCAAATGCAACATTACATCAACACTAGCTAAAATATAACTTTTCAGTAAATAAACCTCAGGTTTTATAATAAATTTAGATAAGATTACATTAAGTGTATATGATATCACTGTTAAATATATGGGAACTGTAATATTAAAAACACTTTACAATAAGATTCCATTTGTTAGATAACATGACCTAACAATAAACAATAGTTATATATAGCAATTATTCTTCTTAGGGTTAATTTCAAAATTTACTGATACATTTTTAAAATCAAAAGTTTTATCTGTTGACATTATTTCATGCACTATGAACGACCAAGTGTTTGTATTAAATAACATTCCACAAATTAATTAATGTTTTAAAAATATATTGTTCACTAACTGTAAGTTGATGTTAGATGATACATGAAGTCATGTAAATTAATGGTATAAAGATAAAACAATAAAACGTGTTTAATTTGACAAACTGCGTTTGTTTAATTTTAAAGGACTTTTTAAACCAGCTAGAACTGCTTTTCTGACGGACTGATATTTAGGACATGTTAACCATACATTTGTACATTCTCTACACAGGTCATTTAAAAGCCTCTGGTGTGTAAAAATAGTAAATACTGTCATGTCCTCCTGTCATGTCCTACTCTAATAAAAGCTATAGGAGCATTAAATAGTTAAAGAAACTTTCTAATATTCGCGTAGCCGCTATAACGGCTACCGCGCTTAGGCAAACGATTAACTACGCAGATGGCGATGCTTATTTCAATCCGACATTCAAATTAAAATATAGTATAATATTTATAACAGAAGCTATAAATATAAAATTAAATTGAAACTTACCTGCTTGAACTCCTTCATTAGATCCGGATGTCGGTCTTTGAGGTGTTTTATTAAGTTGGATGTGTTTCCTCCTTTTGAGAGAAAACTTCGATGACATCGTTTGCAAATTGGTTTTTGTTGATCTATTATGTTCCCCTGGTCATCAGCCTCAAATCCAAAATATTTCCATACGCGGCTCTTTCCTCCTTTCCTGTCAACAAGTGGATTCAAAGCCACCGCATCAGCAGCACCACCGGTCGCCATGTCTCATTGCTTTAATGAAGATGATGCAACTGCGCACCTTCCGGATAAGCGCGTCAAGAACCGGGTTGACCGGGTACACGGTACCACCGGTACTTAAGAAAACGTGGTACCGTAACATTTAAATTTTTTTAGTACCGACTTGGTACCGAAGTACCGGGTCTTTTGACAACACTATTTGGTAACATGAGAGATAACAACGGTCACAAACCTTTGCACTCTTCCTGCCACGTTCTTGTGACTTCAGTCAAGTCTGTCTTGACATCAGTGGATTCACAGTGATGGAGTGCTTTTAAGTAACCTATGTAAGGAAAGCTCATTACTCTGAGAACAGAGTATTTCTATTATTTTTGGTTTCCTGCCGCCTTGTTAGTTTAATGTAGTTAACAATGAACAACCAGAAGTCCGAACAGATGTCACGTCACAGCCTAGAGGCGACGGTCACAGCAACTCAGGCAGAGCTGCTAACTGCTTTCACAGAAGTGTCTTCTGTCTGACTGCTTCTGTTTGGAGTTCGACTCAAACACGCTGCTTTTCTGGCATTTCAGTAGCCATGTTTCCATCCACCTATTTTTATGCGCATTTTGGAAACACCAAAATTTATTTAGTGCCAGTTTACCAGGAAGTGACTATTTTGTTCTCCTTGACTCGTTGGATGGAAACGGGGCTTTATTCGCAAATGTTTTATGCGATATTCCAGTTTTATGCACAAGTTTAATTTGAATCTTTGGATGAAACACAGCTGATGTTTCCAAAAAAGCCGCCATGTGCTTCTGATATACAGAGAAACATGTCGGCACAGAGTCTTGCATGTGGAACCGCAAAGATTTACATAAAGGGTGGAATAATGTTTATGTGTAAGATAATGTTTAAGATAATGTTTCTTTTATGTAAGAATTCTCAACAGAATGTTTATAGATTTTCTTGCCCTGAGAGAAAGGCACTTAAAGACTTAGAATGAATAGAAGAGGTCCATTTTAATGTAGGATTTGGATGTTTAAATCTAGATCCATGTCTTTAAAAGCTCTGAGATGGATGTGAGTGAGTGGTTTGTCTGCTGCAGGCCTGGAAGTCAATCTGAAGCTGGCCATGAAGAGCATCCCAAACCTCCTAGCATCTGCTCTGCTTTCGTCCCGCTCGCCTTCACTTTCTGTATCTCTGCTGTCTCTTTTGTCGTCATCGTCCTCCTACTGTGTCGTTCTTTCACCACTCTATCTTGTGTTTCCCTCAGGCACACAAGTATTTTATGCTCTCCTACCCAGCATTCACTGGGGCCAGTGTGTGTGTGTCCGGTTACTCCTGAGATATCTGGTCACATTAACAGTGAAAATACTACAAAGACCACCAGGTTTAATGAAAAACTTATTTAGCTGCACGGAGTTGTTTTATTAAGCAATGAGAAGGTCATCTGAGTCAAATTGGTTGATTTCTACTTATAAGAAGTCAATATGGATACAGTATGATGTGCATCAAATGATTTTGGTCAGAGTTAAACGGATGTTTTGGGCAATTACATGTTTATTGGTTGTTCACTTCATGACAAAGACAGAAAGGTTTTTAGCATTGGTGCAACAGCAGTGCACATTAGGTGTGTAATTGATGCTTTTATCATTACTGTGCTGCCACAGGAAATGATGGGAAATTAAGCATTTTTTAACCACAGGCATGTGGCTTCATAAAGCAAAAGAAAATGCAAACAAATTATGATATATTATGTAATATAATAATATACATTTTAATCTTTTTTTTTTTTTGGTGTCACATTGATGCACTAAAATAACTAAAACCAACATTAAAATAAAAATGAATAAACTATAAAGACACATTAAAAAAAGTGACAAACCCAACAAAAATTAAATGAATTAAATATTACATTAAAAAATGAATAAAATAAAGCAGAAAATATAAAAATAAAAGCACGTGCTGTCAAAGGATTAATAGTGATTAATCGTATCCAAAATAAAAGTTGTGTCCATAATATATATTTGTACTGTTTATTTATTATGTATAAATACACATGCATGTATATATTTCAGAAATGTTTTTTATATATTAAATACATTTATATATCATATAAATGTGAATATAAATATAGACATGTAAATACACGTACATATTTTCAAAATATATTCTGTATGTTTGTATTTATGCATACATAATAAATATACACAGTACACACACATATTATGTAAACAAACTTTTGTTTTGGATGCGATTAATCACAATTAGTCGTTTGACAGCACTTATAAAAACTAAAAATTATAATATCTTGATGCTAAATACAAATATATCTGAATCAAAACTAAAAACCCCAAACTCTTTTTGACATCTGTCTGTTTCAGGCTGGCGGCAGCGGCGGAAGGCGCAGGATCTCGCTTCATGGAGGAGCCGGAGGAGGAGAGCAGCGAGGAAGAGGAGGAGGAGTTGAGTCCGGAGGAGCGAGGTGAGACACGTGTCTCTGTCTCTCCTGACCTCAGATTCACCTCTGGTTCCTCTCACACTGATTGCACATTTGCACAGCTCACCGCACCTTCAGCCAGCGGCTCAAACATACTGCTCCGCAACCCTTTCTTTTGTCTCTTTTCCTCAGTTTTCTCAGTCATATGCAGTGTTGCACAGTAAAACACTTAGGCTACGTATAGCGTTGCCTAGTAAAAGTCCAAAATATACAGTGCCCTCAAAGTATTGGAACAGTAAGGCCAATTCCTTTATTTTTGCTGTAGACTGAAAACATTTGGGTTTGACATCAAAAGATGAATATGAGATGAGAGATTAACATTTCAGCTTTTATTTACAGGTATTTTCATCTGGATCTGATACACAACTTAGAAGATAACACCTTTTGTTTGAACCCAGCCGTTTTTCATGTTACCAAAAGTATTGGAACAGATAGAATTAACACAGATTAAAGTGAAAAAGACTTAATATTTAGTTGCAAATCCTTTGCTTTCAATAACTGGGGTGGTGATGGCGCAGTGGATAAAAAACACATGCCTTTGGTGTGAGAGACCCGGGTTCGAATCCACTGTGAGACACCAATGTGTCCCTGAGCAAGACACTTAACCCCTAGTTGCTCCAGAGGCGTGCGACCTCTGACATGTATAGCAATTGTAAGTCGCTTTGGATAAAAGCGTCAGCTAAATGACTAAATGTAAATGTAAACTGCATCAAGCCTGTGGCCCATTGACATCACCAAACTTTAGCATTCTTCTTTTGTGATGCTTTTCCAGGCTTTCACCGCAGCCTCTTTCAGTTTTGGAGGGTTACTCCCTTCAGTCTCTTCTTTAGCAGGTAAAATGCATACTCTGCAGGGTTTAAGTGTGGAGATTGACTTGGCCAGTCTAAAACCTTCCACTTCTTGCCCCTGATGAACTCCTTTGTTGTTTTGGCACTGTTTTGGGTCATTATCTTGCTGTATGATGAAGGATCTCCCAATCAGGTTGGTTGCATCTTTCTGTAAATTGTCAGACAAAATATTTCTGTAGACTTCTGAGTTAATTTTGCTGCTGCCATCATGTTACATCATTAATGAAGATTAATGAGCCTGTCCCAGAAGAAGCGATTACTTGTGTAATGTGTACTATAATGCGTTTCAGATGAGCTTGTATGTTTGGGATCATGAGCACATCCTTTCTTTCTACAAACTTTAGCCTTTCCATCACTTTGGTCCATAAAATCAGTCCATAAAACCTTGTCCCAGAATTTTTGAGGCTCGTCTCCTATTCTTCTGGCTAATGAGTGGTTTGCATCTTCTGGTGTAGCCTCTGTACTTTTGTTCATGAAGTCTTCTGCGAACAGTAGATTGTGATACCTTCACTCCTGCCCTCTGGAGGTTGTTGCTGATGTCACTAACAGTTGTTTTAGGGTCTTTCTTTACAGCTGTCACAATGTTTCTGTCATCGACTGCAGATGTTTTCCACCTTCACAATTGCTGGTTTTTCACCCATAGACACCTGTCTGGTTTTCATGTTGGTTACACGTCTAAATAACTATAAATGCAGTCTGCACGGATCTGAAACGGAGCACAGACATTCAGTGCTATTTATTGTTTGAATAATCAGTTAATAAGACACACCAGGGCAACAAAACACACCTGTCAGTCACATGTTCCAATACTTGTGGTAACATGAAAAACGGCTGGGTTCAAACAAAAGGTGCTATCTTCTAAGTTGTGTATCAGACCCAGATGACAATACCTGTAAATAAAAGCTGAAATGTTAATCTCTCGTCTCATATTCATCTCTTGATGTCAAACCCAAATGTTTACAGTCTACAGCAAAAATAAAGGAATTGGCCTTACTGGTCCAATACTTACATTTAAATCAAGCCATACTTTGTGTTCTGTTTTGCCGGATGGTCACGAATTTAATATTATTTGTTTCTTTTCCCAAATCCTCACTGTCTCACCCTCTAGATTCGCAGGTTTATTTTATTGTTTAAATCACTGTTTTCGCATCTCTTACTGTGGTAAACGTGGGGGGAAATGAAAGATTTCGTGGCCATTAATTAAGAATTCGATACTATGACTTAAGTTGCTCCCGCATTTAAATTCATGGCTTTTCTAGGGAACAAATTAATGAAGCCTGGACAGTGGCCACAAATTAATGTCGTAGGAGCAAATGAACAAGTTGTATGAATGAATAGCCTCTATAGTACCGGTCCTGCTCGTGTGTGTGCGTAGCCCTGTCAAAGTGAAGTGCCCGATATGCAACAATTATCTAGGGAAATTATAATTGAACATGACTTATTACTACATTTCAATAAAAAAGAACTCTGTATTGTATCTGTTTTAATGTACTTTTAAAGTTTGGATCACATTAAAAGCGTAGTTCGTACATTAGTAAATAATTGCACGTGTTTTGCGCACGAGCCCCAAAATGAAACTGCTTAATCGACCGTCGATAGCTCTTATGGATTACATCGCTTATCGACAATTAATCGATCATCGATTAATCGTTGACATCCCTAGTCCAAACGGGTAATAACAAATGCATGAATTACTTTTTCAAAATTCTTTGTTGATAAGAACGATTTCAATTTAGCCAGACGGCGGAGATGGAAGAAACACGACTTAACTACACCATTTATCTGTTTGTCAAACTTTAGGCCCGAATCAAACCAAAAACCTAAGTTTTTTGCACAAGGAGTAACCCACCGATGCAAATAACCAAGATTGTAATTACTAGCATTAAAAGCATCACTGGGTCCAAACAGAATTACTTCGGTTTTGCCTTCATTTAACATCAGAAAACGTTCTGTAAGCCATATTTTTAGTTCCTGGATACATGCATACAGATCTCCTGGTGCATTTACTCCATTTGGTTTAAACGAAAGATACAACTGTATATCATCAGCATATACGTGAAAAGAGATGCCATATTTCTTGAAAATCAACCCCAAAGGTAAAAAATATATATATATATATATATATATATATATATATATATATATATATATATATATATATATATATATATATATATATATATATATATATATATATATATATATATATAAAACAAAAAGAGTCGGTGCCAAAATAGAGCCCTGAGGAATGCCACAAGACAGAGGGGCAGTAGAAGAAGTGTTTTGTCTAATACATACAGAAATCTTTCGGTTTGTTAAAAAGGACCGAAACCATTCCAACGTAAAGTCTCACAGGCCAATACAATTTTCTAGACGATTATTATCTGGGAGTGACGTGCTGCCAAGATGACGACGGCCGGCTCCGCCCACTTTGAGCTTCAAAAATGCTCTTCAGAAACCTACGGGTGACGTCACGTACGCTACGTCTTTTTAATTTTTTTTAACAGTCTATGGTTTCATGGCTATATCTGCGCAGCCTGGTGGCTGATTTTCAGTGACTGCACATTCCACCAGAAAGAGCAGAGTGTGAAGGTTTAATTAGCAGAACAATAGCACAACTGTACATAACACATTGCAATGCACACAACTAAGGGTGTAACGGTACACAAATATGACGGTTCGGTACGTACCTCGGTTTTAACGTCACGGTTCGGTATGACTTCGGTACAGCAGAGGGAAAAACTCAACTTTTTTTTTTTTGTTTTTTTTATAAATAGTGGTTTACTGAAGTTGCTCTTTCTTTAAATACATTCAGTTATAGTTTAAATTTAAATTAAAAATTTAAGTTTAAATTTAAATTTTCTTTAGTGATTAAAAAACTACCTCAGCTTATGCTTAAAACTATAGGGAGCCTTTTAACATTAAGTTCAAATTAGCCCTAACAACTTAAGCCAAACTTGAATTTAATCACTATTTATTTTTAAATAGATGATCAACACTCAACTTTTTGTTCAAATATATTCAATTCCACACTGGCTGTCATGGCATGTTTCCAACTGTTGTCACCTTCTCACGAAGGTCTTGTAGCCCATTCCAGCCTTGTGTAGGTCTGCAATCTTGTCCCTGATATCCTTGAACGGCTCTTTGGTCTTGGCCATGGTGGACAGTTTGGAATCTGATTAATTGAGTGCTTCTGTGAACAGGTGTCCTTTATACAGGTGACAAACTGAGATTAGGAGCACTCCCTTTAAGAGAGTGCTCTAATCTCAGCTCCTTACCTGTATAAAAGACACCTGGGAGCCAGAAATCTTACTGATTGATAGGGGATCAAATACTTATTTGACTCATTAAAATGCAAATCAATTTATACCTTTTTTGAAATGCGTTTTTCTGGATTTTTATTTGTTCTGTTTCTCACTGTTCAAATAAACCTACCATTAAAATTATAGACTGATCATTTCTTTGTCAGTGGGCAAACGTACAAAATCAGCAGGGGATCAAATAATTATTTTCCCCCACTGTATGTATATGTGATAAATTAACCTCCGGCTGTGTGTTGAAGGAGAAGAGTGTATCAGTGGATTCTCTTGTTTAGAGCTCTATGTGCTTTGTCTTTCCTCAGCCAGAAAGGTGCAGTTTCAGATGATGAGGAAGATGCATTATAATGAAGGTATGAACATTAAACTAGCTCGACAACTCATCGCCAGTGAGCTGGAAGAGGAGGAAGACGAGGACGAAGAGATGAAGGATGACACAGAGACCGAGGACATCACCGTCGACCCCCCACAAGATGGTAAACGAACACAGTAGTTTAATCAGCCGTATGTGATTAACTCTGTTCTGTACATGTAGTTTAATGGTTTATCAAAACCTGATGCATCGATTTTTTTTTTTCACTTTGTTGGAAGAAGAGTCTTCAAGCACGGTCTGTTGACCACTAGAGGTCCCTTGAGATGCTGGAAGAGTTTCCCGATGCTCTCTTAAGATCAGTTTAGAATAAAATACTTCAAAATAGAGCAGAAACTTAGATAAGTCGAGCATTGCTATTGCTCTGTTTTGGGGTTAGTGATTTGAATAAACTGTTTAACCCTGGAGAGATCTTGACATATGAAATAATAGTCCAAAAAATGGTTTATTTTCAGTCAAACTGTTTATTGAACCTTCAGACAAAATGTTCAATTTTAAAAAATTATGTATCATATTTGATGAATAGTAGGCTTTTATGGCCAATTTATTGACCACAAAGGATCAAATTTATTTTTCATTGCATTTATGATCTTGGAATAATTTCAATTAATTGAATAATAATAATTTATTTTATTTTCATAAAGGAAGTTTCTAGTTCTGATTTTAGGTGGTTTCAGTGCCAACAAAAGATTACACAATTCTAAATTCCAAATCATCTAAATATGTTTATTAAATGTGTAATAAATGACACACACCACTTCAAAAGTGTGGAGAAAAAAAGTGTTGAAGGATCATGTGACACTGAAGACTGGTGTAATGTTGCTGAAAATCATCTTTGATCACAGCAATCAAATATATATTAACATAGAAAACAGATGTTATTTTAAAATGTTATAATATTTCACAATATTACAGTTTTTACAATGTCCTTTTTTATCAAATAAATGCAGCCTTTGTGAGTATAAGGGACTTAAAATATTATTAAAATATTTACTAGACTTTTACTATATTATTAAAAAATGCATATTAAAATATGACCAACCCCAAAGTGTTGAAAGCTAGTGTGTGGTAGTGTTTTTTTTTTTTACAAAATATTTTTAAATATTGTTTTCTGTAAATAGTCTAGGAAATATTGTTATTCTGGTGATATGTTTTGCCCTGCTTTTCCTTTAGAAAATTTAAATAAATAAAAATAAAATTTAAAAATAATTTACAAAGATTCTAAATGAAGAAATTAATTGTAAATAAAGAAATAAAAAGAATAAAAAAACAATCTAAATGTTTTTGATATAATGCGATGTTTTAAATAAATAACATAATAAAATTTAAAAGAATATAAAAAAATCTAACTGTTTTTGATATAATGAAATATATGTTAAATAAATAAAAAATAATAAAATTTAAAATAATTAATAATAAAAAAAAAAAATCTAACTGTTTTTGATATAATGAAATAAATGGTAACTTCTCCATCCATTACAGCAGATTCATTGGATTCCTAAGGATGTCAAGATCTGTCCATCAGCTCCTGCCTTGTCCCATGAGCATCTGGAAGGCGCAACATCGTCACCGGTTCAGCTCCAGGATTCCCCTCCACCCCATGTTTCCACCGACACTGCAATGCCACACATATCATCCAGCTCTCTCATTTGCCAAACGTCCACTGTCATCTCGCTAGAAACGAGACTGTTATCAAAGCGCTCCAGGCCTGGACTCCACCCTCTTCCTGTGGCGAGAGTGTGGGGGGCCAGCGACTCTCCGTTATTGGGTTTATTAACAGCATGCTCTGGGAAAGGGAGACGGATGTGGTTTTGGGCTTTGACACACACCGCTCACATGAGCTCTACTGTATGCATGGCTTCTGAAAACCATGTTTAATTACATTGGCACTAATAGAATCAGCCCTGTGTATGATTAACAGGTGAGTATTACAGAACTAGATATAAAACTACTGATCAGTAGACTGAACCCTTTGGTTGTCTCTGTTGCTTTTCCGAAACTGCACAAGCTTTAATAGATGCTGAACAGTGCTGACGGTTATTGACTTGACATCCTTATTGAGCTTTGTTTGTTCTGATTGCCTTTTCTTGTTTTTTTTCTAAACGCATTATAACGGGGTTATTTGTTTCTATGATTACTGAAGAATATAATTATCCTGTAGTAACAAATAAAAGAAAAAAATAAGTTTGATATATTGACCCAGCAATTTGTCCTCTGAAATCACAGTCGTTATTCTGGTGCATTTATCAGTTTATAGTCATGAATACTCACACAATATATGTAGGTTGCTTTTAAAAACAATGCTAAATGGGTGAATACCGCAAAACCTTACAAGAACTTGTCTAGGTCATATTTTGGCTTCAAAATCAAAAGGGAGAATATATATATATCAATACTTTAATCCAAAATTATCATTACTTGAATGCAAAATGACTCATTACTATAATGCAAACAGAAAATTTGACTAATTACCATAATACAAAACAATATTTTGGCCCATTACTGTAATGTATAAAATAATATAATTAATAAATAAAAACTCTTAAATAAAGAATGTGTATATATATATATTCAGGCTTGTTACAGTAATGCGAAAAAACAACAACTCAAATATATTGACTAATGTACTGTAAAGAATATTATGACTTGTTATGAGATGAAAATAATTATTCTGACTAATTACCAAAAACACCCCTCTTTACTGTAATATGAACGAATAAAACATCCAGATGCATTGCATGAGTAAATAACTCAAATTATATCAAATCTATTACTCAATTTGTGTATCATTTTAATGAAATAACCAAATAAACACTTTTTTTTTTTTTGTTCTTTTGATTTGCTGAAAAAACTAAATAAGTTGTTGACAGGTTTTATGAAATTCACCCAAATATATGGACACGGTGTTTCTGCCTGAATGCACTGTAGAGCCTTTTCTGGCGCCTGTGTTTATTCTCCACATAAGACCGTACAGTCATGGGTGTGAGGTCTGTTTCTGAGATGTTCCCGTCGTTGTGAATGTGTTTTCACTCGGCTGAGCGATGCCAGGAAATCTGGCCAGTTCTTGCAATCTTTCAAAAACAGTGCTGGACACATTGAACACAAAAGCACTTAATTTCTTAATTGGTGACCTATTTTTAATGAGAAAGAGGAAAGGTCTGGAATCGTCCAGCAGTGTCCCATCAGTCATCGACGTGGATTGCGCTCATATTTGACTCACTGGCTTCTTATGATCAAGTCAAATATAGCTTAATCCTACATTCATACGTTCTCAAGCACAAGTGCGTTGATTTTATGCTCATGTTCAACTTTATTTCTTTTTTTTTCACGCGTTTTGAGTAATTTGACCATTTCTGTGTCCATTGTATTCCTCCTCAAGGGCTTCGTTCCCTGAAGAGATGTGCATGTTGTTCAAATGAAAATGTGCATATTTTTGAGTCATTAAAGTGTTGGTATGAGCTTGTTCTTTTGAATTTGTTTTTAAGTAGAGAGCCACACGCTCTTACAAAAAATATCGTAATTTAATTAAATTATATAAACTTTTTGATTTATTTATTGAAAATGGTATGTAAATGTTTTTAAAAAGTTGCTTTGTATGCTAATTTACCTGTTTTGTTGTTGTTGTAGGGTCTTTACACTGGCAGAGCCTCCAAAACACCAATTATTTTACAGTAATAAGTGTAACAGTATATTAGAAACATTGTTTTTTAAAGATTTTAATGCATTTTAGTGTTATCAGTGCAGGTCAGAAATCATCCACTAGATGGAAGTATTTCACACAAATAATACAAATACAATGAATTCATGCAACGAACACAAACTTGATCCATGAAGTAAATTAACAGGAAATAAGGAACTTTTTGAGCTTAAAAAAAACAAACAAAGCCAGTGCATTTACTGAACGAATTAAATACTGAGCCAATCTAATGCAATCTTTGATACTGCATCGAAACTGCACTGTTAGGTGTAGACTGAGTCAAACGGGACCTGGGAGGAAGGGAAGGGAAGGGAGGATTGGATTCGCTCAAAGGAGTCATGCCTAAAACACTGATAGATCCGCCCACTTTCTTTTAAACACACGACTGCGATTGGTCTGTCCTGATCAGTAACGTGACATTGCTAACCTTTAACTTAAAAATAATAATAATGATAGCTTGCGTTTAATTTCACAGTGAAAATGTATAATAAAATTGGTTATAAATAAACACGCCCTCTCTACAAAGCCCCGTCAGCCAATCCGATGTCCAGCTCAAGATGATTGACAGGCGAAGACTAAAACTAAGCCCCGCCCATTATAATCCGAAGTTCCATGAAAAATTCCTTTCCACTCGAATGATTTCGTTTCTGTTCTTCAGGACGAAACTCATGGCCAAAAATGCAGTCTTGAATTTCATTTCCACTCATCAGATCAGTCCACTCGCTAGTGCTCTTTAAGCATCTCTCCAGCTTCATGTCCATCTGACACGAGCAGCGCATGCATGTGGAGCTCGTGTGGGCTTCTGGAGTGATTCGAGCTGCTTGTGAGCTAATGTTAGCCTGTTAGCTCTCTAAACCTGATCAAGTCAACATGAAGATTACTGTGGATTTCGAGGAATGTCTGAAGGATTCTCCCAGGTTCAGGTGAGAAAGACGCTCAACCTAAGCTCATTTAATATGGTTGTGTTTGTTTTGGAGTTGAAAGTGCTGTGCATTTGGGAATTTTAGCTTTAAATGATACCATACAACATAAACGTGTACTTGAAGGATGCATATATTGTATGCTGTTGATTTTGCATGACATTGTTTTGATAATGGACTGGATTTGTGTTAAAATAAACTATTATGATTTTCACATTTGCATGAATGACAACCTTTACGAAACGTACTAGATGATATTGGACCGTATCATCTTAGTCATTAATTTATTCATAGCATGATATTTACATATTTTCAGTTATAAACGCACACATTTATAAACATTTCATATGTAATATGAACAAAACAAATTAAAGACATTTCAGTTTTGGGCCTTTGAGCAAGACAGTTAAAGGGCCAGTTCACCATTTTATTATTATTATTATTAATTCACCCTCAATTTGTTCCAAATATATTTCTTATGTGGAAAACTCTTTTCTCTTTTCCATACAATGTGAGTGGATGGGGACTGGAGCCGTCAAGGTCTAAAAATGGCCAAGGATACCAAAAAACCTGCGTAATTAATAGTCCATATGACGTGTGTACTATTGCAAATATGCTACAAAGTTTTTGAATGAATCATGCTATTTCTTACACAAAGTGAAAAAGTGCTTCATTGACCACTGATGTTTATATTTTCTTGGCCGTTCCTCAATCCCTGACTGAAGTGGCTCTTATCAGGATCATGAAGGAAAAACTTTCCAAAGTTATGAATTCTTATAAGACAGGCTGCACCATTTTAATGAGTTTTTTATTTTGTACTTTAGTGTGCACTTTTCTCCTATCTATGATCTGAAGGTTATCTTACTTGCAAAGGTTTCCTCCGCAGGCAGATTTTCCGCTGCTCATACTCATTTTTCCATTTTCTGTGTTTAACTTGGCGCTGTGATAAAAACGGGCCTCTTGAGGTGTGTTGAGTGCCAGGTTTAAATGAGCTGTTTGCGAATTCATATCCGCTTTGATCGGAGAGGTGTTGTTTTGTTTTTAGTAAATGCGTTTCACTTTTAGCAACTTCTCTCTTCATCTTCGATTCAAGCACATTGTGTTGTGCTGTATTATAAGGCGGACCGGTCCGGTCCTTGATTCTGATTGGTTGAGCCAAACAATTTGTTGCAACCTGAGGAACTACATTGTTTGGTGGAAGAATACTGTTTTTATTAATATCATTACCCTTAATTTGCTGTTTTTTTTTGTGAAACTTTACTACGCATGTGGAATAACCGTTTTATAAGAGCAGTACGCCCTGTGAAGGCTCCAGGGCTTAATAAAGGCCTTCTGAAGTGAATTGATGCGTTTGTGTAATAAAAATATCCATATTTAAAACTTTATAAACCGTAATCTCTAGCTTCTGCTAACTGTCGAAAACCACATGACACCAGCATTTTCCTTTATCCTTTGTCTTATGGTTACACCACATGACATATTTATTAAATTGAATTAAATAGGCCTAAACTTTAATTAATTCATTTATTTATTTATTGAAATAAATTTGTTTTTTTTTTTAAAACACATGAAATCAGCATTTTCCTTTTCATCTTCGTTTATGGTTACACCACATGACATTTTCATTTTATTAAATTATAAAAAACTTTTTAATTAATTAGTTTATTTATTGAAAATGGTATGTACATATTTTTTAAAAACACATGAAACCAACGTTTTCCTTTTAATTTTTGTCTTGTTTATGGTTACACCACATGACATTTTTAATTAAATTATATAAACCTTTTGATTAATTAGTTTATTTATTGAAAATGGTATGTACATGTTTTTAAAACCACATGAAACCATCATTTTCCTTCTCCTCTTTGTCTTGGCCTCTTATTTTTCAGTGTCCCTGTAGTTGTGTTGGTGTTGTGGTGGCTTCTGAATGACCAGTATATTGTTTTATTATAGTGTGCCAGGGTTCGCCTGCACAATTCCCTCCATGTCATCTCATTACATGGTGTGATTGGTTTTCTAAAAATCAGAGGTTTAGCTCATTGGGAACTCCCCTCCCCCTCTCTTTCATCCCAGATTGTTTCCCAACAATTGCAGGAAGGGATTCACAACAGAGGGCCTGACTCGAGCGTCACACACATCATGCCTCAAATCCACTGCTCCGTCCCAGTCAGGAATTTCTCCTGATCTCACCTCAGCCTAGTTTCCCATGATCCTCCGAGACTGGCGACGAGCCAACTGAAGACTCATCTCGGGATCTTTCATTACGTCTGCCTCCTAGTAGAAAGTTAATTGTGTTTTCATTCTCAGAATCTTTGAGGAAGGTGGGTGTGATTTCCTCCAGCTGGATAAACAAATCCCCGTCCACTCTTTAGGAATAGTTCTGCTTTTTATGATCAACATTGACAACTAGAAGTCTGATGTGGTTTCCTGCTTCAGTAGTATTGCCTCTTGTTCTTTATCCAGTCACCTAACAATGTTTTCATTCCCATGATGCCCATCATAAACATGACAGGTTATATGTATGCCACTTGAATATCAAAAGAAAGAAGAAAGAAATTGTACTTTGCATAAAGAAAATTAAGCCTGTGTTAAGACCATTGTGTTTTAGCTCATATAATGGAAGACCATTCATGAACAACTAACAATTATTTTACCCCCCCCAAACATTTTTTTTTTTTCTTTTTACATTTGCTTCTAATATAAATCAATCAAAACTATAACAACAATCTAATTAAAAAAATCAGTATTTATTCATAGTTTGACCTCTTTATGACAAGGCAAAGTTAGTTAATGTTTTAAAATGTCATGTGGTGTGACCATAAAAAAAGTAATCATTTATGATGATATTTCAAAAAAAATATTTCTTAAAAACTTTTTGGAAAATAAACATTTGCATGTGAAAAGACAGTACTCTTACGTGCATTCAATGTGTAAGAAAAATGTTATAACTGGCTTCCATGTTATTTTCTTAGAATATTAATTAAAACGTTAATTGAAAGTGTAAATGTGTAAATATGAAATTCATGATTCAGTTTTATCCGATTATGATTTAAAACCATATTTTTTTTACTCTTGCTGAAATATCCTTTGCTGTGGAAATGTTTCTAAAGTAAAGTAGGTTCAGTTTCTTTAGTTCGGTTTGGGACTCATTTGAGACTGTTATTTTAGCGAAAATATATTTTTATTATAGTTTTTGTTAATATTTTGGCTTTTTTTATATTTTCTGTTTTTTTTTCACTTTAATTTTGGTTAAAGTTTTAACTTTGTGTTTTTGTATTTATTTAGGTTTTCTTTTGAGAAAAAAAAAAGGCTAAACGATTTATTTTTATTTATTAGTTTTAAAATATTTAATGACGAATCATTAGAAATGTTGGCAGGTAAAACTTTAGTTTTATCCATATTACCTTAGTCTCTTAAAGGTGCTGTATCTATTTTTTAATACTAATTCATAAAAATATTTATGTTTGCAGATATTTTGGAAACATGTTAACTTGTTTCTCTGAAAAACAACAACGCTACAATCAGTTATTGTGTGTGTGTTCCGTGTCGGAATGTCTGTTTTTGTTTTGGTCAGGGTGACTCCACCCACTGCCAGTTTAATCAATAGAATTTCCACACCTCGGGTTGCCGGTTGATGGAAAACGCAGCATATTGCAACCATGGCAGCCAGTAAACAAACTGCTTCAGAGATCGCAGATTCTATCTCACCTAAAAAACCTTGGCGTCGATCTATAAATCTCTTATGACCAGAGGTATTAAAAAATATTAATCCAAATATAAAAATGGGGCGAATGCACAATTAAATGTGCAATAAATTAAATAGTAATAAATAATATGCATTTGAATCTATATTTGCTAATTTTGTATAAGGAATATAACAAGTTATTACTCATGTGCATCGGCATATATTTAAAATATCGACATCAACCCAGGTCTTGAAGTGCCATATCTGAGTGAGATTTGACCCTGTCATGTGTGCATGATCTGGAAGGAGTTATGAAAGTTCATCATACCATATTCATAAACCAATATTCCTGTTCCTCATCTGAGGTTATTCGGGGGAATAAATATTAAGACAAATAGTTGTCGAAGATTGAGTGTTGTTCTAATCCTGAAGATCAGCATCCAGGACCTCAGCAGTGCATCGGAGTGTGTTTTATAGAGACGTTTTTGTGTTTTTCTCATGCTTATTCAGGAATTTAGATTAACTCAAACATCCCAGCAATGAAGTCGCATGGAAATGTGAAGAGAAAAACAGCTGTTGATGGGAGTGAAACTGCACAGATCATCTCTTCTGCAGTGTTGCAGTGCTCATGACAAAATAATGTGCAAATATTGCATTAAACTGTGTTTTTCCTTTTGCTTTTAACCAAATAAACCAGTACCTGGTTGTGTTATGAAACATATATTCTATACTTATGAAGCATTTAATACTTCGTATTAGTGAGGCCGTTTTTGCTTATATACTGTCCCTTTAAGATTTCTGTATGCAAATGAGCTCTGTTGTAATTGGCTGATCTCTTCATACTAGCATAGATTAAGGCTATGACGATACAATACTATATTATAGAATATAACGTTTATAGAACTTTTTTCCACAATATTACATCTAGTTTAGGTCCTGTTGTTGACATTTTGATGTTTGCAGTGATTTATATTCCCAACAGTTAATGAAGAAATTGTTGTCTGAGTAAATGTGCATTTCCAGACTGAGTTGGTTTGGGTTTGTTTTTGTTGTTTTGAAAGTTGAAGCACACAGTAGTGCATGGCACTGATTGTGAATGACTGAAGTCCTGCTCTGTTCTCAACAGGGCGACCATCGAGGAGGCGGAGGGCGACGTCAGTGAGCTCGAGTCCAAACTAGACAAGGTACGTCGAGAAATGGCAAAATGTAGAGAACATGGCTGATGTTTATCAGCCATAAAGTGACGTTTATCGGTTTTTGCAAATTAACTATATATAAATTAATCAATAAATTAGAATGTCGTGGAAAAGTTCATTTCAGTAATTCAACTCAAATTGTGAAACTCGTGTATTAAATAAATTCAGTGCACACAGACTGAAGTAGTTTAAGTCTTTGGCTCTTTTAATTGTGGTGATTTAGGCTCACATTTAACAAAAACCCACCAATTCACATCTCAACAAATTAGAATACTTCATAAGAACAATAAAAAAAAAAAACATTTTTAGTGAATTGTTTGCCTTCTGGAAAGTTACTGTGCAGTGGTGTGAAAAAGTGTTGACCCCTTCCTGATTTTGATTTTTTTATTTTTTTTTGCATGTTTGTCACACTTTAATGTTTCAAATCATCAAACAAATTGAAATATTAATCAAAGATAACACAAGTAAACACTGCATGCAGTTTTTAAATGAAGGGTTTTTTTATGAAGGGAAAACAAAATCCAAACCCACATGGCCCTGTGTGAAAAATCACCCAGGCCTGATTACTGCCACACCTGTTCGCAATCTAGAAATCACTTAAGTAGGACCTGCCTGACAAAGTGAAGTAGACCAAAAGATCCTCAAAAGCTACACATCATGTTGAGATCCAAAGAAATTCAGGAACAAATGAGAAAGAAAGTAATTGAGATCTATCAGTCTGGAAAAGGTTATAAAGCCATTTCTAAAGCTTTGGGACTCCAGCGAACCACAGTGAGAGCCATTATCCACAAATGACGAAAACAAGGAACAGTGGTGAACCTTCCCAGGAGTGGCCGGCCGACCAAAATTACCCCAAGAGCGCAGCGACGACTCATCCAAGAGGTCACAAAAGACCCCACAACAACATCTAAAGAACTGCAGGCCTCAGTTGCCTCAGTTAAGGTCCGTGTTCATGACTCCACCATAAGAAAGAGACGGGGCAAAAATGGCCTGCATGGCAGAGCTCCAAGACGAAAACCACTGCTGAGCAAAAAGAACATAAAGGCTCGTCTCAGTTTTGCCAGAAAACATCTTGATTATCCCCAAGACTTTTGGGAAAATACTCTGTGGACTGACGAGACAAAAGTTGAACTTTTCAGAAGGTGTGTGTCCCATTACATCTGGCGTAAAAGTAACACAGCATTTCAGAAAAAGAACATCATACCAACAGTAAAATATGGTGGTGGTAGTGTGATGGTCTGGGTCTGTTTTGCTGCTTCAGGACCTGGAAGACTTGCTGTGATAAATGAACCATGAATTCAGCTGTCTACCAAAAAATCCTGAAGGACAATGTCCGGCCATCTGTTCGTGACCTCAAGCTGAAGTGAACTTGGGTTCTGCAGCAGGACAATGATCCAAAACACACCAGCAAATCCACCTCTGAATGGCTGAAGAAAAACAAAATGAAGACTTTGGAGTGGCCTAGTCAAAGTCCTGACCTGAATCCTATTGAGATGCTGTGGCATGACCTTAAAAAGGCGGTTCATGCTCAAACCCTCCGATGTTGCTGAATTACAACAATTATGTCAAGATGAGTGGACCATTCCTCCACAGCGCTGTAACAGACTCATTGCAAGTTATCACAAACGCTTGATTGCAGTTGTTGCTGCTAAGGGTGGCCCAACCAGTTATTAGGTTTAGGGGGCAAGCACTTTTTCACACAGGGCCATGTGGGTTTGGATTTTGTTTTCCCTTCATAATAAAAAACTTCATTCAATAACTGCATGTTGTGTTTACTTGTGTTATCTTTGATTAATATTTTAAATTTGTTTGATCTGAAACAAAGTGTGACAAACGTGCAAAAAAAAAATTTTGGAAGGGGGCCAACACTTTTTCACACCACTGTATATGTACTCAATACTTGGTAGGGGCTGCTTTTGCTTTAATTACTGCCTCAATTCGGCTTGTCATGGAGTTGATCAGTTTGTGGCACTGCTCAGGTTAATGGAAGCCCAGGTTGCTTTTGAGTTTGCTGACCAATCAAGCACAGTAACACCATGGTCATTGAACCAGCTTTTGGTACCTTTGGCAGTGTGGGCAGGTGCCAAGTCCTGCTGGAAAATGAAATCAGCATCTCCATAAAGCTTGTCAGCAGAAGGAAGCATGAAGTGCTCTAAAAGTTCCTGGTAGATGGCTGCGTTGACTGTGGACTTCAGAAAACACAGTGGACCAACACCAGCAGATGACATGGCAGCCCAAATCATCACTGACTGTGGAAACTTCAAACTGGACTTCAAGCAACATGGATTCTGTGCCTCTCCAGACTCTGGGACCTTGATTTCCAAATGAAATGCAAAATTTACTTTCATCTGAAAAGAGGACGTTGGACCACTGAGCAACAGTCCAGTTCTGTTTCTCCACAGCCCAGGTAAGACGCTTCTGACGTTGTCTCTGGTTCAGAAGTGGCTTGGTAGCCCTTTTCCTGAAGACGTCTGAGCGTGGTGACTCTTGATGCACTGACTCCAGCTTCAGTCCACTCCTTGTGAAGCTCTCCCAAGTGTTTGAATCGGCTTTGCTTGACAGTATTCTCAAGCTTGCGGTCATCCCTGTTGCTTGTGCACCTTTTCCTACACAATTTCTTCCTTCCAGTCAACTTTGCATGTAATATGCTTTGATACAGCACTCCTTGAACAGCCACACCTTTCAATAATGACCCTCTGTGACTTACACTCTTTATGGAGGGTGTCAATGTTCATCTTCTGGACCATTGCCAAGTCAGCAGTCTTCCCCATTATTGTGGTTTCAAAGAACAAGAGATACCCCAAATTTATACTGTATGGATGGTCATTAATTGAAACTCAAATGTAAATATTCTAATATTTTGAGATACTGATTTTTGACTTTCATGAGCTGTAAGCTCTAATCATCAAAATAAAAAAACTTGAAATGTTTTACTTTACATGCAATGAATCTAAAATATTTGAAAGTTTCACTTTTTGAAATAACTTACAAGAAAGAATTAACTTTCACGACATTCTGATTTGAGATGCACCTGTGTGTGTATAATGTGTATATATTTATGTATACATACTGTATATACAGTTCACACACACATTATGTAGACGCAAACTTTTATTTTGTATGTGATTAATCATTTTGACAGTAGGCTTGCTGCGATAAACTGTGTTGATGCTGTGTTTTACCGGTGTTTTGCCGTTTACCTAAGGTGATATTGGAAGTTTTTTTTTTCAAAACAATTGTTTCTTATTTAATTGGTTTCACAATATTTGTTGATTTTTACTTTATTTAAACTGCATGTAATTAATTTTATTTGACATCAAGGTGTATGCTGTGTCTCCAAGCTTTCTTCTTCATTTTGCTAATAAACGTTCTACGTTTCATTGGCTATTTATTTGGTTCCACAATGTTTCCTTATTTTCAGTTTTGTATACCTATTTAGACTTTGTAAGTTATTTGATATTAGGCATAGCCTATAGCATGGTGTATTTTTATTCGTTTTGTTAAAGGTATTTATAGGCTAAGTGAGTTTGTTGTATTGTTGTTGCTTGAATTGCATTCAAGCAATTGACGCCGAATTGCAGCTAATTCGAAAGTGAAGGTAAAAAGCGCATGGCACTTTTAAGCTATTTAAAATCCAGGGAAAACTCAAACAAACTAAAAACGAACAATTGCTTTAAGCCGCTAATTTGAAAGTGAAAGTAAAATGCGCACGCCACTTTTGCAAGCTATTTAAAAGCAAACGAAAAGCAAGAAAAAGAGGGAACACCCCCCCCACCCCCCAGTGTTGTAGCACGCTGATTAACTGGAGAGAAAACCCTATTTGACAGCGCTAGTAAATATGTTCATATAATACTATGAATATAGTCGTTATTAAGTTGATTTGTGACCTATGCTGGCAAAATGAGTCACAATGAGCAAAAAATTTATTTTTATGTGTACATTCTCTATTAAAAGACTAAAATTATGTATGATTTGTTGGAATCGGATGAAAAATGACTGAGCTACACCTGTTTTAAGTTGATAAAGTCAGCAAAGTAAATTTAGAGAAACTGATTTAAAGTTTTCTGAAGGTTCAAAGCAAAATCACCCAGCAATCATTACATCTTTTCCTCCACTTCTTTTCTTAATGATCATTACTAGATTCATAATCGCTGTGTGTGTGTATATATATATATATATATATATATATATATATATATATATATATATATATATATATATATATATATATATATATATATATATACATATATATACATATATATACATATATACATATATACATATACATATACATATACATATACATACACATACACACACTCACTCACTGGCCACTTTATTGCGTACACCTTGCTAGTACCGGGTTGGACCCCCTTTTGCCTTCAGAACTGCCTTAATTCTTCGTGGCATAGATTCAACAAGGTGTTGGAAACATTCCTCAGAGATTTTGGCCCATATTGACATGATAGCATCACGCAGTTGCTGCAGATTTGATGGCTGCACATCCATGATGCGAATCTCTCGTTCCACCACATCCCAAAGGTGCTCTATTGGATTGAGATCTGGTGACTGTGGAGGCCATTTGAGTAAAGTGAGCTCATTGTCATGTTCAAGAAACCAGTCTGAGATGATTTGAGCTTTATCCTGCTGGAAGTAGCCATCAGAAGGTGGGTACACTGTAGTCGTAAAGGGATGGACATGGTCAGCAACAATACTCGGGTAGGCTGTGGCATTTAAACAATGCTCAGTTGGTACTAAGGGGCCCAAAGTGTGCCAATAAATATTAGAGATCGACCGATATATCGATTTACCGATATTTTTCCCGATATTTAAGCATTTTTCCATAATCGAATATTGGTTTTGTAATATCGGATTCCCCGATAACACCGCCATCTTGTGGACGTTTTGAGAATTGCGCGCAGGATCGCAATTGCAGCGCATCTGAGGGGAGGGGAGACAGCAACGGCGTGCAGGTACTTGATTTGCTGTAGTTAGTAAACTATTTAATATTACAGGCATTAATGCACAAATTAGATGTATTACATAAATGCCTGATATATAGTTTAAATGCAACTTGGCTCTAAGAAATGATAAATAAGATACTCTGTCAAGCCCTGTCCCTTTAAAGATAGGCTATAACTTTGCCTGAAATAACACAGCCATGAATTAGCACATGGTGGAAATAAAAGCGCTGAATTTAATTCTCTCTGTGGTCTATTAGTCTCGTGAAGTCGGAGTCACATAGATAATCCGTCAAGTCCTCTCCCAATAAAGACGTAACTTTGCATGAATGAAATAATACAGCCATGAATGATTGCATGTTGGAAAGAAAAGCATTGAATGTAATTCTCTCTCTGTTGTCTATATGCTCATCATTAGTCTCGTGAAACCGCTTCATATTGCAGTTACTCAGCGGTTGATGCTCAAGAAATGCTCAGCTCGGCCACCGCATGTAACTTTTAACAAGATTCACTTTTTTGAAGCACCCTAAATTGTATTAACACTTACTATATAACCATTATTTCGTTTATAAACATCTAAATTAATACAACTCTATGGAAATTAATTATTTATTATCTCCGCGATCGATGGCAGTTTGAGTAGCCTATAGTTCTGTGTAAATGCAGATAAACCGCGCTGTCAGCAGCATAATTTAGAGCATGCCAGTTGAGAAATGCAATAAAATACAATGCTTGTTATATTCCAGAGAATATTATTCCGTGAATTAACATTATCCAGTGAATTATTCTTCACTCTTTATCCTATTAAACAGCTTATAAACCTACTAAAACTGCAGTTAAAAATGAAGTTGATATGACTCCTTTCCTTTATTTTCTCCATTTGAAAACATTAGACTTTCTATGTTCATTTTGCTTACTGCTAATATTAGTGTTGCTGCTAAAGCTTTTTATAAATAAAATATTTTTTATTGTTGTAATACGAAGATTAAATTGAACATGACAGGGCTCTAGACTGCGACCAAAATGGTAATTGTTTGCGAGTTAAAATTTGACGTGGGCTGTGTCCAAATTCAGGGTCTGCATCCTCCTTAGGATCCTTCCTACCCGGTTGAAGGAGGAGGGATCCTCCGACGTCCGCAAAACCCGGAAGTCGGTGTTTGTGAATTTGGACAGCCTACCCTTCTTTCAGTTCCCTCCCTTACCCGTTGCTCATATCCTGTCGCCTAGCAACCGTGACAGCGCCAAGCAAGAAGCGGGAAAATGGACAAACAAAGAGTTATTCTCCTCATTTGAATTCTTTTGGAAGAAATAAAGCAATTAAATAAATTAAATACTTTCTTTGCTCGTTGTCGGAGAGTTTTTTATATCAGACTACAAGACAGTCACATCCAGGTAAGCCATTATAGCCTATTTTTATTTGTTTTTAAGTATTCTACTAATTTCTCCTACAAATTCATTGAGCCGAAGCATAAACTTTAGCTTGTTTTGTCAGAGAAACTCCTCTCCCACTCCGCTACCGCTCGCTTCGTCCGCCATTACGCTCTGCCGAAAAGAATTATGGGATAGGTAGGACGGGAAAGGATCCACCACACCCATCCTTCCAATTCGGGGAAAAGGAGGACGTATTTGTGGGCCGCATTTGAAGGATCCTACGAATTTGGACAGCCTTCGTCGCGGCGCTGTGACGTAACATCCTTCAAATGAGTACTCCGAAGGATGCAGACCCTGAATTTGGACACAGCCGTGGTCGCATTTGTACGAGTGCCAGGTCTGCGCTACTCCAAAGCGTCTGCTTCATACAGCGCGCGCTGCCAGCCGCAGCACATTATAGCAGGAGTCAGATTTCACTGATCACGTGAAGAGAGGTGCTTTCAGCCGAGCGCTTAGTGGGTAGAGCCTGGTTCATACTCGCCGCGTCAGCATGAGCGTGAAGGTGCGCGTCGCAGATGGAGCGCAACGGATGGATTTGTTTTCAAACTAAAGTAAAAGACCGCTTCTTAAACCAGAGAAGGTGAACATGCTGGTGTTCTTGTAGAAAAACATGCAAGTCCTGTCAGCTACAGCCAGTTTAGTTTTACTTTTCTTTTTGTTTTCGTTTTGAGAAGCTTGTTATCTTTGCTGTTTACCTCAGGTTATGCTATGGAGGCTTTCCTTAATTAAAAAAAAATATATATTAATATTTACTTGCTTCCTCAGAGTTTGCTAAACATTCTGTAATATACTAGGTATATAGTACAGCATGTGATGTGTCCTGTGCCATGCCTCGTCTTATTCGTTTTTGTTGATAAATGTTATGTAAGACTTTGTCATTGTCAACGTACTGTTTTATTGTTGTTGCGCTTTTTAATTAAGAATAACAATGAATCCATCTTTTGTTTTAGTCTTAAAAAGTTAAAGGTGTATAGATATAAGCAAAACAGACAATTATCTTTTCTTGTAAAATGTGACACCAAGATCGCAAATTTGAAAGTAAAAAGCGCACGAAAAAAGGAATTCCTGTTCACAAAATTTAAATCACAAATAATACCGATGAAAAAGAACGAGTTGAATGTTGAAAACTTTTGTTACCATATAACTATAAACTATGATAAAAGTTCATCAGCATGCATTGATTAATCAAATGTTGTAGCAAAAACAAAAAACAAATTGCAACCAAATTATGTGCTCGTGCGCAAAAGTGAGATCAGTGGGAAGAATGAGTCTAGAGCCCTGCATGAAAGACTGCTAATTCTCAAAACATTTTTTGTTAAGATGACTGAAAGGAGGAAAAACCAAAGTGAAGTATGGACTTACTTCACGCAGTCATTTATTTACTTTATAACAGTAAATAAATATCGGTTCTGCATATCGGTTATCGGGCACATAGACATGCAAATAATTGGTATCGGTTATAAAAAATCAATATCGGTCGATCACTATAAAATATCCCCCACACCATTACACCACCAGCCTGAACCGTTGAGACAAGGCAGGATGAATCCATGCTTTCATGTTCTTTACGCCAAATTCTGACCCTACCATCTGAATATTGCAGCAGAAATCGAGACTCATCAGACCAGGCAACGTTTTTCCAATCTTCTATTGTCCTATTTTGGTTTCCTGTTCTTAGCTGACAGGAGCAGCACCCGGTGTGGTCTTCTGCTGCTGTAGCCCATCTGCTTCAGGGTTCGACGTGTTGTGCGTTCAGAGATGGGCAGAATACCTTGCTTGTAACGAGTGGTTATTTGAGTTAATGTTGTCTTTCTATCTTCTCTAACCAGTCTGCCCATTCTCCTCTAACATCAACAAGGCATTTTCGTCACACAACTGGATATTTTCTCTTTTTCGGACCATTCTCTGTAAACCCTAGAGATGGTAAATCCCAGTAGATCAGCAGTTTTTGAAATACTCAGACCAGCCCGTCTGGCACCAACAACCATTCCACGTTCAAAGTCTCTTAAATCCCCTTTCTTCCCCATTCTGATGCTCGGTTTGAACTTCAGCAAGTCGTCTTCACCACATCTAGATGCCTACATGCATTGATTTGCTGCCTTGGCTGATTAGCAATTTGTGTTACCAAGCAATTGAAAAGGTGTACCTAATAAAGTGGCCGGTGAATGTGCGTGTGTGTGTGTATACTGTATATACTATAACTATTTTTTATTTTATCTTTGTTATAAATGAGAACAGATGCAAAAAAAGAACAAATATAAGAAAGAAAAGTGTATAGTGTATTGCTCTTTTATTTTACATCTAAACATAAGCATTCAAGTAAGAAAAACAAATAGGCCTAGGAAAATGTAAAAATCACTGAAGTGTTACAAATAAATTGATTATTAAAACTATAAAAGCAGTTCAATCAAGCAAGATAGTGCCGTCTTTGTGTGCGCTTCGGATGACAGTCAGCACAAGAAGCGAGCAGAGAAAGGGTCTCAGAAAACATACAAATAAAGATACATTTAGATGTTTAATTACTATTTGGAGCATTGGGATCACTAGACTTAATGAACTCATTTTTGTGAAAACCTCAAATTTGACCAAATCGTAATTTTTCACATTATTTATTTATTTATATTTACCTGTAGCTCAATATTAGCCGGGTTACATTTGCATTACCATGTAATACCATCTCTGTACATATCTGCCATATGGACATTACCTTGACATAGTCTCTGCCATTTTATAAGCAGCATAACATTGAGTTTGACGTCACTTGCTTTAATGTCAGCAGCACATATGATAATCCAGCATGATCTGAAAATATCTGTTAAGAATCTCAAAATGGCCAAATATCAACCTAATACATGTTCAGACCTCAGGAAAGAAGCAGCAACACCTCACTATAGTCTTAGTTTGATTTGAGCTCTTCCCTGTTGTAGTCCCTATGAGTGGGGTGACCTTAAGGTCATTTTCTAAAGTCATAAATTCTGTTTTGTTAATTTAAACATCTATAATGTGAACAGATTATATACAGAAACCAAAAAAGAACAATATATTAAAAATTGTATTTGTTGCTATGCCTTTATAGGGACAAAAATACATTGATAGTGTCATTTTGTTGCAAAAAAGAAAATGCAGTCAATTAAAATGTCAGACTTTATCTTTTAGCCTAATATTATATATTATTTTTATTCACTATCAAAAGTAAACGTACCAAAGATAAAGTACCAACTATTTGTCTAAGCAATCAGACTTTTTGTAACCCTTATTTTTGTTTTGTTTTTTGATCCCTAACCAAAAGTACCAAAGATAAAGTACTGCTTGCTTGCTTTTTTTTTTTTTTGGGTTTCATTTTGTTTGTTTGTTTGGGTGGGGGGGTTGTTTTGTTTGGTTAGTTTTTCTTGTTTTAATTCATTTATTTTTTTGTTTTGTTTTTTTGACCAATAAAGTACCAACCTTTTCTAAGCAGTCAGACTTTATTTTCTAGCCTGATATTTAGTTGTTTAGTTTTGTTGTTTTTATGTAATTTATTATTTTGCTGCCTTGAATTAAACTGATGGCTTTGTCTGGCCAGCGGAGAATGGAACACTGTTTCCCGGTTTAATACTGGAAAGCTGCTTAGACACAATCTACATTGTAAAAAGTGTTATATAAATAATGGTGACTTGTTTTTTTTATTGTTTGTTTTGTTTTGATAAAGCAACAAGCAATCAGACTTCAATTCAATTAATTTTAACCAAATATTTTATTTTTGTTTGGTTTGGTTTTTCTTTTTTGATTTTTGTTTTGTTGTTTCATTTTGTTTTTGTCTTGTCTTTCGTTTTCTGACCAAAATAGTACCAACCACTTTTCTAAGCAATCAAACTTTTTTATAACCATTTTTTTTTTTTATTGCATTTTTTTTTTTTTTGGTTTGTTTTGACACACCAATTACCTAAGTCAGAGTTTATTTTTACCCTACTATTTTTTTGACCACTAACTAAAAAATTGCAAAACAGTACCAACCACTTTTCTAAGCAGTCAGACTTGTGAGTTTTGCCTGACAGATGATAACAAGCCAAAAGAAAATGCCACAGATTGATATATTTATACACTTTTACATGTATATTTTATTAATTTATGTTTACAGTACATGTACACATCTAAGTACTGTGTATTGTGTTTAGCTGGTGAAACTCTGCATTGGGATGATAGATGCTGGAAAGGCGTACAACACGGCCAACAGGCAGTTTGTGAACGGGATTCAGGAGCTGGCGCAGCAGTCTGCCAAAGATGATGTTATCGAGGTGAGTGCAGACGATTAATCTAATAACCAATCAGCTCTTATTAGCCCGAGGCTTTCAGAATCACAAACCTATTGAGCCAGCCATATGAAAGCGTCCTTGGAGCGAAAACTAGTCCAGTTTGTTTGGCTTGCTGTAATATGATGTGCCAATTGAAAGACTGCTATTTATTTAGTGATCGTTTGAAAGCATGCTTGGTTTGTTCACACAGAAACATTGGCTACATGCCAGCATTCCTAGTCTATGCATATTTACTTTCCTGCTTCTTTGAAATATGTCCATTGTGTACGCTCCATTGTACTATGAAACGATACCAGTGTTCCTCATATAGGCGTATGGTGCAGGTAAATACTAGTGTTTGTTTTTACTACCGTCACAGTTCCATCAGTAAGAAACCCTTCATCAACACCAAACCTGAAATGTGTTCCAAATAACATCCTGGACATGTTTTAAAATTACGGTTTTGTGATGGAAATAATATGTGATCCTGGAGCACAAAACCAGAAATACGTTGTTTTTTTTTTTTTTATATACGAAATTGCGATTTATAAATCATATGAGAGCTGAATAAATAAGCTTTCCATATATATGAATACTTTTACAATCCTATTTTCTGTTCTTCAGTCAATTTATTTTTTTGTAGGTTTACCAACTATAATGTGAAAAAGTATATGTATTAATGGAAAAATTAATATAATTATTTTTAAAATGAACCATTACATTATGGTAGTATTTATACTGACTAAAAATACATTAATTGTATTACAGTACAATAATTGATTTACTTTTTGAAGTTTTTTATTATTATTATTTATTGTAAAACAATATTTAAAAAGTCAACATAAGAACTTGTAGAGAAAATATGGTGAAAATGTCAGACTTCAATTATTAAGCTTTTAAGTTTTGTTTTGTTTAGTTCTGTTTTCTGGTCAAATGGGTCTTTTTTGAGTTTTATTTTGGTATTTTCTGCATTTGTGATAACCATATTTTTTTTTTTTTTTCTGTCTTGTAATCCGTAGCGTTGACTCTTTGCTGACCTTTGTACTGTTCTCTGATTTCTTCACAGTCCAGTCTGAGCAAGTTTGCAGAGAATCTTCAAGAGATGATCAACTATCACACTGTAAGAAAATCTGGACAGCTTTTGCCGTATTGCATTATTGCCTATGACTTCTCCTGTTTCTCCCCCTTTTTAATCAAAAAAAAAAAAAAGGAAAAGCTTAAATGTGCTGAGGTGCTGAAAATGTTGACTTCAGAAGAAATGACCACATTTATTTCTTACGCAATGAACAATTTCCCTCTTTCCTCTCTAGTCCATTAACTTTAACGGAGATGGTCCTCGAGTTGAATTGAACCATAGAACAGGACCGTTTATGATAACTGCTGCAATAGTGCCCCTTGTGGCAACACTGGGAAGTGATTTTAATTTCAACTACTTTACAGTGAAATCAAACTTGTGTAGCTACGAATTGAGCTTGACTTCATGTTATAGTGTAGAGTATGTTCTAGCTCTTTTCATTTTTT